>NC_142009.1:151649211-151971211 GCF_049901735.1 Notechis scutatus | reverse complement strand
AAAAATGCTCCAAGTAATAAGACAGTTGTTAAATTTATAAATCAATAAATGTGTAGTGTTTTTCTAACGTAAAAATGGATTTATCTGCATCTTTTACTTTTGAGTTCTAGGCCTTCTGCTTTGTGTTAGCTTGTTCAAAAACCTGAAAGTAGGACATTCCTCTCCCACAACCATTATTAAGTCAAACATAGATTAAGCAGATATTGACACAGTTACAGAATAAATTATATCATATTTCTTTTCAGGTCAGACAGGGAAAAATCAAAACATGGAATCTAAACTTAGTGACATAAGGCAAACTAAATCACATTTAAAACAACATTCTTCTATTTTTATTTGTGGCTGTTGAAAGTAGTGTTCCTAAATCAAATGATGAGAGATACGAAAGCACATATGTTTTTCTTTAGCTTTCTTTTCCCACAAGGCTCTGTGGTAGGTAATAAAACATATATTTTGCCCTAAATTGAAAAGGAACATACAGTATAACTTCAACTGTAGCTACTAGGTGCTTTTTTTTTCTTTTTGGCAATTGAGCTCATTGTGTAGGCTCTGCTGTACTGATCTGTACTTTTGTCATTCTTATGGGCTGAACTTAGTAATGACCTTGAAATTTCAATGAGCCCCACGCAGATTATAATTATTGGAATTCATGAAATTATTTAGCCCGTTATATGTCAACATTGTCTGCCAATCTGCTTCATTAGCTCAAGTTGCAAGCGTTCAACTTCTTTATGACTTGAAAAATACACATTTTACAAATCTGATTTGGTTTGTATTAGATCCCATAATAATTTTCTTGGATTAGACCCTTGTTTTTCTTTCACCAGGACAAGATAATCTCATATTTTAGAGCTGTCTTAGAGTAAAGGAAGTGGACAAGAACCTGTCTTGAAGTTGGAAGTAACACTATACATTTGAAAAAATGGCAGCTCTTTTATCTTACTTTCCTTGGCTGTTTCTCCAATACCTTACATATGGAATAAAATATATTCTTTACCTGCTTTTAGAAAAGATTGCAAAATACACCTATTTCAACTTATTTTTAAATTTAAATTTCTAAACTTTATGAAGAATATTGAGCAAAGACTGAAGTAATAAATGCTACTGTTTTCTTTAACTGATTTTCCTCTATTATTTGTTTTTTTTTACTTGTTTTGAAGCTGCTTAGATTTGTGAAAGGACCCACCAATCCAAACTCTATCTGATTAAGTAGACCGTCTATAAACACACATAGCTTACATTTAGTATTTTTGTTCCATGTTTAAGAAACTTTTCTCAGCTGATTCATCATCTGTTGTCTGTTGCAGCTGGCAATGCTAGAATTTCCTCCAAAAAGGCTATTTGGAAACAAGGATGAACGTGTCATTGCAGAGCGGCGGAATCACTTAGAGGTAATAGAATTTTTTTTAAAAAAACTTACTCTAAGTTCTTTTTAGGTTATATTTACACAATTACATTTGTGATCAATACATTTCATGTGGTAAAAATTAGATACCCCATGCTTCATTTAACATGGGATATGGAAGCTCTATGAGATATCTGCACAGGACATAAATCTCTGAAAAATATTGAAAAGAGTATTGAGCTTACATTGAAATATTTCTTAGAATTCAATAGAAACTGTTGTTTTACAGAGCTAAAAGTTATTTGCAAGATGAATCTTTAGAACAGAAAACTATTTAAATTTGTCTGGATTTTTGTATCATTCTCTCCATTCCCAATATTCAGTAGCAGTACTGTTACATTGCAAAGTATTCCATTCAATTACAGAAGGGAAATATTAGCAGTGTTGGGAAAATCTGAAAACTTACAAATATGCAAAATACCATTAGGTAAAATCCTAGAGATAGACAGATAGATAAATGGATGGGTGGATAGATGGATGATTCTGGGTGGTTTACAAACAGTTTAAAAATATAAAAAAGCCAAAAACCAATGCAACAATTTAAAACCAAGGAAGAAGAATATAAAAGCATATTAAACAATCATACAAATATGTAAAACTCATAGCCAAGATAATTCCACCCTTCAAAGTATTCAGTTCAATAATCATTGACTCCACCACATTCTAAGGTGCACCCAGTATAATGTTATCTATGCTGGCTGTAATGATGCCACAGTCTCAGCTGAAAATGATTTTAGTTGTCTTGATGTGGTAATTATTAATACAATGGGCAGAGCTCTACTTGCTTGAGAAAAAATTGCCTTTGTTAGGACTTACATTTTATATTTTTCCATTAGATATTTCGTCCAATTAGCTATTTTTGTTTAATTTTATTTGTGCTACAATATTTGTTCATTTCCTTTTTCAACAAGGTGAGTTCAGATCTGTTATTAGTATTACTATCTATATACCGTTTCCCAAGGGGACCCTGGAAAGCAGCTCGGGAGCTGGGTGGCCCTGCCAGCGGGGTCCCATCAGGAACTTCCTGAGGACATCCCCCCGCCCCAAGCACAGCCCTCCCGGTCTTTCAAAGAGGGAGGGAGAAGCGGGAGGAGCAAATTGCCGCCCGCCCGCTGCCCAGAAGGAGGGGCGCCACAGTCCACCCCCACCACCTTCTCCCCCACCCCTGGGCCATTACGCGGCTCGGGCTGGCTGGGCGAGCGGCCCGCCAGAGACCCTCCCGCTCCACCCCCACCCCACCTCCAGATTGGCTCTCCGCAAGCGCCCGAGCTGGGCGGAGGGTGGGTGGGTGGGTGGGAGGAGGAGGAAGAGACTCGGCTGGGCTTGAAGGGGCTTCAAGTTGGTGGAGCTCCGCCCCGTCGCTCTTGCACCGAGTGACAATGATTTACCGGCGTATAAGACCCACCCCCACTTGGAGGCATGTTTTTTAGGCAAAAAGTCGCCTTATACGCCGGCAACACGGTAGGTTAACAATTCATTAGATTTGGGATTACTGTTATTATTTTGAATGCTATCTTGCCTTTCTGCCTATCTACTTAATTTGTTAAGAAAGCATAGATTTTTTTGTTATAGAGTCTTTTTCAATAAATAGCTACAACAATGAGACCATATTTATAATAGAAGGCTAAGAACTTGATCAAAAAATACATTGGGAATGAAAAAGCCTGAAATTAAAAGGTAATGGTGAGGCAAATGGTTTTTTTATGTGGCACCGTAGAAATACTTTCTACCATGTATCACATGGACAATCCCTCCCCCAAAATGAGTGGTTAGTGATTTCTGATTTGATGTTTTTCCTTCTAAGCAAAAAACCTAAATAGTGAACATTTAATCCTAAAAGTTGCTTTACTTCAATATGCTGGGTCATTTACTTTCAACAACCATTAAAGGGGGAGGGGGGGATTACACTAATAAGAAGCAATGAGAAGAAAGTATCTCTCAGGGACAAACATCAAAAGAACCTTCTGTCCTCTGGTCAAGATTACATCAAACATTTTATGGTTTCAGAATCTGAATGGAACAACGTACTGCCAGGGGATTTTTTATTTATTTATTTAAAGAACCTTCTGAAGTGTTCAACCCTTAAAATTGGATTTCTACCATTATTTCTCCTACCTGCTGTTGGTACTTTCCATCATCTTTTCTTCCTCATGGAAGCTTCATTGCTTTCTTAACTTCAAACAACCCTATTTGATGGCTGGATTCTCATACTCTGCTTCCATTCCAGCATTCCTACCACATTTGTAGCAGGAAAGCAGCAGGCTGTCTCCATCCCTATTATCTACTTGATAATTAAACAATCCATTGATGGGGAATTCTAGGTGCATATTGGTGCAGGGAATGATTCACATTGTGTGAGTTGACATGGCTCTAGTGCCTACTCTTGACTCAAAAGGAAGAGCAGGATAGATGGAAAATGCTAAATAAAATCAAGAATTCAGCATTCTGAGATGTTATGTCTGCCAGCCAGTTAATGCAGCCTTGATCATTTCTATTCTGTGGGTAGAGCTGAACTGAGATGTAGGAGGATGTAATAAAATCTGTGAAGATGAGTAATGACAATTCTTCTTCAGTTGCTTTTAAAGTTGTGATTAAAAAGTGTTGAGAGAAATGAGCTTAACTGTGCTGGAAAGATTTCTAATAAACATTTACAGTTTTGCCTTGTGGGGGGGAATATACTCCATGTACAATACTGCTATTTATCACAGATCTTGTTTTTTTAGCAGAAACTAGAAAAGAACAATGCTGTGTTTTCACAAATTATATTTTCATACATTTGACTATTCCTGTTACAATGGGAACTATCAAAAGCACTGGTATAATGTGTCTAGAACCGTATAAGATGTAAATTGAAATGCTGTTTCTGTTTCTGTATATAATTTAATTGTTCATACTGTGGTAAATTGTTATTTTAAAAATAATATTCCATTCTCGAAATTGGAATTTTATGCTATTTTTCTATAGTCAGCAATTTAATAAATTGGTTTTTTTGTATTGTTTATTGTATTAGTCTACCAAAACTACGGTAAGAATTGCTAGATTCTGCCCAACTAATTGCCATCAGAAGGTTAATTCACCAGAAAATCACCACCACTCATTTCCCCCCTAATATGCTAATTCCCCATTTTATTTTGTTGGTATGGTCCCCATAAGCATTTTATTTTTGTTAGTCTTTTACTAGAAATTAAGTCCAATTTTAAGTAAAGATGCCATTGCTATGGCAATGGCTCCAAGTACCACTGTCTTAGATTTTGTATCCAATGCATTCTTTCCCTTTTGAGTTTGCTCCTAGGAGAGGAAACTATCATGAACTCAGCTAGTATAAATGCTAAGCAGAAAGTTCATAAGACTGACCTAAAACAATAACATAGTTCCTATGTTCTGTAGGTGTATTTTGAAAGTGATTTTTCTCACCTTTGTTGTTTAAGGTTTGGAGAAAATGCGTTTACAAGATTATATTGCACTGTTATATGTGGAAATTTTAATATTACATTCTTATCAAGAGTATGTGTTAAAGAGATATGCCAATTAATATTGGTTCATTCATTGCTTTTTGAAATGTAGATAACTTCTATTCATTATTGGTCTTTACTTTTAAAAACAAGCTTTGCCAAAGATTTCTTTAAGCAGAATCTCCAGCCTAAATGTGCTTCCCTGTTTTACATCTTGAAGCCAAGTTAATTCCCCCAATTTTAGAACAGTCTAGTATATATCTTGATTGTATGTGTAAATTCGCTATGCTATAAGCAGGCTATCGTGTCAATCTAAGTAATAGGCCAGGAAAATATTTCTTTGTTGAGTCAGCAGGCCGCTGCTGAAATATTAGCTCTACTTGTCACCTGGAGGAATAACTTAAAAGGGCAATAGCACAGCAGGCTTGCTGTAAAGTTTTATCACTGAACTGTAATCAAGTATTTCTGAGGTATGAAAAATATCTACTATTTAGCATTAACAGGAGCTAGATATTTACATTCAACTGCTGTTGGGAAAAATAGGAAAGAATATTAGGTTTGCAACCTTGAGCTATGTGTGCCTGTGCATCCCCCAATGAGGTTTAATCAGATTGGACAAGTCTCATTAGAGGAGTCAGATGAAAAGTGTCTCTCCCATAAACAATATGGTGAGACATAATTTACAAAAACACATCACTCATCACCTGGATCAACAAGGACCAGGCTAGTTGTTAAAATTCCTGGATGTCTGGTGACAATTGGGCTTACGATTCAAGACTGTTGGCTGAGCAACCAAGGCCAGCAGCTGTAGGACTACTAGAAGAAAAGTTGTTTACACATCAGAAATATAGAAATTTTGAAATCAAAGAGATAATGATCTGTTATTACAGATCAAATCCAACTAGAAAAGGATATCCGAAAAGAATGTACCAGTTCAGAAAAGAGCAAATTCCAGAATTGGAAAAAACAGAACAGAGGCTAGATATGGGATATAAAAGCTCATGGTTGGTTTGTTTTTTAAAGAGACTCATAGATCTGTAACTTAACCTCCAACAAAAATGACAACACTTAGATATAGGATTACCAGCTCCAACAAGACTTCACCAGCTGTTAATTTAGTGGTTTATGATAGCCTATTCCACAGTAAACCTCTAAATTTTTATTCAGCAGTTTAAGTATGCAATTTTAACCTTACAGCGGGCCTTCCTTGATTAAATCTGTCTTGACTGACACAGCCAAGAATTTTGTTGATTAAAGTAATGAATAGGAGTTAATGTTTACCCATTCATGGCATTTGATAACTATAAATAGGGAAATGCTGTCATTATTTGCCTGTTTTTAAAACCCTGTGGGAATTTAAAGAAAAAAAAAGGATGCCAACATTTAATTTTAAAATTACTTCTTTTAGAAAGGAAAGAAATTACTTGCTAAGTATGGAAATGTTTTATGTATTAATATGAAATCCACTGACACCTGAATGCACTTTTCTTTGATAAATCAGCAGTAATAGCTTAACCATGACTTAGTAGTCTCTTTTTAAGATGGCAAATGCAAATATTTGGAAAAGGGCTACATGGAAGGGTTCAACCACTGCTTTTACACAAGTTGCATGAAATGGCTATTACATTCAGTACAAGAAAAGTAGAAGCAACTTTGGGCTAAAAAGAGATGCTGCTAAAATTTATGGAGGTGAAAATTGACCTAAGCATTTAAATATAATATTTGAAGAATCAGTGCAGTGACAAATAGCAGTGATGATAGTGAATCTCCTCAAACAATTCCTATCTTGATATTAACCTCTCCTAGTCTTTCACCACTGACCAGCAGCTCTGTCTTCCATTGTGTCATTTATCTTTGCATAAAGCTTCTGATGTTTCTACTGTCTCCTGTTATTTCTAGTCACTTTATTATCCAGTCAAGCCTTCTAGTAATCAATCCAACCTACATTCAGATTGATCTTCCTTCTCTCACAGTCCTCCAAAATAATCTTTAGTGATTATTATTGTTAAAATAATATTAACATTTTTGAAATTTGACGTTGGAGAAGATGTCTGAGAATATCATGGACACTATGATATCAAATGGATCATCAACTAATCAGTCAAGAGATTTCAGAAAAGGCACAAATGACTAGGTTCAAATTATCCTATAAGAAGACCTAGATTTTTGGGAAAGTGCTGGGGAAAGTGATGGGGGTGGGGGGGAAAGAGTGACCAGCAACAAGGTGGACAGATTCAGTTAGACTGAGGATGAGTGAACCACTGGAAAAGTTGAGCGGTGAGGCTGGGAACAAATATTGTCTGTGTGGTTGCTAAAAGTCAACACTGGTGTGTTAGCATACAGTATGATCAGTCAGTACGAAGCAATCAAGAGAAACCCTCAGCTCAGGTATTATGTTTTGCCTTCCACAAAACAGGAATGTCCACTTGAGCTGCAAATCTCCTTAAGTGCATTTTTAACTTTCCATAGTTGAATTTTATCCAAAGCTAACGTAAGTTCTTAGAACAGGGATGGGCAATTAATTTTTCTAAGGGATCAAATGAGAAACTGGGACTGTTGTGGAAGGCCACTCCCCCACCACCACTGCAGGCCAGACTGGGACTGCCCACAGGCCATTAAAATGCTAAGGTCTGCCCTAAAACCACTATTGAAACTTCCTATAAAACTCCACAAAAATAAAAATAAATAAATAGATGTCATTATTATTAAACCATATCAGATTGAATTGTTTAATTGTATGAGCCAAAAGTATGGTAATTATAGATAGTAACATAATAGATGGTTTTAAAGAAGGATGGTTACAGAAATGAATGAAAATTTGTTTTGTCAGAATCTAATTCTCTGATCAAGTGCTATAAATAAATTTGCCAATGGTTTATATAAAAAGGAATCCTGGTGCCTTTTTATAGTTAGGATTGAATGTAAATATTTTTTTAAAAAAATGAAGCTTCTGTCATTTATAATTAGTGACCTCGTGAATCTATCTTATGTCTCAGCTCTATAAATCAGGATTTTTAAGGACTAAGTAGAAAAAGGAAGAAATCTTGGAAATAGTTATATGTGTGTGTGTTTTTCCTGGTAGAATTTTATCAATTTTTTATGTTTCCTGACTTGGACTGAAATAATAAAATACATTTATTTTACTGTTACAGCACCTGAGGGAGAGAGGAATGCTAAGAGTAAGATGAATTGCCACCCTAATACAATGAGCCTACTGTTGCCTTATATAAATGAGCTGAGAAAAATATACTGTAGCCACTAACAGTGACTGAATCCAGCAGGCTAACAATACAATTTTGATTAAAAAATTAGCCTTTATCTAACAGCATGTGACATTTACACTTAAAAATTGTTTAGCCACTCAAGAAATGGCTTGAGAAGAAGTATTAGAAGAGTAAACCACTTTGATCTCTGTAGAAGTCACAGTAGAATAGAATATGAATCAGTAGCTAAAAAGACCCATACTGCAAAGACAGTGGGTATTTCTGACCTTGAGAATTCTTAATGATAAGATGTAAAACTGAGACTACAGTATTGAGATCTGTGATCAAAGTACTGGATTATTTGCATGCATCAGTGTTATGATAATAGGTCTATTGTAGGTATGTGCAGCAAGTAGGAATATATCCTTGTTTCAAACCCAGAATCTATATTCCGGTTCCATCAGTTCTGCTGAAGTGTTTTGGATCAGCCTTGGTTCAGCAGAGCCGAAACCTGGACCACTTTGGTTGTCTTTCCCTCAGGTGCTAATACTGCTGCCTTATACAATGTAACATATTCCACTAACGCAGATACTCTCCCTTCGGAACACCTTACCTTTGTTTCCTCAACCATTCCTCCTATTGCTACCACCAATTTCCCAATGTGGTATAGCCTGCCAGTCCACCTGCCACACCTCTTTGCTTACTGCATGTTCCCTCACTCTACTTCACCAATATCCACCTGCGTAAAACAGTCCATGCTGTATTAGAAGATGGTGTCCTTTTTCTAAGTACCTGACTGTTGAATTTATATAAAAACTGAGCAGTAGTAGAACAAGGATACATCCTTGTTTCATTCCCTTTCTAAACATCCATTTATGAAAGTTTCCCTGCTGCATTGTGTCTTTTTGCAATCCATACACAAGAGGAAGGAGATAGTTCTCCAATATCTGTAGTCACCGATAGTGAGTCAAAAGTTTCCTTAAATTCCAAGAAAGCAACATATACAGCTGCTTTCACTAGTCCAGTGTATTTTAGTTAAGTGATAAAGTACTAAACCTTGATCCAAAGTGGATTGCCTGTTCTAAAGCCACTTTGCTATCTGTCAAAATAATCTTCCCTTTCAAGCAGTCTAGCGGTATCCAATGCAAATGTTCAGTGGTGCTTTATGCAAAAGTGCTAAATTAGGAAAAGCTGTTCCAAGTTTCCAGTGAAATGTTATTTAAAAAATAATTTTGAAGAAAACGATCTGAGATCCAGATACTTAAATTTTGCAAGAATAAAGGTACTACTGTTATCCTTACTTTCACAGTTGAGATGTAGGGTGTGTTCTGTTTCGTTACGTCCTCCAAATGAGTTTTTGGAAAGTTCCCAAATATTTATTTTTATCATAGCTTGTCAACCTTTAAAAAAGTAATGCAATATAGCTTGTATGCTACACTTGTATAATATATGTTGTAGTTTGAGTTGGACAATTACATCTTCTTGGACAAAAAAAAACCATCCAATTTTTCTATTAATTACTCTTGTTGTCAGATCAAAGCAAATTCTTTGGTTATGCTTGTGTACTGAATTTGTATGTACCAAGTTTCAGATAATGCTCACAACTCATGTACATCAATGACAGGAATACTCAAGTATAGAAAGAAGATGCATTTCATCTTGTTCCTTTTCACAGCCAACTTATCAATCATCCTTCAGTTTTTGATTTCATTCAAGGAAGTGAAGGGTGATGCATGTCATGCATTTGGGCTAGCTGTTTGCCGAAGCCATCTCAAAAATTGTCACTGCTAACCTAGAGACGTGTAGTAAATTCAATTCCTCTGTTGTTTCCTGTGAATAGTTTTTGACAAGACTTATTTTGACTATTGCTCAGGAGAAAAGATTGATTTCCTTCACTACCAAGATCTATTTTGTTCTTTTTTAATATGCCCTTATACATTCAAAAAGTCCACAGAAGTGCAGAAACTATAAATCATAGGTTTACTCTCCAGCACAGGGGAAAGAGTGAGGGATTTTTCTCTCTATTGGCAGCATATAACCTTATTTTTAATGTGTATACATTAGAACGATTATTACATTCTATGGATTCCAAATGGATTTCATGTATTTAGATATAATAGGAAGTATTATTGCAAATAATTATTGCAGGTTGAACTTGACTAGCTGGGACAGTTAATTTGATGGATGATGTTCAGTATAATGTTCATACCAAAAGATTTTCATTGAAAAACTCTTGGTAATAAATGATGCAGAAAACATTAATAATACAATGTTTTTGCTATTGTAGCTTGACAACAGTAAATTTAGCAATTTAGCTATGGACAATGGCTTTATCCCAGTTCTATTCATTTTCTGTTGCAGCCCAACAAACATTTCAGATAGCTGTTTCATTTTTGTTTTTTAATTATTGTTTAAGTGGCAACAGGAACAATCCAAAGTATGAGGATCCTGTGATTTCTCTTCCATGGAATGAAATCTAGTCATTAGACTCAGACCCAACCTAAATGTATGTCCCTAATCCTAACTTTGGTCAGTCAATGTATATGCAGATTCCAGTAATCACAATAAATGCAAAATACCTTTAAGAAATCTAAACTTTGCTTAAATTTGCTTTACTTAACACTTGCTGAAAATAAAATCTTTGGAGGACCATGGAATCGTTTTTAGTTTATATTATCATAGGAGACATTAAGCACATTCCAAGAAATTAGAGTTTTTATTGCATCATAATATACTAGTTAGGAGTTTTATATATTGTTATTGTACTATTCTCTGATCTGAAGGCCATAATAAAACTTAATTTGATTGTGTCATAAATCTTTTAATACCAAAAGAATGTTTCATTGTGTCGTGCACTTGGACCATACTGTACTTTTGTTAATTGCACTTAGATATCATAATGTTTTTACTAAGGGTTTTGAAAAATACTTTATGTGACAATTTATCAGTTGTTTCTTGTGCTCCTAACTTTCTTATTAGTTACCCAGCTAAAACTGAGATTTCCAGTGGGGATGTGAGTATTTTTCTTAATTGGTGTCTTATTATATAAGATAGGTACAGAAGCTATAATAAGCATCTAGTGATACACAAGGTGCTTTTGTACAACTTCGGGGGGGGGGGAGAGTGATATAGCACTATCCAATAGTAAAATGTGTGATCTGACTCTTGTATTTACAATTTGTATATGTATCACAAGGATGATGTGCAAGCCTGTCTTACGATATTAAAATAAAAGCAATAAAAACAGGTTTCTATAATGCATAAAGCAACCTATAATATAGTAGTGATATCAAGAAAAGAATATAATATGAGCTTTTATTGTGATTAAAAAAACAGTCAGGCTAACATTCAGGCAAAACATTCAGGAAAAGTTTTGATATGCATCTGTTGTGGATCTTGGGATTTATTTATTTATTTTTTTAGAAACTCTGGTTCATTTTCCAGCATCTTAGAAACTATAGTGTTTGAAACTTCCAAATTGCAGTTTTGTTACAGCTGATATAGGTATGGCAAAAAAGAAGTAAATGTGATGTGCCACAAAGAACCTAGAAATTCCTAACATTTTCAAGACTATCTTATTTATCAATACCACAGACATCTTTTGTATGAGGATAAGCTTGCTATATAATTAACTTAAAAATTCAAAATAAGATTGCATTTGATATACTATAGCTCTGCTAAAAATACTTTTAAAATTAAGAGAGTATTAACACTCTCTTCTCCCATCCAAAATAATACTATCATCTTAAAAGTAAATTATGCTTACATTAGACAATAGTATACAAGTAAAAATATTAAGTTCTGCAAATAATTGAATGTGTTTAAAAGGCAGCTTTGCTAAGTGCTACAAGTGGAATAAAAATTCTTACTAATTTTGGCAGAAGTTATTCTGCCAATTGACATGAGAAAAGTACAAGGAAATTTCCTAGTAATTGAAGGATTCCTTTAAATATAACTTTTAAATGTATAATTCTTTTGTAGATTCATATTTCTTTATGATCATAAAGCCTTGATTTTGGTTTGGTAGCAGTAGCATGTGATGTTATTGAGAGGTAGTAATCTAGATCAAACAGATAAGTTTTCAAACTTATGCAAATATTATTTAATATTTTAAAAATGCAGCATTTATTATATAAACATTGAGAAAGCTAATTAATCATTAAGGTTTGAAATACTTAATATACTTTTTCAAAACATGCACATATGTTTGGATATGCCACAAAAAAATAATTTTGGCCCTAAGTGGAAATGGAAAAGTATATTAAATACCTCTGAACATCATTTCTTTTTTTTTTTAGTTTATAATTTTTAGAGATATTTGGCAGCAGCATTATATTTATTGTCTTATTTTGTCTCTGCATTAAATATGTATACACTAGAATAATACAATTAAGCTATTTATATCTATATTATATTTTAACATAATTCTAATTGTGTGTGTGTGTGTGTGTGTGTGTGTAACCAATTTTAACAAAGAAACTTCTAGCAAGCTAAATTAATTTCGATTATATGTGTACCTCTATAGAACATACAGTAAGAATATTCTGTTTAAAAAAATCCTCTAACTTACCATTCCAAGCATGAAATTGTATTTCTGTGTTGATAGTTACATTTGTTGGGTGAAAACACATAATTTTTGTTTTAGTCACCTACAAAATATTGGAAAACATTCCATATAAAACTTAAGTTAGTTGTTGACACTCTATTGAAGTTTAGATGACTTTCAGAAAACAAATCAAGAAGAATTATATATTTTTACTACAATAGGTAATTTATCTTTGTAGTTATGAATTGCGATCTGTCATACTTTAAAAAAAAGTTTTATGATTTCTTAAAAATCCTGAGAGGAGAGCAAAAAGAGCATGGTAATGGGAGATAGAAGCATCATTTTTCCCCTATACAATTTTTCCAAATAATTTGACCAACACTGATCTTGTTTCCTGTTAGTGAAGACAATAGCTAATATAACACATCTGATAACACTTTCTGTGTTCCCAGAGGTTTTTGTTGGGTTGTTATTTCATCTTTTTGTATTTCATTTCATTTTTATTACCCTTCCCTCCCACCCACCCCAGTGTCCCAAAACAATTCTTGGCAGCTTACAGCATAAAAAATGAAATTTAATGAAAAGCAAAAAATCAAAATAATTAAATAGTCAAAGACCCAGTAATGCATCAGCATAATGGTGCCCACTCTCTCCCCAAACACCCTCTAAAAAAACCCAATTGTTCAAAGTTTCTGGAAGACCAACAAGGGCTAGGACTAGCCTAATTTTTTCAATGATAGTTGACATCTATTGTGTATAATTTACCCCTTATTTGCCAAGATGTTCTAGCATAGGGGTCTCCAACCTTGGCAACTTTAAGACTTGTGGATTTCAACTCCCAGGATTCTGGAAGTTGAAGTTCACCAGTCTTAAAGTTACCAAGGTTGGAGACCCCTGTTCTAGCATATGCTGACATGTAATGATATTTAGACACTATTAGGTAGTACTATGCAGTGCTTCAAAACCCATCTCCAAAAAGTGCTTCCGAGTGCAGAGAATATCTTTATACTATTTATCTGCGGTAGATCTAGGACAACTCACTGCAGGCAACTCATCCCAGCCAATTCGTTGCAGCACAATTCAGTGCAGGATAACTTAAAGAGAGGAACAAGTAAATGAAGGCCTTGTCTTGCTTTAAATTTGAATTTTCTCAAGTTAGAAGTCCTCGAGGATGGGGAGCTACGATTTTACTTCCCTTGAGTTATCCCGTATTGAATTGTCCCATAATGAGTTGTCCTGTGGCAAGTCAGCCACAGCCAGTTGTCATACGGCAAGTCAGCTAGGGCGAGTTGTCCCATTCCAATCCATGACATCTTCATATGTGTCTTCCTGAGATCACATAACAATTGTATCCATGCTCCTGCACATTCCCAAGTGCTCTTGAGAGACTGAATTCAAAGTGCTGTATAACTCTGCTTTGTAGACAAAATCAAAGAGGCCACACAAATTTTGTTTCTTTGAATCATTGACTCCATAGATATAAGAATTCATTTCCTGTCACAAACTGCATTTCAGATTTCACTCACTTTCAGGAGCAGAAGGAGATCTTGCTCTGCATTTGTGAAGAAAAAAAGCTTGTAGACTTCATTGAAGGCTACATATTAGTTTTAAGTCTTAAGTTGTCTAGATTTTGCAGCCAATTCACATGTAAAGGTGTTGTATTTCTGTCTTTATTTTCTAGTGTTTCAAATAAAAACAATGTTGAGTAATGAATGTACTGTTAATTATATAACATTAGTGTAACTGTTGTTCTGGTTTACTTTTCTTTTCCAGAAATACCTCAGAGACTTCTTTGACGCAATGCTCAATTCTCCATCATCTCCACTATATGTAAATAAAGACGGCTTGATCCTGTCCAAACATGACATTTGTGAATTCTCTTCATTCTTTAAGAAAGGTGTATTTGACTACAGCAGCTATGGCACCGGTTAATGGTTGGGAACCTCGCTTCCTATTAGAAAAATAAATTCACCTGTCTTTCTGTAATGCTGCCCGATCTCAGAAAATAAAAAAGCTGGGGAAAAACTGGATAACTTGCATAAATATTCCTTGTCAAATCGACCTTTTCCGTCTAAAACCTAACTCATTTTCTGCCATTTTGCTACTACATATTAGTTGAAGAAATAGCTAATAAAAACTTCTCAGGCTGTTTGGATCCACTCAACAGCTGACGTTCCTTGTACATGTTCTCAGACCCTTTCTTGCGGCTTTCTTTTTCTACTTGACTGTTTTTAGCAGGCAACTTTTTCCTGAAGTAGGTTTCTTGGAGTAAACAAATTATTCCACATTTTTTTGTATTAGACTAATGCACTTTTATTGTGAATTGCACTTTTATCATTTTGATCATACTACTTTTCAGATTAGTTGAAATTTGAACATCGACAAAATATATACGCACAGACTTAAAATCCTGAAATCTTCCGCACCAAGCTAAACAGAATCATTTGTTGAGTAATTGAAATAGATGAGATCGAGTTTCTTTTCACATTTTTTAATTATATAGACTGTTACTATGTGTTATGTTTCAAACAAGTTCCTGGTGCACTATTAGAAAGGCAGTGGGTATTATGATTTTTGAAAACAATTTTCTCCATAAACGGTTTCTCGTTAGCAGATTCTTTGTTGCAAAATATGAATTACATTTTTAATGTGCTTTAAAAGTACTCAGGGCTTATTTAAGATAGGACATTTAGAAAGGCAGCTGTATTCATTTTGCAGAAATATAAATTGAAAAAATGCTGTGATGTACAATAGAGACAATAATAAAAGACTGAGAAAAGCAAATCATTTTGATTCTAACTTGTTTTGAGGACTGTTATGCCCATTGGAGAACACTTTCATGGAATGCAGAGCAGAGGTTAATGAATTGTAGGTGTTAAGCAACAGGCCTTTGGGGTTTTATATTCAGGAGAAGTTAATCTTGATTGTATTAATTATTTTTCTGCTTTATGTTAATAGACGTTTATTCCAGAATTGTATAAACAGTAATCATAGGAGTTGTCCTCAAAGGGGTTTCAGAAATGCTGTGTTTCAAAAGCTGATCTGAGTGAGTCAACAGGATGACTTCTGTTAAGACAAAGCCACTGTATTATAACAGAATAACTACTTTTTTTGTATATGATGACGATGTTGTCTTCAACAGCTTTGGGGGGCACTTCTCCCCACTTCCAGGAGGCACCACCCCAAACATTCTCCCCTACTAGCACCCCCACCATGTGCCTTCCCCATACCATGTGCCACCTCTGTGACATCCATACCCTTCCTGATCCACAGCACCACTATCCCATGTACCATCCCTGACCTGGACTCTCTTGCACACTCCCAAGCACTCTCTGACACTCTTGCACACTCCCTAGCACTCCCAAGCATCTCTTGCACACTCTTGAGCACTCCGAGGCACACTTTCTAACTCAAACCACCACCCCACAATTGCCGTCCTCAACCGGCATAGCACCTCGTATACATTCCTGAGACTCCCATACATTCTTCTTGATCACCACCTCCATAACTCTACCAAGCTGTACAGAACTGTACCTCTTGTGCACCTCCAGGCACACTTCCCAACCTAAGTCAGAAATCGTTCTTGCTTCCACTGCATGTTGCCCACTCATGATCACTCTGTTCCTCTGTTTAGATAAGGAAATGACCCAACAGGGCACAAGTTGTCAAATTAACTCGCTGTAAATGAGTGTGAGAAATTCCCCTTCCAGAATCAATCCCATTTCCTTAATTCTACAAACCTTTTAAAATGTCTTCTGAAGTGGACAAATCTGAAGTGATAATATTGTGAGACAGGCAAATTGGTGGTGGGGGGAAGAGACTAGGAGAAATCTACATGACATTTTTAACTGGTATTATCTTACAATGTAAAGTTTTCATGGATAAGTGGATTAAAATTGTATCTGTGACATAATCTTATATATATCTTGCAACGTTAAGTATATTTTTTTAAAGCTGATGCCCACACAAACAGGGATCTCAATACTTACCAAGATTTCAGAAGGGTCAGATAATCATTGTATCTTTCATTTATCAACATTCAAAGTTCCTTGTATCAGTAACTAAGGTTAACATGAGTACCTAAAGATAAAACTGAAAGCTTGGAAAGGTAAGCCATCTTTCTCGACAGGTAGTTGTAACTTGTACAAAAAGAATCTTGCAGAATGTCCTTGGAAAATAAACCCAGTATCCTTATTAAAAGAAAGAATATAAAGGAATAAACATGGAAAGGCACCTACAGTGGCAACTGTATCCTTGTTACTTTTGTCTGGGCATCCATGTCTCTGAGGTAGGTGCCTCAGTATTGCACCAATACTTTAAAAGGATGAGATTTGTAACACAAAACTCTGGTCATCATCTTGGCAAATTTGACAACACGCCACCACCATACAGACTCAGCTGGGCCTCTCCAGTATAAATCCACTTGCACGGTAGACAAGAAAAGTAACCAATTCTAGTTACTAATGGTTAATGGTCACATTCATGATGAAGCTACTTTATAAAAATGGTATATAAGTGCATGCAAATACAGTATAAGCATATTATTTTGAAAAATGTTATACCTTTTACAGGATTTACTTACTGGGTGACATTTTCTCCAGTTGAGAATTCCAGAGCCACTTCTACTAGAAGAAGAGTATTGGTATGGAAGTGATGCTTTCCAGAAAACAAAATACAATTGTAGAGCTTTTATACACATGTAGCTATTTTTTCCATGGTAAATTGAGCTTTTGTAATTTTCCAATACAATTAATGTCTTAAGGTTGGAGCCTCACTGAGAATCTGGATATAAAATGTGTATTAAACTATTTGAAAGAGTGAATTCTGTATATTTTTAAAAGCTTCAAGCTATAAACTTTTGAACATTTTAATTAACATTTGTATTAACAAAGCAGAAGAAGAAAGCTATTTTCACAGTGCTTTATTTGAAACAATAAAAAGCACTGTCTATGAAATTGTACTGCATCTTTGCTGCTGATGCTTTTCTTTTTGTTTCTTCTTATAACCTCATAACTTTCTTCACTTCATAAACACCTTCATTTTTCCCCAAAGAAATTTGCTGATATTTGCTAAAAAATATTAGCCTCAAGTGGTCTCACTTGTAATTCACATGCAAGGAATAATCAGACTTTGAGAAATATACATTTTCTTTGCAGAGGTTTTGCCACTGATTTCTATTTATTTTATTACATTTAGATAACAACCAACTTCTATCTTTCCAGTTTTGTCTACTCTCAGATTGCTATATTTTGGTGCATCTATACTGTTTGCTACTTAGTACAGGTACCCCTCGACTTATGACCACAGCTGAGCCCAAGATTTCTGTTGCTGATTGAGACAGTTGCTAAGTCGATTTTGAATCATTTTACAACCTTTCTTGCCACAGTAGTTAAGTGAATCAGTGCAGTCATTAAGTTAGTAACAATTGTTAAGTAATTGTTAAGTGAATCTGGCTTCCTCATTGATTTGCTTGTCAAAAGGTCACAAAAGGTGATCACATGACCCTGGGGTACTGCAACCATCAAATGTTGTCAAGCATCTGAATTTTGACCCTGGGGATACTGAAAAGGTTGTAAGTGTGAAAAACGGTCATAAGTCACTTTTTTCAGTATGGTTGTAAATTTGAACAGTCATTAAATGAACTAGTCAAGGACTACCTGTATTTTTTTGGGTTTTGGATCTAACAGTGTTCACAGCACTGGATAATTTGCAATTACTTTTGTTCCTAATTCATTTTACCCAGGTGTCTTAATTTTAATTTTTGCATTTACACTGATGAAAGTCTCTCTGCTGATCAACTGCCAACTGCTCAACAGAGCAAGGGAATGGCCTGTAATTTCGATTACTTTCTGATTAGCATTCCTCTATAATTTTTGAAATTGCTGTTGCGTAGAACTTTCTGCAGGCCAAAGGCTGAATCTGGTCTTTTACTTAGTTATATTCTGCTTCCTAAAGTGGTTGTAGATTTGGATGGGCTTTCTTTTCTGCTGTAAGATTTGAGAACCTGGTTTTGGTAACACTTTTATTTTTTTTGTTGGTTGCCCAATCAGTTTAGACTGGATTTGGCATTTTTATCCACTATTATTTCCCAAGGACCTGGAATAAGCAGATGTTGTTTGATAGTATTAAAGATATTGTCTCAGGATGTAAGTTGTTCCAAGTAAAGCTGCATTTTGTAATTGACTGATGATGTGTTTGTCAATGCCCATGGTGTTCAGATGTTTTAGAATTGCACTCAAGGTACCTATTATCATTGGTATTATCTTTTCATTCCTTTGCCATAGATGTTCTATTTCTCCTTATCATTACTACTATATTGGTGCCTTCAAGTCAGTGTTGATTCCTGTAATCTGTCTGGAAAAGTCTTTTTTTTTTGGGGGGGAGGCAAGATTTGAGAAATGGTTTGTCATTTTTTCTTCTTCCTAGGGCTGACAGAAGGTGACTGGCTCAAGGTCACCCAGCTGGCTTCTTGTCTAAAATGGGTTTAAAACTGACACTCCTGATTTCTACCCTGATGCCTTAATCACTACACCAAACTGGCATAATGCTGCTATTAATGCCATGCAGTGTATGAAATATGGAAAGTTAAGCCTGCAGATGAGACATAAATCTTCCTTTATTTGCTTTCTGTCTAATCTTCTGTTATGGTACCTGCTAAAATCCCTAGATGTTTTCCCCCCCAGATGTTCACAACCAGCTATATTGCATAAAATAAATTTTGCCCCATTTTGTTTGCTTTCTTCACAGAATCTGAATCAAAGGTTTAATGAGTGTAGTTGAGTGATATTGTATTTTCATACTTAAATTTTGTTTTGATTAGATATTATGTACCTTGGCATACCTGATAATAACACTCCAATTATGCCTTTTCTTCTGCAAATCTCGTAATTCTCAGCATTCCGACAGATTTTGTATATATTTCCTGTATCTTTGTTTGAATGTCTTTGTCATGGTATTGAAGTTTACAGCATATGCACACAAATGCTTAGACAAATGTACATGTATTTTTTTCTTTAATTGCTTGTTATCTTTAAAATTTTCATCATTAATTTCTATGTCCTCAATATCAAATTTCCACTTTAAATGCTGAAATCTTTATACCATCTTCCCTAATTCGACTAAATAAAAAGGCTCCTTATCGTTTGAGATAAACAAGGTCGAGAAAAAGGTACAGCAAGGATTCTCTTTGTTTCCATAGAGTAGAATAAAAGAATTTTGAAAGTTTCTCTCGACTCCCATTTTATACCAAACAGAATGAAAGACTGTGCTTTTTTTCTTCTTTTTTCTCCCTTCTCAATGTGGGAGCTTCATTATAGCCCCAGGTGGGATGCAGGCAGAAAACAGCATTGTTTGCATACAATGCGAATATTGGGTTTTGAGCTAGAAATGGAAGATGGAACTTAATTCTAGTGGGGGCCTGTACAAACTCTTAATAAAGAAATTAAATAACAGGATTATTTAGTTAATCTTTCATCCAGATAAGCTTTGGAAGCCCAGCACCATTTCCTGATGAGATTTCTTATTTTGCTTTGTCTGCAAGAAAGCTTTTATCTGAGTTGTTGCTTCCACTATCGTGTGTTTTAATAACTGCATTTGACTATACATTTTAATTGTGTTAAAATTTTGTGTTATGTTAGTGTGTTGTAAGTTGCCCTAATAATAACTTTGTATAAATTCTTATAAATAAAGCTCTATCTAATCAACTGATTTACTCCTACAGTTTTCGCCCATGATGTATGACAGTCATGTTTTTTTCAGCCATGCCAAAGTCCAACTAAAAAAGGAATATATTTTGAGTTTTAATAAGATGCTTTATTTATTTCTTGCCTTTGACAACTTGAGGAATAATGAATCAAGGGTCTTTTCTCTTTGAAGTCATTACAAACTAGATTTAAGTCACAGATATACAAGATCACTGCAGGGCTAAATTGCATGGACTGTACTTGTTATTATACCACTTTGGACCAGGTAGATAAATGCTTAATAAGATATCTCATAAGCATGGATATTGTAGAAGCAGAGGAGATAAAATCAGAGTGGATTGAATACAAAATTAATTATATATAAAAAGGACCCTCTGAAATTAACATGTCCAGATATTCCTAGCTATTTCAATAATTCTGCTTACATATTTATTAGATTTTTATCCCATCTTTATTATTTACAAGTAACTCAAGGTGGTGAACATACTTAATACTCCTTTCTCCTCCTATTTTCCCCACAATAACAACCCTGTGAGATAGGTTGGGCTGAGAGAAAGTGATTGGCCACTCAGCTTTCATGCCCAAGGCTGGACAAGTACTCAAAGTTTTCTAGTTTTTAGGCCAATGCCTTAACCATTTACACCTAACTTATTAAGAAAAAAATATTAACATAAAAAATTAAAATACTGTTTCTTTAAAAATAATTATATAAAAATTAAAAAAAATAAAAAAAAAAAAAAAAAAAAAAAATTTAAAAAAATTAAAAAAAAAATAATAAATAAAAAATAAAAAAAAAAAAAAAAAAAAAATATATATATAATTTATACAAAATAAAAAATAATTTATTATTATTTTTTTTTATTTTTTTTTCCCCCTCTTTTTTTTTTTTTTTTTTTTTTTTTAATCTATTCTAAGAAAGACTAAACAGATTTGAATAGTACATGATATGTATAATCAAGATATTATATGTTTATTATATGTTTATATGTAGCTTTAATACAGAAAACAACTGAATGAAATGAAATTATTTGTTAGCAGACAGTAGAATACATAGCTGGTATGCTTTGGTCTATGTACTACACATTTTAAGCTGTGCTGTTTAAAAATGATTATATGGAGGATTAAAGTTGATGTTTGGAAGAAATGTAGACAAAATAAGGTAAATAAGAATTTGAAATTGCTAAAGAAGTACAAGTGAAAATTTTCAGGAGAAATTTAGGATTGAAATAGTAAGATTAATGAACGGAGGAACAGTTGCAGGATTGAATGCATAAAATGATTGATAATTTAATTAGTGAGAATGTAGTAGAGGAAATAAATGTTTAATTTTTAAGTGTCCTAATGACAATCAAAATTTGGAAAAGCAGATCAGGAACATTTCGGAAACAGATTAACATGCAGTTAAGCATTTCTGAAGGACTGTGTCTAAATCTTATGCGGTTTTATTTAATCTTGCAAAATCAGTTAAAATAACTCACTTCCCCATGAACATATTAACACTTTGGATTCCTACAATTGCACTTCGTATCTGCATGATCTGCCCTTTAAATGTTTAATGAAATCATCACATCCTATAACAGCAATAGCAACAATAAAACCTGCTTCATTTCCCACCCCATTTTTACTAAAATATTTTCCTAATAGGTTCTTTTTCTCTCTCCAGAAACTCCCATATAATGCAAACTTCGTTCTGTCCCTTGGGTTCTTGTCTGCACATTTCTGTCAACTCTCAGCACTGTTCTGGGTTTTATTTTGTAAAGAAGTTTAGCTAAGCACTACTTGCAAACAATTCCCGCAGCCGTTCATCAAATTTCTTGTTCGTGTTTCAGCAATTCATAAATATATGCTAACATATTGCAAAATAAAGTATAACATGGATGTGCATACTTTTTGACTGTAGATGTAGCTGCATCCATAATTCTGTCTTCAAAATCCCAGTAAATGATGTTGCTGAATAGGTGACATCATGCATTTATATGTAAATCTCTGGCCACTAATGTGCTTTCATTCGAGCACTGTAAACTCTTGCTGACTGCCTGAATATATCAAGAAAACATAAAAATTATTAACGTGGTTGCTACAGCCTTGCCTCAGCCATTGTTTTGTATAGCTATATTATTTTGGACAATAATATGTATACTTTTCTGGTTCCAAACAGCCTATAAATTCTTTATCTCCTTATTTTAAAACTTCTGGATGTAACTATTGTTTTTCCAAGATCTCCAATCAATCCTGGAAGCAAAATATCTCCCAGTGGTTGGGAGAAACACATAGCCCCGTTCCTGGATTCCACCTTCAGCTATCATTCATAATCGACTATATTGGTTCTAGCAGAATTTAGAACAGAAGTTGTCTGGAGACCTGTGTTGTTGTTGATCTGTCAAATGGTTATTTCCAGAGCCCCCAGTCTATTGATGTCAAGAACTTAGGCCCTTTCTCATATCATTAACTTTCCACTGTACAGTTTCTGTTAATATTTAATCAATGATCTTTTCCCTGGATTGTCAGAGATAATTGTGGTCCATATGTCTTTATTATTCTGGTTAAGCTAACACACATGTCTTTTGAGCTTCCCTTATTTCACTTTAAGAAATTCCTTACCTTTCATTATGATAGATTGGAGTTGTAAGGAGTTTTTTGTTTACATAGCAATGATTGCATAGACAAGCCCTTTTAAATTAAAGGCTAAAAATGAATTCTTGTTTCATGAAAGAATCTTCAAACTATCCTCTTACCACCCCCAGTTTTTAAGCATGGCATTAAAGGAATGTGTGTTTTCAAAAGGTGTCCATAATAGCTAAGCATATTGGTGGTGTTATGTAGAAAGGAAGTTATTGCCCAGTATAATCAGCACCATGGAGAAGGCTTTCTCCCATCTCACGACCAAGCAGTCTGGAAGCCATGCCTCAAAGAACAGGACCTGTGACTCTCCTAGATTTTTTTTCTCATACTATGGTAGGGCTGGCTTGCTAGGATTGGGGTAGTTTGCTGTTAGTTTAGGCATGGATTTTGTGTAGATCCAATTTTTCCCCCAGCTCACTTCCAACTGTCTTCCTTTTTTCCCTCTCTAAATTTGGAACATCAATATTAAGAGTATCACAGTCTATGGAACTCCTTGAGATCTATTCATCTGACTTCAGGAAAAGCCTTTCATGGATTGCAGAATCACAAGCTCAGTACCAGAAGGGACAGATCTAGCTTATTATGGGCCCATTAAATGTTTTGAGAACTAGATTTACCCTCAAATCACTGTAGCCAATTTTCATTTTCATTACAATATTTGCAGAAATCATTGAAGTCAGCCTGCAGGTTTTCAAAGTAAGTGATTCTGTAAAATCCATTTACCACTTTTCAGTTCAACTTCTGCATCAGACTGAATGTACTAAATTAGGATTCAATTTACTGAAGTCTATGACACGAATTACCATTTATATAACTGTGAATTTGTCTCCAGGAGACAGCCATTTTCCTGGTGATAATTCTAGTTTTTTTACATAAAGATTGCAATACCCAAGGTAAATTATTATTTTATCCAGCACTTTTTACCACAGATATACAAGGAGAGAATAAAGAGTATATGCAATTCTAATCATAATTTAAGTACAGGAACATTATTAACGGTAGTCTAAGCACATGGGTTCCCTCCCCCTTTGTAATTTGGAGTAATTACAGCATCTATCACGTTTGCTAGAAGTAGAAGCTCCACTTCATTGGAGATTCTCTCCCTATACACTTCTAATACATTTTCCTACTCAGAAATCAACACTTTAAATTAAAGAATTAAAAATTTAACAGTAGTTTGTTTCTGTGACAATGGAAAGAACAGTATCAAATCCTCTCCCCATCATATTACATACTGTAGGTGATGCTGGTAACACTCTTCAAATTAAGACAAAACAAATTAAGACTCTAAAGACAAAAATAAATTTTTCTCCCAATAGGTCAGAGAATGATTGTTGTCATGAAACTAGAATAATTTATTTCTGGCCCATTTCAACATTTAACAAAAGATGTTGTTGTTGTTTTCGTCTTCCAGAGCTCTTACATTCTCACAGTCAGTGTTCCATTGTCACTTGTGATGTTCTTTATTAATTCATGACATTTATATTGCATCTTTCCATTACTTAAAATGAAGGAAAAGAATGAAGTTATCACAAAAGCTGTCGTGCAGCCAGGTGCTGTAGTTGTACAAATCACCATACCCTTCTTAATGATCTTCCTGTAGAAGAGCTAATATAGCTTGTTTATATGTAAGGACAAGTCATAACAGATACTGTTTTACTCAGCATCAGTGTTAATTTCTTGTTTGAGACAGTTATATGATATAGTCATTTTAATATTAAATAAAGCATCAAGCTTGAGTTATATATTTAAAAAGACAATGATGTCATGTAGTATATGGCTACCAAAATTTTATACTGTATTGCTGGTCTTTTTAATATATTTTAAATGTAAATACATTTTGATTAATTGATGCCATACATGGATGAATTTTCACTACATGATGGCCACTATGCATTTGTCTTATGCCAAAAGATACATGAAATTATGATGAGCAACAATATGTATATTACATAAATCTCATTATATATGCCTAGTAAATATTACATAAAGCTCATTATATATACCTAGTAAATATATATAATTAACTTCACTCCCAAAGTTAAATGAACTTTTATTATTGCTCTGAATCATTGGAAAAATCATCATGTGATTATGTTTCTTATCTGAGTAATATTTTAAACTATAATTTATGGATAAGGACAATATAAGCAATATAAGACTTGATGTCTCCAAGATGGTTTCTCTGAACTGATAGGCCCCTCCATTATTTTATAAAGGTAAAATAGGAGAAGAAACCAGGTTATGATGGGTAGCATTACCCTCAAGAGAAGTTCCAACTGTATTCTAGTGAGACTAATTTGTTGTTACCCAGAGCAGAAATTCATAAACTGGTTGGCAAATCAATGAAACAAGCTGATCTATCCTCTTCTGATCCAATTCTAAAAATAGCAGCCCATCCTGGCATAAGATGGATCTGACAATTCAGAGAAAGTTAGCAGAAACATCCACAAATACAATTAAAAAGAAAAAAAATCTCAAACTGCATATCTGCCAAACTGGCTTTAATCAACATGTCCATTATGTCACCTTAACACAAAGTTTCAATTTTCTAAAGATATGTTTGTGGAGTTTTAGGATAGGGAACTCCAGACAATGAATCTTCGAAGTCTTACAAGTTTTTCCATGCCATTTCTTTCATCTTTTTTTTTTCTTACTACAGACAATTCATTAACAAAGGAAATGTGAAATAGTCATACCGTGTAATAAGATTTGAATGCTATTGTTAAGAGTAGCCTTGAAGCATTTCAAAATGATGGAGGAATAAAAGAATTGTGATTCTTATGCATAAGTCAATAAAAAATAATTTGGAGGTAACAATATTGATTTTGAAGCAAGAGGTCAATCTACAGAGTTAATGGCACTGTAATCCATCAATTTTGCAAATCCATCCTTAGCTGATGCTATTTGACAGCACCCAAGAGAAGGAATATCTCCTGAAGGACTCAGGAGAAACAATCATTTCCCTAGCATGGATTCTATTCTCTGAGTCATCTAGGAAGGATTAAATTTATCTCTGCTTTTCAGAATCATCATTCTGGTGTTTGGTGCTTCTATTTTTACCAATAGTTGGGGATTTTCTGTGTTCCTTCCATCATTTTTTTCACTCCCTTCTTTCATATTTTCCAGTTGTTCTACTAATGAATTTCTGATTAAGTTCTGACATTTGGCATAGTTTCTCTCCAATTTAGTGTGATTTCAGTTATGTAGAGCAGAGGGATTTATTTTTTTCATTCCGAACTAGAAAGCAGAATGAGTCTTACTGTGGAAAGGTCATTTAATATGGGTTTATGCCTTTCCAAACTTCACACGAAGGCACCATTAAAACTTAGAGAAAGCTCTCGAGATTCAGGGAATGAAAGCTCACAGTCAGGAAATGTCTCTTGTTTTCTATCTTACTGTATATCAGAGATGTACTGTGTACAACCCCAACTTGCCATTAATTGGAACCAGCCATCAAACTGAAATTTGCAGTGCGTCTGAAGAGGAAAATTACTCAATACAGAAAGCAAACTAAGATGCATTGAATGTAAAGTAATTTAAAACTTCAATTAAAAGAAATTGAAATTAATTTTTCTCATGACTCCGCCTACATTTTGTACTACGGGTCACTGAAAAAGCCAAGTATGAACCTCAGTTTGAGAGAGAGAAAAAAAACATCCATGCACATTCTTGGTTTATATAATCCATTAAGTTTATTTTTGGCTATTTCTTCCCTCCCACCTTGCTTTGATTAATTCAAATGCAGAGAAATGGCATTTAAACATTAAAAGCATGTTCATATTGAAGAGGTACAAAGTAACCAATTTTAAAATTAAACTTTTTTCTCAGAAGAATAATTTAAACATTTAAAAATCCATTCCTGTGTCAAAAAAGCATAACACTGTAAATGAAGAAGGGATGCATGCTCAAGTCAAAAAGTAGGGTTATGTGGCTTTAAATTAGATTCCGGAGAAAGGGAAGAGACACAGAAAAGGAATCCTGAAGAAAACTACTGGATTTTTGACTCCACACAGATAAAAGGAAGTTGTATTCGATATCACTGGTCCTCAGCCTAATGTCTTCTAGTTGTAGGGCAGTTCAGGTTCCAGAATTCCTGGGCAGCATGGTGAGACCATGCTGTGAACAATTATTGAAGCACGTCTGGAAGACTTCAAACTGGGAAGGTATGGCCAGTACCAAATGCTGGCATTTTTATCTATTTAATATACAAGTTACAGCATTGGTGCTTGTTAATATGGTAAACAAGTTTATCTAACCCAGCTTATTCCAAAAATCCTGCTCTGCTACTTCATTATAGTGGGTGCGTTTCTGGGAGCGATGAGCCAAGGATATTGGGAGTGTTTGCCCAGAGTATACATTCCCAGCAGAGTCACCCAAAGCATAAACCTCACCCCAATATCGGAAGATAGCATAGGAAGATGCTGGAGGCAGATAACCACTTTATTGACAAAGGCAATTCAGGTAATCCTTGACTTTCAACCATTTGTTTAGTGACTGAAGTTACAACAGCATTGAAAAAGTGACTTATGACCATTTTCCCACTTATGACAATTACAGCATCCCCATGGTCACAAAATTCAGAAACTTGGCAACTGGCATGTGTTTATGAAGGTTGCAGTGTCCTGGATCACTTCAATAAACTTTGGAGACCTTTGGAGAAGCAAAGTCAATGAGGAAGCCAATTCACTGAACAACATAAGCTATCCTACTTTGGAGATATTATGTGAAGACTTGCCTCCCTAGAGAAAGAAAAGTAGATGGCAATGAGTGCTCCATTTGAAGATCTCAAAGACCAGGTTAAAGATAGATCATGATGAGAAAAATCTATGTGATCTTTAGCAGTTAACACTGATTTGATAGCACATAATCACTGTACATTTGAAACTGTTTGGTGTACCAAAAATAAGAAGCAAATACTTTAAAAACATCAACATGAGTGTGGAATTTTTTTCTTCTCCAATTTTGAAATCCTATCATAAACATAGCAAAATTATGCTTCCCTAAAGAGCTGCCAAGGTAACTTTGGTTGGTAGAACTTCCAACTAGCTGTCACAGGAAATCCTTGGTTCTATCATTCATTCCCATTGGCAGCATGCCAGCATTATAAGGTCATATTTTACAAGTTGACTTGACCATATGGAAAGAGATTCTGTATCTAGATTCTATCTACATCATCTAGAATAGACTCAAAAAAATTAAAGAAGCCTCTGTTGAAGAAGTTGCTCAGATCAGATCCCAATAGTTTTTCTGTTACCTAATTCCAAGTTGGGATTGATAGGATATTCATTCTCTGCAGGAAAAGGATCTTCAGAGGAAATATTGAGTTTGGTTATTTAATGTTTTGGTTCAGTCAGTAAATAACTTTATGGAAGTATATTATAAATCCCAGCATTACTGAATTAGGGCTCAAGGTTTTCCAAGCCAAATAGAATCTGATATATTATCCTTGAGAAAGAAAATGTATCCAGATTTCTAAAGTTTTGGTTGTACATAATTCCTTAATGGATTTCATCACTGTAAAAACTGTTCTTCCACATATGTTCTTAATTCTCTTTCCCTACAAGCTGACTTTGCAAATGGTCTCTTATCTGCCTATTATTCTTTCAGAAAGGGAGATTGCTGAGGTTGCTTATTTGGACAACACTCTACTTTTGAAAGTTGGGGATAGGGGGGGAAAATTTTCTACCCTCCCAAAGTCAGCATGCAGAAGAATGCATTCACCATGTTCCTGTCGAACTGATTAGAAGTATGCATACAAGCACTTCATGGCAACAACAGCAAAAGATTTGTGGTAGAGCAAGAACGCAATGTTTGCCATCCATTATTCATCCAAGCTGACAGGCAGCCTCTTGAGATCAACACTGACAAGGAGGTCAGGGGAGAACTGGCACCTCAGATTTAACAGCTTCTTGCAACTATGAGCTTCTCAGCAGGCCAAATTGCCATCATTCTGCTGCTGAGCTCTGGGGAGTCCCAGCTTATGAGAAGATTTATTAGGTGGGTAAACATTTTTGTTCATCCCAACAGGCAGCACTGATCACTTAGCAGACTGGGATGGATTTAGCCTCCCTCTGCTAACATAATGATTTGGCTATCAAAGGATTTTCCTGCTAAACAGTTGGAAGCTAATATCAACACATTCACTTCATCTGAAGCCAGGGAAAGGAGGAAGCTAAGCATGCATGTTGCAATACAGTTTGATGTCTCAGAGGGTTCTCCTCTAGAGAAAATAAAGAGATGCCTATATTTCAGCTCCTACCAGAGACCCCTGTATGGCGTGGGAGTGAAAAGAAAATAACGGCAAACTGCCCTCACTTCACAGATTTTTGGATGTTGAATGATGATCTTCTTTACAAAGAATGAAGCTACACGGACGTCATAGATATAGATCAATTCAGAAGCAAGCTTCAGAAAGCAAGCATCCATATTGCATTTGACATGCAATAAAGTTTGCCAGTTTGGACTGGGAATATGCTTGCTTCTTGGAAGTCAGCCACCTGAAATACTAAAATAAACAAATTAAGACCTAAGGAGTTTGTGGGTGATGACAGATTTCAGGAGCAAGTGTCTTGGTTCAAACTCCATATCTCTACCATTAGTTTCTTGGTCTTGACCCTATTAATTAAGTAGAACTTTGCTACATTCCTGGAAATCTCACAGGGAAAGTCTGCAAGATTTTTTTTTTAAAGCAGCAGGTAAGAAGTGGGTATATAAATTTTGTGTGCTAAATACAACAAAAGGGACAATGAAAATAAGGCATGAGAATAAGACATGAGCACAATCTGCTACAGCATCTGGCACCCCATTGATTGTCAGGGTTGATTACATATAATTTTATAATTTCACTATGATGGATGGTCTATTTTTCAAGGGAGAAATCATGTTGCTTGCCTCTGTATGGAAACTGTTTATTCTGTCATCCTGAGACAATGAATGATGCCCTGTTTCTTCCTTTCCCAGCCTTAAAATTATGCCCCATCATTTATTTAAGTATGTAAACTGATTGTCATAACAAAATTTGTCGTAAGACTTTTTGTTTTTTGAAAAAAAAAGGTTCTATTTGTATAATTGCTCTCTTAACAATTTTTACATTTTTCAAAAAAACGGAGGGAATACAAAATCATACATGGTGTATTTTACTATCTTTCAACTCATCTATACGTTCCCCTAGAAATCTACTTCACTGAGCATAACTATTGAACAAATACTATTTTTATTGCTCTAACCATTCAATGGTGTTTGATTCTTGGTGACTTTATAGGCAAGTGCTCTCCATGTTACGCTGTGTGAAGCACAACTTCTTTCAGTTGTTGGATGTTCAACTTTGTATCTGTTCTGATCAGAGGTGGTATTCAGCAGGTTCTAACCAGTTCTGGAGAACCAGTAGCGGAAATTTTGAGTACTTCGGAGAACCGGCAAATACCACTTCTGACTGGAGATTTTACAGTATCCTTCCCCTGCCATGCCCACCAAGCCATGCCCACAGAATTGGTAGTAAAAGAATTTGAGGCCCACCTCTGGTTTTGATGTTATCAAGCCAACGTGTTCTTTATTTGCCCCTTCTTCTTGTTCCACTAACCATTCCTGGGGTCATTGACTTCTCCAATGAATTTGCATGCATGATAGGGCCAAAGTAAAACCATATGTAATCGTCATTGTGATTTGGGCTTCTAGTGATGCGTACAATGCAGCAACTCTTGGTTACTCTAGCTGTTCATGATATATGAAACAATTTATGCCAGCACTACAGTACAAAGGTGTTGATTCTTTGATCAGATGCTCTTAATGTCCAACTCTCCAAATACTGTAATATTACCATTATGTAATTATACATGTGATAATATATTTACAACAGGCTGGAGATCATCGTGGCTGGAAATGGCAACTGAAGTGGAGAAGTGGTGTGCAAATTTGAACTATTTCAAATTCAAAATGTCCTGAGCTCCAAAGAGTTGTTTCACATTTGAAACAAGGCTTATGGATTTTGAATGCAGAGCAGCTGTAAAATAAATAAACTGTTTTAGACAGGGGTGTACACAGAAGGAGTTTAGAAAGTCATAAGGGCATATCTTTTTACTTGTGAGATTCATACTTTTATTCAACCCTGTTCTGGATTGAATCTTCATTTCTACAGTGTCACAAACATAGCAGTTATTCTCCATCTCAAACACTTACCTGTTTATAGCAATTTTCTATTGCTAAACATTAAGTCAAATTGGAACCAATGGGAGTCATGCCTGCCCTTATAGAACTGTAATCTGAAAGTGATGGATTCTTAATTAAATTGTCTGTCTGCATTTTCTTCCATGCCATAAAAAGAATCCTTCAAGTCTTTATCCAGCAGTTTTCTTGGCAGCATTAAGGGAGTCATTTGCTGTTGTTTTCTTTTAGGACGTTTCCCAACTTCCCAGGCTAGCAGAGAAGCCATCCAGAACCAGAACCAGAACCAGAACCAGAGCCAGAACCAGAACCAGAACCAGCCCTCCTTAGTTATTGAGGTGCTATCACTTGTTGAGGCCTTTCATGCCGCACTATGGCCCTATTCTCAAGTGCAATGAATTAATGTTTAGATAGTCTAAAAGAAGAGATGGTGTTTGTGTACTGATTTTTTTCTAACACTATTTTTTGTTTATTTTTGAATTAAATACATCCATTTTCTTCCTTCAGTCTATAAAAATGTAACAGGTTTTAAGAATATAAGCAATAAAATTGGTGTGGGCAATTCTTTGTTGTGTTATTTAGACTCATGTGAGACACTGAGAATCACTCATTTGCTAGAAGTCTAAGTTAATAGAAAAGTTATTTCCCTTTGCTAGCTATAATGTCCAATTTGACTATTACTTCCTTGTTTCTACATTCATCCAAATCTTCTAAATTCCCTTTGATGTGAGGTATGTTATGCATTATCATGTACATAAAGGAAAATTACTCCTGTATGCCTTGGAGAATCTATCCTGGCTTATACTGTATTAATTATTGAAATGTTTGGCATTGATTTACATGTTTGCTAATACTTTCATCTCTTTAGCTACAACTGTTATAAATAAAGACGTGACAATTTTCTAGAAACTTTGCAAAATATAGTGTGTGTGCATGTGTGTGTGTGTGTGGTATTCAGCTTTGTTCGGGTATTTTCCCACGTCATTATAGTTGTGCTTTTAAAGTTGTAGTGACGTTTCGGCAGAATCTCATCTGCCATCATCAGGCTTGTGTATTGGGTTCGTCTGTGAGTCAGGCTTTCACAGCCGTTTCTGTTTTAAATTTGATGCTAGCCTCGTGTCTTGTTAGAATGTTTTTTCTTCATCTTGATTGGTTGGGAGTCTTGGTCTGTGTTTATTGGTCTCCCAACCAATCAGTTTGGACTCCCAACCAATCAGGATGAAGAAAAAACCATTCTAACAAAGCATGAGGCTAGCACCAAATTTAAAACAGAAATGGCTGCGAAAACCTGACACACAGACGAACCCAATACACAAGCCTGATGATGGCAGATGAGTTTCTGCCAAAACATCGCTACAACTTTGAAAGCTCAACTATAATGACGTGGGAAAATACCTGAACAAAGCTGAATACCATACATATAAATACCCGCGAAAACTTAAGAAAAAAAAACCACACACACACACACACACACGATACTAGATACACACTATATACTATAGTATAGTATATATAGTATTATAAATATACTACAGCCACAAAGTATACCATATCAGCTCTAGGACTCCAGATACCTGCTAGATGGCAGCAGAGGGTGGAATTTTATACACACACACACACACCTTTTTTTACCTAATAATTGTCCAGATTTTATCAGCCCAAATAGGGTATGCCTATTGCAATTCTCAACTGGTGGTCTATGACATCTGTCAGGTGATTCACCAAATCTTCCACACATTTTCACCAGTAAGCTCACCGAGCTGGAAATCTCCTGCCAACTAAGTCCCAGGCTCTTCATGTTTACTGCTAGCTAATTGGTTCATAAACATGGGTCACTTGTTGAAAACTGGTTCGTTGAAGTGTCAAATGATAATACAGAAGGAATAGTTCTCAAGCACGGTTACTGTGAGGCCACATCTGTGCTGTGCTAAGTGGAATTGTGATTTTGCCCAAGGAACCCAAAAAAGAAAAGCTTAAATAGAAAAATCCTGCAATGATGACCTAAAAGTGGGCTGGAGATCCAATTCTCCTAGTTGCCAGTATTTAGAGATCTGTTCAAATCGGCATTTTTTAAACGTTAAGCTTATGACAAAAGTTGTTGTGGAGTGAATTCAAAAAATAACTCAAGAAGGATATATTTAATTTAAAATGGTATGAATATGCATTTTTAAAAAGGGATTGGAAGGGACACACAAGTGCCACTACATTTATTAGTTCATTTGCTAAAAAAAAGAAGAAAAATCTGCTATGCTTTTTATTTTTTATTTTTAAATGTAGGAGGGAGCTTTTGTTCAATTGTGTGTTCCACACATTTGCCAAATGTTTATTTTTTCTCTGCAGCTGCGGAAAGTATAGGAAGCACTGACCTGAAGACACCATTATTGTAGTTTTATGTTTAATGCAATAAAAATCTATTTAGAACTAAGCAACGCAGAATTCACTGGGTTGTAACTTAAGCTACATTCATATTCTTTATTGTTTGTTGTTCTTACTGGTCACAGTTCAAAACCAGAACGTAAAAAAGATACACATATCAAACACAATTACCCAATTAACTTAAGATCATAAAATTACGAGAACTGCAGAACCAAGAATTTATCTAAGTATAAATGGATCATTTTCGTAGCAGCCGCTACATGCATATATCTCCTTTTTAACTTGAGAAAAGGCTTCAAAGCAACTCATAAAAACAATAAAATCAATTAAGTACATGAAGACTGGAGAGAGCATTAGCGGCAAAAGAGACAAACCCTCAAACAAAATTTAATGCTGTTCTTCGGTGGTACTTAATTCTAAGTGCATGGGGATTGGATTCCACTATCACAATTTTCCCCATTTGGGGAACCTTGCAACAACATTTAGATTTAAGACTGAGCCTAAGATTTCAAGCTGAGGCACTTCTTTCATGAACTCTTTCAGGGGAAAAGAATGTTTCTTAGCTTCATTACCAAAAGATTTTCCTCACTTATGTACCTGCTAGAAAGTTCAACACTGTACTGTGGTCTCCTTGGTTTTTTAATCAATTTCTCTGGTCAGAGCTTCTCCAGAAACATGCCTGTTGAATGCATTAATGTAAGGATATGAATAGAAATCTATCACACCTTCGGTTTAGCATACTAGAGTAGAGTAGAATAGAGTGGAGTGGAGTGGAGTGGGATGGGATGGGATGGAACGGAACAGAACAGAACAGAACAGAATAACAGAGTTGGAAGGGACCTTGGAGATCTGCTAGTCCAACCCCATGCTCAGGCAGGAAACCCTATACCATTTCAAACAACTGGCTGTCCAATCTCTTCTTAAAAACTTCCAGTGTTTTAAAGTGACTGATAGTCATCTTGATTTCACAAGGCATGTTGCAAGGTAGATTTCAGTTTTTTAAAAAAAATCCCAAATCCCATATGAATACACTAAAAAAGCTTTAGAGATCCATAAGGAAGCTGACCCATTTTACACCTGACTTCAGAAACAGCTAATTCCATTTCTAATCAAAGAGCAGCTTGAACTTCTCAGAAGAACTGCAACCAAATGTCCTGGTCACCAGAAGAGGCAATTGGAGTGGGGGATGTTAAATGTGAAATTTCAACACATTTGAGTTTACACTTGAACAAAATGGGTTCCCTTGAGAAACTGTCTGACTCAGAAAATGCCACAACACACAACAGTGTGTCACAAAATATACATTTTACTGGACAACAACCTAGTCAGGCATGTCCAGGCCATCCCACCCCCTTAAAAAAATTGGGTGGGACAGATGATTTCAAAGGATTGAACTGTCCACCATTTCCTGTTGGGCTCAGAATCATTATTATGTGAGTCAGGCAGTATATAAATTTAGCATATTAATAATAATAATAATAATCCCAAAACATCTGGACCACCACATGAACACCATTGGCATTGTCAAAATCCCCATCAGTCAATTGCAAAAGGCAGCTTTACTTGGAACAGCTTACATTCTATGACAATACCAATAACACCATCAAACAACAACATCTCCTTATCCCAGGTGCTTTGGGCAGATTTGATAGGTGAATAAAAATACTGATTTCAGTTTAAACATCTGGCTATCAGTGCAAACAACAACAACAACAACAATAGATAGTGGATGTGGCAGTGTGTGGAGACAGCAGAATAGAAGAGAAAGAACTGGAGAAGATAACAAAATACAAAGACCTACAAATAGAAATAGAACGACTATGGTAAAGGCAAGCAAGGTAGTACCAATAGTAATGGGTGCCTTGGGTGCAATCCCAAAACAATTGGAGCACCACATGAACATCATAGACATTGACAAATTTGCCATCAGTCAATTGTAGAAGTCGATTGAATCCCAGACTCAAAATATGTGTCAATCTAAGTTGACGGCTATCTAATGTCTGATAAAAAGGATGGATTTAAGAAGAGTGATTTTAAACAGTTTTAAACTCCCTATAATAGGACACAAGGGGAGCTCGGCTCTTTACTGTACAACTGACAAACCAGATAATAATCTGCATTCAGAAAACTGATACATAGAAGTCTTTTCAGTCCTCTAAATAAATCAATCCAGCACATTAGCAGGAATGAATCCTGATCAACATTATTTTCAATTAACTCATTCTGGCCTGAAGGTCAACAGGGCTGGCAGGCATAAGTCTCGGTCAATAAATGCACTTTCTCTGCTACCAGTGGGTTTGCTTTTCTAGTTTCAAAACGTTTCTAAAGATCATAACTTTGGGCCGTTTTTGTTTGTTTGTTTGTTTGCTGAGTGACAGGAAGCATTCAGTATGACTTAAATTAAAGGAACAGATTTGAAAACATTTTGTTTTCTCTTTGCAACCTGCTTCCTGAATGAATAGCTTTTTCTTTTGGAGGAGAAACAGGGAAAGACTATAAATGAACATCCTCCAAGAAGACTGTAAAAAATATTCCACAAAACTGTGGGACAACATAAACATATTATTTATCTATTGTACCTGCTCCTGAAGGAGTTTTCCACAGCCTGATGCATTTCCCAATTTTCTATCTTGTCTGCATTTCCTTTTGGTTTATTTATCTGATACACCACATTTCATTATGGAGCTCAACACAGGATACATAACACTCTTTCCTTCTTTTTCCCCTCATCAATATGACGGTGGGGAGGAAATATTTGGCTAAGAGAAAATGACTAACCTTTTCAGTGAGTTTCTGTGGCTGAGGTAAATTAGAACTTTAGTCTTCCAGCTCCTAGTTCAGCACAGTAACCACAGATTCTTCTAATGTTTCTTGCTGAAGTTTTTATCTGTACCAGTAGCCCTAAACTTACTTAGTTCGTTTGGTGACTGTTTGAAGTTGCAATGGCATTGAAAATAGTGACCATTTTTCACACTTATGTGAAAAAGATTGACTCAGCCTTCCATCCTTCCGAGGTGGGTAAAATGAGGACCCAAATTGTTGGGGGCAATATGCTGACTGTCTAAACCGTTTAGAGAGGGCTATAAAGCACTATAAAGCGGTATATAAGTGTAAGTCCTATTCCTATTGCTATTATGACCATTCCAGCATCCCCATGGTCACGTGATCAGAATTTGAATGCTTGTCAATTGGTTCATATTTATGATGGTTGCAGTGTCCCACCTGATCCCCTTTTGTGTCCTTCTGAAAAGCAAATTCAATGTGGAAGCCAGATTTACTGAACAATTATGTTACCCACTTAACAACTTCAGGGATTCACTTAACAACTGTAGCAAGGATGGTCATAAATTGTTGCAAAATCCACTTAACAAGTGTCTCTCTTAACAACAGAACTGTTGGACTCAATTGTGGTCGTATGTCATGGACTACCTGTATCAGAGGTGGAATTCAGCAGGTTCTGACCAGTTCTGGAGAACCAGTAGCGGAAATTTTGATAGTTCAGAGAACCGGCAAATACCTCCTCTGACTGGAGATTTTACAATATCCTTCCCCTGCCACGCCCACCAAGCCACGCCCACAGAACCGGTAGTAAAAAAAAATTGAATCCCACCACTGATTGTATGACATTGGATATCCAGCTTCCGCTTTTTATACATAGCATATGATCAACTTCTTGTTACATTCTTCTGAGCAATCCACCCCAGGCATTGGCTGATATCAAAGCAATTTCAAGTTTATCCACTTTGCTTTCTAATTTTCTACAAGGAGCAAATGTACTTATCCCTAGTCACCTAAATCAAGCTAAGTGCCTACAAACTCTCATTATTATGGACAATAGTTTATCTTATGATAATTCTACTTGACTGGCAGCCTTTTAGTTTAATGTAATGGGGCGATGGGATGGGGAAAGTGTTGTTGGATAGAATTTACTGTTAATTGACACTGAATATAGAAAGCCAAGTGGCAGACTTGGGTTCAAGATAGTTCAGTAAAATAAAACCCAGGGAAAGAAAGGAGTCCAGGTGACAGCAGAACCTTTAAAGAACGGTGCTGATTAATTCAGAGAGGATAAATTGAGTACTGCTGTCCAATAGCAGAGGATTTCCAGAAGCAGCAAATGTATGTTTGGGTCATGATCAAGGAGAACAAGTAATAACTGCATTTCAATACAATGCTAAATTATGACTTCATGGTAAGAGAATAAGACTCACTGAGCTTTGGCTTTGCACATTCCTTTTCTTTCCCCTTTTAATATAGCTGTAAGGTTGGAAACTCCCATTTGAGCATACCATCTATCCCCTAACTGCAATTAATCTTAATTTTAGTTTGCTGAAACCAGCTAGCTTCAGTTCATAAGTAATGGTAAGAAGTCGACTTGTTTCAAACAAAGGATCATGAAGATTAACCTGTTCGTCCAATTCCTGCCGTGCAGCAAGCTGTGGTTAATTGGACATGAAAGCAGCAGCTTCCAGGCCCCCGGTTCATATGGAAGGAGGCAGAAGCCTGGGAAGGGCTAGATATTGTTCTTGCAGTAGAAAACTATGGTTTGAAGTAGGAGTTGAATGAGCAGTATAGGGGCTCCAGCGTTTATCACTTCATTATGCATTTATTACCATTTTTGTATATTGCCTACATCCAGGACCTGAAGCAGGTCACACCATAATCAAAGCAATGAGGCCATAGAACACATTAATTCAAAGAATCCAAAAATAAGTTTATTCTTTTATTTTGGGCATGGGCTATTTTGTTTCTGTTTTTTTAACTTATAAAACACCCAAAGTCATTAGGAGGTATACAAACTTAATTTAATAATTCCAGGCAAGGAATTTTGGCTGGTGGGCTCCAGGAGAAGAGCCTTCTTTGTTGGGGCTCCTGCCCTTTGTGACATCTTGCCCCCGCCCCCGGGCGAGATCTGTTCCCACCTTCCTGACCTTCTGTAAGGGCCTGAAAAGTTGGCTCTGCCAGTTGGCTTGGAACCCCAATGGGTGAGTGCCACGCTGGAGGTGGTTGATGGACTAATAGCAGATCCCACCTCTCTCCCTGAACACCACGTTCCCTCCCTCCCCATTGTTTTACCTTATAATTTTATTGCTATATATATTCTTATTGTTTATTGCTTTTAATTTTGTAAGTTACCCAGAGTTGCCTTGTGAAGAGATGGGTGGCAAATAAATGTAACAAACAAATAAAATAACATCATCACATCATAAGAACTCATGAAAGTCGAGCTCAGCCATCATACAGCAAAAGCCAACCTTGATACCAGACCTTTGCTGGATGGTTGTTTGTCCCCTTAGACCTCAAATGCCCTACACCAGGGATGTCAAACTCGTGACGTCATATTGTCTTCATGTGATGTATTTATTTTATTTTTATTTATTTGATTTGTCAGTCGCTTACAAGATAATAGGTATAAGTATAAACATAGTTATGAAAACATGAAATGGATACATATAAGAAAAATAAAAAGAAACAATAGGACAGGGATGGTAGGCACGTTGGTGCACTTATGCATGCCCCCTACAGACCTCTTAGTAAAGGAGCGAGGTCAATAGTAGACAGTCTAAGGTTAAAGTTTTTGGGGTTTGGGGAAGAAACCACAGAGTCAGGTAGAGTATTCCAGACATTGACCACTCTGTTGCTGAAGTCGTATTTCCTGCAATCAAGTTTGGTGCGGTTAACCTTGAGTTTGTATCTATTGTGTGCTCTTGTATTGTTATGGTTGAAGCTGAAGTATTCATTCACAGGTAGGACATTGCAATGTATGATTTTATATACTATTCTTAGATCGGACCGAAGACAGCGTAGTTCTAGTTTTCTAGGTCTAGAGTTTCAAGTCTGGTGGCATAAGGTATTCTGCAATGAGTAGAGGAGTGGAGAACTCTTCTTGTGAAATATTTCTGGACTTTCTCAACTGTGCTAATATCAGATACGTAATGTGGGTTCCAGACTGATGAACTGTATTCAAGTATTGGTCTAGCAAATGTTTTATATGCTCTAGTTCAGGGGTGTCCAACCTTGGCAACTTTAAGACTTGTGGACTTCAACTCCTAGAATTCCTCAGCCAGCTTTGCTGGCTGAGGAATTCTGGGAGTTGAAGTCCACAAGTCTTAAAGTTGCCAAGGTTGGACACCCCTGCTCTAGTTAGTAGTGTGATATTTCCAGAGAAAAAGCTACGTAAGATTAGGTTAACAACTCTTAATGCCTTTTTGGCTATGTAGTTACAGTGGGCTCTAGCACTTAGATCATTAGAGCTGAGTACTCCAAGGTCCTTGACAGAGTTTGGATCATCAACAAGGTCTTGACTATTCAGCTTGTATTTTATTTTCTGATATTTTTTTGCCAATATGTAAGACAGAGCATTTATTTGTTGTGATTTGAAGTTGCCATTTGTTTAACCATTCTGATACATAGTCGAGGTCTTTTTGAAGGGTAGCAGTATGGTCTGTGGTGTTGAATAGCTTTACATCATCAGTGAAGAGAACGCAGTTGCTCTTAATATGATCACAGAGGTCATTTATGTAGAGTATGAAGAGAGTTGGTCCTAGAACACTGCCTTGGGGAACACCACTATTGACAGGTACAGAATTTGACAGGACACTCCCAATTTTGACCATTTGTTGTCTGTTTGACAAGAATGCTTCTATCCAGTTATGCAGGTGTCCAGAGATACCATAAGATTTTAGTTTTAGTAGTAGTTTGTCGTGTACCACTGAATCAAAGGCTTTACAGAAGTCTATGTAGATTGCGTCTATTGCTTTGCCCTGATCGAGTTGTACAATCCATATGTTTTTGCAGTGTAAAGAGTTGCAGATTAGAGGATAGTTTTTTTCTGAAACCAAATTGTTTATTAGAGAGTAGGTTGATTGTCTCTAAGTGGAGGATAATGGATTGGTTAATAATTGATTCCATGACTTTACAGGTGATGCAGCATAAATAGATTGGTCTGTAATTTTCAACTAGGCTGGGGTCTCCTTTTTTGAAGATGGGGGATAACCGTGGCTTGTGACCATAGGTTTGGCAAGGAGCTGGTACTGAAAGATTTTTCAAAGATTATACTTAGAGGTTCGGCTATGGCAGTGGATAGCTTTTTAAAGAAGAAGGAACGTATTCCATCCTATCCAATAGATGGAGATGGTTTTAGATTGCATAGTGCTTTTTCAACATTGTCTTCTGTAAAATCGATATGTATTAGATCATTGTAGTTGTCTGTGGTTCGACTAGGAACTATTGGGCATGATCCATTGCTGTTTACAAATACTGAGCCAAAGAATGTGTTAAAGAGATTGGCTTTAATGGTGTCGTCATTGCAGTCTTTACCATTAGGTCCTTTCAGGGGTGGGATGGACCTTGAGTCTTTTAATTTGTTGCTTACAAAATTGTAGAAAGTGCAGGTGGAATTGGTGCATAGAAGGCTTTCCTCTTGTTTAATGTGATAATTGGCGCATTCAGTCTTTATCTGGTGGCATAAATTTTTCTATCGGCTTTTGAAGTTGGCAACGTGACCAGATTTGTTTTTCTGCCAAAGTGATCTCTTTTTGGATTGAAGCTTCCTTATTGTTTTGGGTAATCTTTTTTTTCTGGTTTTGGGAGTTGTTATTGGTACATATAGTTTGATGACTCTTTTGACTTCAAGTAAAAGTATGTTGTAATGGTCTTCAACAGTATTGCATCCAGTGAATAGAGATTGCCAATCAAGGGATGAGAGATCGTTGTCTATAAGATCATAGTTGCCATTTTTGAAGTTATAATTGGGGATTCCGTTGTTGTGATGATTTTGTGTGGACGTATGTTGAGACAAAAATCAATCATGTTGTGTTCACTGTTGGAAAAGGGTTCTTTAATTTGTATTCCGTAATTTGAATTCAAACTATTGCAGAAGATGAGATTGAGGCAGTTGTTTAGTCTAGTATGGACTGGAGTCCAGTCCATACTAGACTAAATTAGTCCAGTCTAGACTGGAACAACTAGTAACCAACAACACTAGACTAAACAACTGCCTCGATCTCATCTTCTGCAATAGTTTGAATTTAATTTACGGAATACAAACTAAAGAACCCTTTTCCAGCAGTGACCACAATATGATTGACTTTTGTCTCAACATACGCCCACACAAAAATCACCACAATGATGTAATCCCCAATTGTAACTTCAAAAAAGGCAACTATGATCTTATAGACAACGATCTCTCATCCCTTGATTGGCAATCTCTATTCACTGGATGCAATACTGTTGAAGACCATTACAACATATTTTTACTTGAAGTCAAAAGAGTCATCAAACTATATGTACCAACAACAACTCCCAAAACAAAACAAAAAAGCAGATTACCCATAACAATAAGGAAACTTCAATCCAAAAAGAGATCACTCTGGCGGAAAAACAAATCTGGTCACGTGCCAATTTCAAAAGCCGATACAAAAATTTATGCCACCAGATAAAGACCGAATGCACCAATTATCACATTAAACAAGAGGAAAACCTTCAAAGCACCAATTCCACCCGTGCTTTTTACAATTTTGTAAACAACAAACTAAAAGACTCAAGGTCCATCCCACCCTTGATAGGACCTGATGGTAAAGACTGCAACGACGACACCATTAAAGCCAACCTCTTTAACACATTCTTCGGCTCAGTATTTATAAACAGCAATGGATCATGCCCAGTATTTCCTAGCTGTACCACAGATAACAACAATGATCTAATACATATCGATTTTACAGAAGACAATGTTGAAAAAGCACTACGCAATCTAAAACCATCTCTATCTATTGGACCGGATGGAATATGTGCCTACTTCTTAAAAAAGCTATCCACTGCCATAGCCAAACCTCTAAGCATAATCTTTGAAAAATCTTTCAGGACCAGCTCCTTGCCTAACCTATGGTCACAAGCCACAGTCATCCCCATCTTCAAAGAGGGAGACCCAAGCCTAGTTGAAAATTACAGACCAATCTCCTTATGCTGCGTCACCTGTAAAGTCATGGAATCAATTATTAACCAATCCATCATCCTCCACTTAGAGACAAACAACCTACTCTCCAACAAACAATTTGGTTTCAGAAAAAAACTATCCTGTAATCTGCAACTCTTACACTGCAAAAACATATGGACGACACAACTCGACCAGGGCAAAGCAATAGACACAATCTACATAGACTTCTGTAAAGCCTTTGATTCAGTGGTACACGACAAACTACTCCTAAAAATAAAATCCTATGGTATCTCTGGACAACTGAATAACTGGATAGAAGCATTCCTGGCAAACAGACAACAAATGGTCAAAATTGGGAGCGTCCTATCAAATTCTGTACCTGTCAATAGTGGTGTCCCCCAAGGCAGTGTTCTAGGACCAAATCTCTTCATACTCTACATAAATGACCTCTGTGATCATATTAAGAGCAATTGCGTTCTTTTCGCTGATGATGTAAAGCTGTTCAATACCACAGACAATACTGCTACCCTACAAAAAGATCTTGACTATGTATCAGAATGGTCAAACAAATGGCAACTTCAAATCTCAACAAATAAATGCTCTGTCTTACATATTGGCAAAAAAATATCAGAAAATAAAATACAAGCTGAATAGTCAAGATCTTGTTGATGACCCAAGCTCTGTAAAGGACCTTGGAATACTCACCTCTAATGATCTAAGTGCTAGAGCCCACTGCAACTACATAGCCAAAAAGGCATTAAGAGTTGTTAACCTAATCCTACGTAGCTTTTTCTCTGGTAATATCACACTACTAACCAGAGCATACAAAACATTTGCTAGACCAATACTCGAATACAGTTCATCAGTCTGGAACCCACATTACATATCTGATATTAGCACAATTGAGAAAGTCCAGAAATATTTCACAAGAAGAGTTCTCCACTCCTCTACTCATTGTAGAATACCTTATGCCACCAGACTTGAAATTCTAGAACTAGAAAACCTTGAATTACGCCGTCTTCGGTCTGATTTAAGCATGGTATATAAAATCATACATTGCAATGTCCTACCTGTCAATGAATACTTCAGCTTCAACCATAACAACACAAGAGCACACAATAGATACAAACTCAAGGTTAACCGCACCAAACTTGATTGCAGGAAATACGACTTCAGCAACAGAGTGGTCAATGTCTGGAATACTCTACCTGACCCTGTAGTTTCTTCCCCAAACCCCAAAAACTTTAACCTTAGACTGTCTACTATTGACCTCACCCCTTTCCTAAGGGGTTTGTAGGGGGCGTGCATAAGCGCACCAACGTGCCTACCGTCCCTGTCCTATTGTTTCTCTTATTCTTCTTTTATTTTTCTTATATATACCCATTTCATGTATTCACAACTATGTATACACTTATACGTATTATCTTGTAAACAATTGGCAAATCAAATAAATAAAATAAATAAATAAAGTATTGTTTATGTATCACGACTTTTCTCCCTTCACTAAAACGGGGGTGGGGGTGGCCAGTGCATGATGCATCTGGCCTGCAGGCCATAAGTTTGACACTCCTACCCTACATAAAGCTGGATGAACTTGATAGCTCTCCTAAATATTTGTAGACAGGGAAGCCAACATGAAATCTGATGGGGGGATTCAATTAAGAAGGCCTGCCTCTAGCCCCCATCATCCAGGAAGGGATATCTACAACACATCACTTGGCCCACTTGTACTCAACGGGCATATTTTATTTAGAACAGGCAATGTTAAATGTAACCAGGACTGACTTGAGTTGGGAAATAAATTGACAGCTAATAGTAAGTGAACAAACTGCAGGTTGTACCTATAATACTCTTTTATAGTGGCCCCAACCTTGTAGAATAGCCTCCTTCAAATTGCACCATACGTTGGCATATTTAAGAAACTGGAAACTGCTTGATATAGTAATAGCTGAAATCTAACAGTTATTGATATTGACCTGGGGTTGACAGCATAGTTTATAATATATAGTAAGATGTCCTATTATTTTCCTTTTTTTAAAATTTTTTGTTGTTGTGCCTATCATGTCATAACTTGTCAGAAGTTGACCCTGATTCTGGCAGTATGTAATTTTTATTTTATTCATGTATTCATTCATTAAATTTCTATACCGCCCATCCCATCTATGTGACTCTTGCACTATAACAATAAATACAGTAAATAAATAGTAAACAAAAGACTTTGCACCAGCTGAGGCTTCTGACCCTTTTTCAAGGGTAGCCCTATAAACAGAGTTGTTCAAATGCAAGATGAAGAGTTATTGTTATTGCTGCAGTCTCCCATTCCAGGAAAGGTTATACCTGGTGCACCCATCAATGCTTGGAAAGGGTCTCCTATAACCAGGAAAATTCTCAGGCTATATATCTGTTCTTTCAGGGAATACCCATCTAAAGCAACAGATGGAACTAATCTGGAGACACAGGGCTTCTAAGCAAAGAATAGCTACATCTTATTTGGAATCAGCTTCAGCTGTTTTTACCCCATCCAGTTCTCATAATCTCCAGAGTCTGGGTCAATAGTTCTAAGGCATCTCTTGCCTGGCTTGGAGTGAAGATATACTTCCAGATATCACTATTATATTGAGGATACTTCAATTTTGTGGTTTTATGCTAAAAAGAATGCTAAATCCTAAGGTATTCCATATTTGAGTGGACTCGGGTTCAATGCCTTCTTTTCCCAATTTCCACCACAAACTGGAACCACTTGCTAAAAAGGGCCTGGATCACTGCAAAGCAGAGCTTTCAACCTTCAGCCCCTCACCAGAAGTCTGGCCATTAAGCATCACTGAAAGATCCAGCAGGATTGCACTCCGTCTCCCCAAATCCTGGCACAAGTGAGGTTCCATCACCCTGTATGAACCGAAACTGAAAGAAAGCTGGGTAATCTACTTTATGTAGGATTTTATTTTATTTTTTGCTGCTGCTGCATGGCCACATCCAACTATCCTGAAGAAGAGACCACTGCTATGAGATAGAAATGTCCAGGATGGTTGCATTCTTAGTAAGGGGCATATATCATCCCCTCTTTTAAGCTTGACAGCAGCCCTTCCAAGAGGCATTCACCACTTATTAAATCTAGTCTCCATCAATCCCCTGGCAACTGTTGCACCTGGTGTAGTAATTTGGTCTGTCTCCCAGATGGGAATGAAAAGGGCATTGAGGCCAGTGGCTTCCTTTGGCCTTAAAAAATTACTTGTAGTAAATTATTAAAAAGCTGCAGGATTAGTTGTTGCACAACATAATGGAAAATTAACAGGACCCCAAGAGACCAGATGTGTTATGTCTGGAGCATGGGCGCAAGGAACGGAGACGAGGCATCGGGTAGTGACTCAACTCTTTATTAGTGACTTCAGAACAGAGCAAAATACTTGGGCAGCAGCAGCCCTTTTATAGGGCTGGCTGCTGTCACAACAGCCAATGCTTTTGAGTTTGCCGCGCTGGAAGCGGCCACAGCGGCGCCCGTTAACAGCCAATCAGATCGGCCAGAATTGACCAATCAGGATCCGCTGCTCGCGGGCCAATCAGAAGTGCAGGATTACGAAGAAGTAAAAGTAAAACTGCCGTAGAAGTAAAACTATTTAGGGTTTTAAAACGGTGCGTTTGCTTAGTTCGTAACAAGATGCACATTTATAAATAGTCTGGGGTGCAGACTATTCCAGGCCTCCTTATCTTGGAACACAAAATTATCCTATCAAGTCAATGTTGCTCAATGTAGCTCCTCAGCTGGCTTAAGATTTTTCCATTCAAAGGGAGCACATTTTATTCCTGAGTTTGCGAGACCTTTCTTGCTGAGGTAATTTTTCTTCTTCTTCAAGGTGTTCAGGTCTGTACTTTTGAAATTGTCCAGTCTATGTTTATGATAGCTATCTTGCCAGTTCCAAAATGTATTAAGAATGCTGCCTTATGGTTAGAAAAAAATCTGGTTTCTGTGGATGACAAAGATCTTATTTCTGGTTAAAATTATTATTTTCACTGTGGGTCTGGTTCCCCTGGTTCTCATAGACCATTTTAAATTAACCCAGTTATGAGCAGCTAATAGCAAACTCTAGTCTTTAGGTCTCCTTTTTGAGACCCATTAGAATTCCAAAAAATGGTTTCTTTTGGACTATGTTCTATAAGCAGGGTACTCCCACTGAACTTACTTTCTTCCATGTCCCATCTCTAAAGTGACTGGTGAATTATTAGGAATATTATCAAGATCTCTTCACCCAATATAGGTAGTCCTCAACTTATGACCACAATTGAGCCCAAAATTTCTGTTGCTAAGTAAAACCTTTTAAAGTGAGTTTTACCCTATTTTACGACTTTTCTCGCCAGAGTTGTTAAGTGAATCATGTTAAGCAACATGGTTAAGTGAATCTGGTTTCCCCATTAACTTTGCCTGTCAGAAGGTCGCAAAAGGTGACCCCAGGACACTGCAATTGTTGAATAAATATGAGTTAGTTGCTAAGCACCTGGATTTTGATCATGTGACCACAGGAATGCTGTAATCGATGCAGTGGTGGGATTTTAATTTTTTTTACTACTGGTTCTGTGGGCGTGGCTTGATGGGCGTAGCATGGCTTGGTGGGCGTGGCTTGGTGGGCGTGGTAGGGGAAGGATAGTGTAAAATCTACATTCCCTCTCCACTTCTGGGGGAAGGTTACAGCTGGTTCTCCGAACGACTCAAAATTTCCACTAATGATTCTCTAGAACTGGTCAGGACCTGCTGAATACCACCTCTGAATGGACATAAGTGCAAAAATGGTCATAAGTCACTTTTTTCAGTGATGTTGTAACTTAAAACAGTTACTAAATGAATTTTTGTATGTTGAGGACTACCTCTATTTCTTCTTTTTAGCTTTGCTTTTTATAGTTTTAAATATTTTAGCATTTAACAGTGAACTGTATTTTAGCTTGCTGTACATTACCCTGTATTTTAGCTTGCTGCACATAGTCACTTGTTCTGTGAGACAGGTGGCTATATAAAATTGACAAATTAAAAAATAAAGTGGATCTTAAAGAGAGGCAAGCTCATGCGGAAGAGATGTGCCACTGAAGTGTTGTTGTTTTTTAAACAGTCGCTTTTCCCTGTAGAAATGAGTGGTGGAGGTTGAAATGTCACCTGTCTTCTGACTGTCATGCTCCTATTATAAATACAAGAATGGCATCAGGACAGGTGACAGTCCTCCCAATTGGGGTATTGATGTGTCTCATCGAGTGCCTTGATTGAAGAGAAGGGGGAGAGAAAGCCTAAGCTGTACAGCCTCCTCATTCAGAGCAGCATTCTCTTCCAGACATCTTGCTTTGATCAAAGGCAACAGATGGAAAACTCTGCAAACAGCTGACGCTGCTGTTCCTGGCAATAAATCAGAATCAAGAATTGGCTCAGGTGTTGGCTTCTTCTCCTCAGTATTGCAGTTAACTAGATTTGTCTAGAGGATAAAAGAAGCACTGATTGTCAGAATTAAGCATCTGCACACAGGCAATTTGTCTGGATGTGTGTTTCACTATTGCTAATGAATGACTTTAAAAGGGGGGGATTAGGTAAATCTTAACTCAAACCCATGCAGGGTTTAGTTGCTAATTTTACATAAGATTAGCCTATAGGGGAGACTAAATGCTCTTCCTATATCTATGGTTATCTATATAATCGTTTTCCCCCCAGATTCTCACCTGACAGTGGAACATTCATTATCATGACTGTCTTTGGCTTTAGCTGCTTCCTTCCTCTTAAGCTTGCCAGAAACTAAAGTTATGGTGGGAAGTGCTGACCCTCCCTTAATTTACCTCCTGATGATTCTATATCATGAAGGAAGATCAGAATCCAATGCAAGGGAGGGTAACATTTCCTACCTCCTGCTATAAAGGTGCAGAGAAGAAACAAAGGTGCATATCAATCAGTAACAAAGACCTAATGACAAGCATTCCAACCATCTCCCAGGCCAAGAAATTTGGCAGAAATAAGCTGCCGCCCCCCCTTAAAAAAAACAACCTTGTTTTATCATTGTCTAAAACTCTTGTGCAGTTTTTTTTAACCTGTCTCACTTCCATGCATGATTTAAGGAAGATGCGTTTCCTAATGGCAATAGTAATGTTGGAAGAAATATCCTACTGGGTTCAGTTCCAAGTGGGGGAAAAGACACTGGGAACATGGAAGCCACTTGGAAAGATGGTTTATTGATGAACAGGACCACGTGGCTTGGAGATCCTGGGCAAAAAGGGAAGACATGCTGAGAGTGCCTGGGTTTTATGCCCTCTCTGGGCTTTGAACTTCCTGGAGCACAGGAAGAGTATCCTGATTGGTTGCTGTCAGAGGTCATAGCTAGCTCTGTAGGTTGTCTGTGTGCTAAACTTGGTGGGTGGTGCAATGAAGGGCAATGAAATGGGGCTGCCTGAAGGAGGTAGTTCTTTGTTATGGAGAATAGACTGGCCCAGGCCTTAATGGCCCATTAACAAAGTTGGGGTGGGGGGGCTGAGTTTCTGCCTCTGAGTTTCTATAATTCTTTTAGGGGAAATATTCTGCCTTTTTAGTATATCCTAAAATATTTCATTTTTCTAGGAGAGGGTGGATTTTAACTTCCAACAGTAGGATACACTGGGCCTAGAAAGTGCAAGTATGCCAACTTATATTAACATCATTCATTCAATGAAATTTCCCCAACCTGCTACACCAGACAAAATTTGGACTAAAACTCCACCAACTCCATGGTCAATGTTGCAGCATAGTGAATTTGTTTAAGGAAAAGTGATTTAGACAAATCCGACTACATTTCTTCCTCTTACTTTTCTTCCCACAGGCATAAAGACAAAAAGGAGTGTGGAAGGAATAGCTCTATCAACAAGTTTTGCTAGCTGACAAGAATATGGAAGGGCAAGAAATGATGTCTCCCAAGCTTTTCTCGGCATTATTTTTCATATACACTAGCTGTGTATGTGTGTAATAAAGGAATGAAGAGATACATATCTGTTTCCAGGGAAGTTTCATGTTTTCAAATTTTATTCTGTTTCATATAGTATGTTTTAGAACACAGAGAGAGGACAACATCTGATTTAATTGTTAATTCAGTTTGGACTGATGGTCTAATTTGATTTGGACATCTAATTTGATTCAGAAAATCTGATTTGATTTGGATGTTTAAACTGAACAAGCCAATTGAATTGATTCACAGGAATCCAAGTCGTCTTGACAATTTAAATCAACTTGCTGATTCAGTTCAGAAATTTCAGGCAGAGATTTAATTGAATTGCCTTTGGATCAACTCTCCATATTAAATGTTTGCAGACTCCTAGTGTGTTTGTCCTTCTTTCTGGAAAACAGATACCTGTATTTTCTCCTTCCAATTGTTGTGTTTTTATTTCAATATTGACCTATATTTATTTCATAGTGTGGAAGTGGGTCATGGATTTGGAAAGAAAATCAGCATGTCTGTCTGACATTTTGTACTGAGCAGAAGACTAGACTAGACTAAATGACCTGTACAGTTTCTTCCAGCTCTAAAAAGGTGCACAACTTTATAACTATTTTTTTCCTCCATGAGGAATTCTATTCTTGCTTCTTTCTTTCTTTCTTTCTTTTTTTTATTTCTGGCCCACTTGCCTGTTTTTCTGGTCTCACTTATCATTTCTGAGCTGTCTCTCCTTGGCCTTCTTTTGGTTCCTTGGCTGCCAATTCTGCCGTTGCATGATCCAGCCAAATCTTAAACTTAATACAGGCAACCAACAGCCTGTCTGCCTGCACTTATCTTTTTCTGGATATTATTCAAAATTAAATTATCAATTCCTCTGGCCTAAATCATCACCACCAGACTTTTTCAGCACTAACTTTTCTTGAAGAAAAATAAGACAATTCGTTTTCTTATTTTAGCCAGAACTCTGTTTGCACTGCAAAGATACTGGTTTAAGGTTTAATTGTTTTCATTGCTGGATTCTTTTAAAATTGTGGTTTCCAGTTCTTTGCAGCATCAAACCTTTTGTTACTGCTCAGAATTCAGTTGCCTGCATTTCTCTAGCAAGGGCTTTGATCATGTCTGACTCTTACCTCTTTACAGTTCACTCCACTGATATCTTTCATACCCAATTCACACCCTTGTTTAAAGCTTTGGATGTCTTGGCTTTTCTCTTCTCCTCATCTTTGATCTCTTGTTACATTCCATCTTGTGCTCTCCTCATTTTTGTTATCATGATAGACCTCTGCTTTCTCTCTCTCTCTCATCTCATCTCATCTCATCTCAACCCCCTGCTTTTATATATATATATTCTCTTTGCTGCCTTCCCACTAATATCATCCATGATTATTCTTCACCATTTCTGTTCAAAGTTCCTTAAAATATCAAGGCTGGGCTGTTTCTGCTGATCAGACAAAGACACTGGAGTCAAGACCAGATATTACAGTTGCTTGCATTCCTGAAAACTTCCAGATGCCTGCAATAATTGTAACATACCCAGGCAGTTCAAGGCAATTAAGCAACAATAGTAGATCAAAGGCAGGCCTAAGCAACTAATGAGAATAACCTAATGCAGTCTGCCCCCTCCCCATCTACCTAGATGAGGTAACATTACAATGGAATTTCTATGGAAACGGGATAACATCTGTCACAACAACCAGTGCTGACATCCACAGAGAAGCCACCAGTTGTGTGTATACTTGGGGAGGGGCGGGGGTTGGTAGATCTTACTTGTTTGTGTCTCAGGAATTACATCTTTCTCACAATCACATCAGCCACAATCCTTTTCTTTCCGTACTTCTGTTCTTCTTAGTTGGACAATATTTACTTCAAAATGTTACAAGAACCAATCTGTACAATATAAGAGGCCCAGTTTTCTTTTTGCTCTTTCTGCTAGTCCACTTATATTCCCCTTTAGAGTTTATGGCTATACTTTGTTCAGTGTAAAAATGTTGTTTCACTGTCAGATTGAGCAGCTTGTTTCAGCTGTTCAGATGCTTCTCAGATTAGATTTCCAAATTAAATTATATTCTCAAATTCTCAAAATATGACCATTAGTATAATTTGTTGTGTATGACAGCCATTTTAGGTTGCATATAAACTTGAGACAGTTGTAGTGTTCTTACTAGAATTTTCCTGAATAATCTCAGGTATCCAGATCTGTGTAAGAGAAAACCCTATCAAAAGAAACCCATTGGATGTGATTGTTTCAGATTGTTAACCTATAGAAGTAAATGAGGCAATCTATCTACATCTGCATGACTGAGTGTTCTTTTGAATTCCACTTTGTAGCCTGTCCCCAAGGAACAAAGACAAATGCTGAATTTGAACAGCTGCTATAAGAAGATTTTTTTGGGGGGGTAGACTGAAAACTGGCAGTAGTGCTGATGATCAGTGATGAGGATAAAAGTGTTGGTTGAAACCTCAAACAATCTCAGTATGTTCCTATTCATGCAAATCTCTCTCTCTCTCTTTTTTTACACCTTTTAGCATGCCTAATGCAAAGTTCTTTTGATGTTCCTGCTAACTTTCTTAATAGGTGACATAACTGTGCCGGTGCCCTATTGTAATATATCCAGAGCTGGTTTCACTAGCAAGTGTGACTTATAAGGTGTGAACCCCATGTCTGGTGTCACTGGTTTTTCATATGGAAAATTTTCAGTTTTGTCTATCACGCCCTACCCACATGTAGAAAATGTTGAAGGAATAGGATACAGTGGCCAAGTTTAGCAGGAATTGATTACAATGATTAACAAATCTTAAAGAGGATCATAGCCCATGACATGTCATGTGTGGCCTTGTGAGCTTGTGTAGGCTTTCTGCAGCGGTGGGATTCAGCCAGTTCTCACCAGTTGTTAACTGGTTGTTAACTTTCTGAGCAGTTTGGTGAACTGGTTGTTGGAAGAAATCATTAAGGCAGAGAACCAGTTACTAAATTATTTGAATCCCATCACTGGCTTTCTGCCTCAATGGTGTGTCTGTGATATGTAATACTAGGTTTTTTTTTAAAATTCACATTTATTGCATTGTTCTTTAACCTTTGTCACTTGCACTGAGGTTTTTGGCCAATAAATCTGACCATTTTCTCTGGTGACAGTGGTCTCATCAAAATTATTCTAGGAGCCTGGACAACCTTCTAGCACTTGGTCCGTGGCTCTCTGCCAAATTGCTAGGGCAGAAATGTCTCCAAATTTCCCTCTATTATAATAATACAACTTTTTGTGTATTTATGATGTGAAACACCTTGGAATTTTTCTCCATTTCTAAGTGTAAGTAAGCCTCCACAAGGTCTATTTTGCTGAAATACTGTCCCTCATCCAGGTATGTGGGGGGGAAATGTTCTCAATTCTAGACTAAGGTTATTGCTCAGCCTCTAATAGAAGATTGGTGGCAACTTTAAGTTCCAACAGATTTGAACAGTTCCATTCTTCTTTACAAAAACCACAGATGCAAGCCATGGGCTCCAGTTAGCTTTTGAAAAAATTCCCTGGGTTTCCATCCAATTCTGTTCAATCTCTACCTTTTTTCATATGGCATATGCACCTGGACATGTAAAACTTGGGTGTGGCATTTCCTTGTAACTTTATTTTACCACTAAAGTGCCATTGAACATAGGCACAGCATCTAATACTTATATTACCCTACTCCCAGTGGTCTCCATGATAAGAAATTTAGTGCACAGGTGGCTGTCTGAACCTCAGTCCATGGCAGCTTCCTCAGCCAATCACAACTCAAGTGTTGGTTCAGCTTTTTTCTCCATAACATGTAAGTCCAATCTCCCTAATTGGCTGTTATATTTTGCAATAGATACAGTATTTCTCTATGGAAATTCTCTCTTCTTCAGTGTAAGTTTTTAATTGTATTTCTCTTGGTTTTAATTTAACATCTCTCATATTCTGTTCAGATTCACAACCATGACATAACTGAACATATAGGAGAAACAATTGATATGCTTTTGCCAATTCACTCCTGCTGTGAATCATAGTGCTGGTCTCATTTTACCTTTAAAGGTATGGGTTTCCAATTTATCCCTGGTTTCACTTTCCTTTTTTCATCAGTGGCACAATCTGTTGCAGCATTTTAAAATAAGAGATTAGGTTTTTTAAATCTTTAGCAGATGACTTGCTGTTCCCAGAACAATAGGCTCCCCATTCTTACTGCATTTTCTGGTTTCTCTTTTAGAGTCATGCATGAACCTCTGCCACAACAATGGCACAGCTCGTTTTAATCTATTAGTGTCTATATGCTGTTGTAGGCTTAATCATATTTGCTTTTACTCAAAATTCCACAGACTAGCCAATCTCTCAAGCTCTTACTTAGTCCATCAAATATGCAATATTCAGATATCCTTTCTTTTTTTTAGTATTTTGGGTTCAGTTGTATATGGGTATTTAACCTGAAACATTCTGCAACCAATAATCATTTGGGTGCCAAATGTTCCTGCATTATTTTTACTGGTTCTGCAAGGCTGTATGGCAACAGTTTTTGGTTGCACTTAATTAAACCGTGTGCTGTATGCTTTGTTTCCCATAATATCTGGAGACTGAGAAGCTTTTTTTTTTTTTTACCAATTTTCATATTTGCCTCAAAGAATTATTCAGATCTCTCATTATATCACAGGAGTGTCAAACTCACATCATCATGGCACCGTCATGTGACCACGCCTGGGATGCTACCGGTTCTGCCCGGTTCTGTAGAACCGGTAGCTCTGAAGAGCAGCAGGCACAGAACTGGTTCTGTGTTTGCTGCTGTTTGGCCCACCCACCCACCTGGGCTCTTACCTGTCCTTTATTTCCTGCTCTTTCAAACTCAGCTGCTTTGCGCGGCACAGCTGAGGTGGAAAAAGCAGGAAAAAAGAGGCTTTTCAAACGCTGCACCCCCACACCCAGCACTTTTCAGCTGTCTGGGCGGCACAGCTGATGGTTTTTTTATATGTGCGCACAGTGCACATTAAGCGCATGCAAAATGTAGTCACCGGACAGCTAGTAACACTGGTTGAATCCCACCCCTGTATGTGACATATTGGGACTTTTACCCCCTTCACTAAATGGGTGTGGGCATGGCCAGTGCATGACACATCCAGGCCGCGGGCTGTGAGTTTGACAGCCCTATTATATCATCTCCAGCTATCTGCAGATGTGTGGACTCCTAGAATTTTAAGCCATAACAATGTTAGCTAAGAAGTCTGAGTTTTGAAGTCTAGCTATCTGGAAGTTGATCAGATTGGGAAACACTGTTCTATAAAAGTTAACTCCTGCAAACCAAGTGTCATAAAGGCAACCCAAAGCAATCAAGCAACGATACAAGATCACAGGAATGCTTAATCAACCAACAACACTATTAACCCAATACACTGCAATTACTTTCACTCTTGGTTTTTCATTTTGAAGGAGATGAGATTTATTAATTGCAAGAAAAATACTCCATATATTTGAGATGAAATAGCATATGAGAAGGCCGGATCAAACAATTGCTCTTTTTTAATTTATTGAATGCAAATGTTTTAAACATAGCTATACCGCAGCTTTCATCATCACAAATTTCAGAGTGATTGAAAACAAAATAATAAGTAAAACAGCAGTAAGCACATTCCAAATAGCCAGAAATGAGAAGTGCTATTAAAAAACGGTTTAAAATAACAAGCCATATCAGAAGAAGCCAAACTGCCCCTAGTTGTTCAAGCAACTTCCCCTTGAAGATTAATAGATTAATAGAATAGCCAGCACAGTGTAAATTTCTTTCAGAGCAAAATGGCCCCAAATCTCTTATTTCTGACTTTTATTTGAACTAGGCCCACAGTTTTTCTATCTGGCATACCGTATATGAAATTATGTCTTCATATGTCAGTGTAGATTCTCAGTCATCCAGGTCATAGTTGTCCCAAAAGTACTTTTTTTGACCCTTCAAAAGACAATTGGACTGTTTTTTCCTTGAGGAGGAGGAAGAAGAAAATGTTTCACTTCTCATCCAAGAAGCCTTATCAGTTTTGATGGCAGAGATTCTTCATACATATTCTAAATATCAATTCTTTATTGCCAAATGTGAATTATTAATTTTTAATATTTACAAATCAAAGTTCATTTTTAAACTAAACAAATAAGGGAGGAGATTGGAAAAGAATTCTTAAGAATATCTCTGATGCCACAAACCAGATTCTGGACATTTTGGAAAAAGTCAACAGCATTGTTTTGGTTCCTGGAATCTGAATATTACACTTAGAGACATAGAGAGAAGCATTTGATTTTCTGTGTAATTATGTGATTGTTTGTGAATTAGGTTTCTTCCTGAAAAAGAAAAATCAAGAGTTTAGGAACTTTTTTGTATTTATTTACAATGGAAAACATTAGCTAAGCATGCTGTGTGATCAGAAATCCTGGGAGCCATTTTCTCAATCCATCAATACATGACTTGATTAGGAAAAAAAAACTATTGAAAAAGTTCAAGAGTTCAAGATTATATTTACAAACTTTCAAAGATAATGCTAAATTTAAAAAATACCTTGGTGGTGGTTTTTTTTTTACATGTTATCTGCTTAAACTTTTATTGTTAATCAGACTGAATGCTCTTTAGAAGATTTAAATGGCCTTATGGAACAAATAAAAGTAAATAAAATCATAATTACATTCATTCTCAGTCAGTCCAATCACCAGGTAGATAAACATCTTATAGTAACAAATACATTAAATAATACAATTATAAATAATCTGAAACCTTTTATACAAGAATTTCTTTAGCACGCCGCTCTTCTTTTACCTTCTACAGTTAACCAAGGAGTGGTTCACATTTATTTTACCTTTCAAGAACACTCACCCTCTCTTTTGTCATATTCACCAGTTTCTTTCCAAAAAGAGTGTGCTCCTTGACACACAAATGTTGTTCTTTGCCGTCTGTTTGGTTTTTGCCCCAAGAATTTTCTTTAGAGGCTGTGTGTAGGCAAAGGATCACACACAGCTGCCCATCTGTTTAAGATTCAGCAGACCTAAGGCAATTTGTGCAATCTTGATTTGTGTGCCTCAGAGTAGCAGTTTCATTTAGTTTTCACCCGAGTGATCGGTAATTGCTATACGTTAGGCATATCCACCAGCTCACTCACAAAAGAACTGGAAACTAGCTGGCTTAAGAAGAATGGATTATCTGATTGAAATAGCAAGCTCCAGTGTCTGAATGATCTGAAGTTACAAGCCTACAGATATTTACCTAGGAGTAAATCCTGTAATTGAGAACAGTGGTTCTTAGGAAGCAGACATACCCAGAAATGCACTATAAGCTAAATGTTGATAGATGCAGTCAGGAATTCTAATACAATTCAAATCAACAATAATATGGTAACTCAAAATGAGCTGAGATTGAATGCAAAACTAAACTATTTCTGTTTTATGGTATACAATATATCACATTATAGTTATCAACTGTAAATCTATCTCCTTTTTCAAACAAGTAAATTGCGAGTCACTCCACATATAGGTAATACCCATACTTATGTATATATATTTCCAGTAGAAAGTAGTGATAGGATGTCTGCATCTTGTTCAAAACCCGAGATGGTGGCTGCATGTGCATTACACATAAAAATAGGCACAACTTCAATTACATCATTGTAGCTACCATCTAGACTTTTTAAAAAAAATTACCACATCCAGCAAATAAGCCTGGGTACATTGGAATATTTTTTTAGGTTATTAAAATATTTCCTTTGAGCATTTACACCCTTATGAAGGCTCAAAAACCATGTCTCATTTTGTTTTCTTTAATATTTGTTGGCTTTCTTACTTTTTACTGCTCCTAGGCCTTGAAAGTAGCTTATCTATTGAAGTGAGATAAGGGATATATTCCAAGGATAGCTTTTCATTAGATAAATGTGGCTAAAGATACTGAGTTTGGGAAGCTGAGACCTGAGTTCTGGGTGACAGAGTGAGTTCCCGTTATTTGCCGCTCCTGCCCACCTAGAAGTTTGAAAGCATGCTCATGCAAGCAGATAAATATCCCAAAGGTGCTTTTTCAAGAGGCAACCGAACTTTCTGCTTTTTCTTTTTTGAAGACATTGCACTTCTCATCCAAGAAGTTTCAAAGCATCTTTGGGACAGCCATGACCTAGATGACTAAGAATCTCCATAGACTTTAAGCAGATAAATAGATACCATTTCACTGGGAAGGTAACACCATTCCATGTGTGGAATGGGACAAGTTGGCGCAGCCAACTTGCCACAACCAACTCATTGTGGCCAACTCACCACAGCCAACTCACTGTGGGATAACTCGCTGTGGCCAACTCACCACAGGACAACTTACTGTGGGACAATTCAACAATTTAAGTATTTAAAATAATTTTAAAAATAATTTAATTTTTGTCATTCACATTTTATTTTGCCCCTCCTTTTGCACTTTTTCTTTAATGATCCTATTCCACCATTTCTTCAATATTAGTGTAACTCTTGTCCTGTGGCAAGTTGTCTTATGGTGAATTGGCCATAGTGAGCTGATCAAGGCAAGCTGGTTGTGGCGATTTGGCCTTTGGTGAATTGGCTGCACCAGGTTCACTGTACCAAACTCATGGTATCACATTGCCATCACATTACGTTTCATGATGTTTTTTCTCTTTATGAGTTGCATAAAAGTGTGTGACGCATCTGGCACAAGGGCCGCCAGTTTGATACCCCTGACCTAGACCCTTCCATGCACCTCGGCATATAATTATTCTGGCCACATAACCACAGAAATGTTTCCAGACAATGGTGGCTCCCTCAGCAAAGAAACAGAGATGAGCACCACACCCTAAAGTTGGACACAACTGGACTCGGAAAACTTTTACCTTTATTCTAAGAAAAGAGACCCTGGCATGGGAAAAAGGATGATTTCAGGATGAAATTGGGTGAATGGATAAGCAGATGATACTATAAAGGAGGGGCTGATTGAAATATATACAATCTGTGCTGGAAGTTAGTCCGTGTTCTTTATACATGAAATTGTTTCCATTTTCCTCTCATTTCTGCTTTAAGCAAGCTTTAGTCCTTCCAACATCTGCTGGCAAATCTCTCATTTGATGTTTTCCCAATTAAACCCAGAGTATGGGGCATGAAAGCCAGCAACAACGCAACACTCATAAGATTTCTACTGAAAATGCAGTTTCCAAGCACTGCTGATTTGCTTTCATGAAGAGAAGAAGCTGAGTCTGTGTTCTCAACATTTGCTGCAGTTCCCTGGGATAACCTAAGCATCACACCCACCTACAGAGCAGACCATCTTGACAATGCTTTGCAAAGCAATAAATGGTCACAAACTCATAGACGAAAATCTATGGATTGTGTGTGGATGAGGAAAGAGAAACTTTTTTTAAAAACTTCTCTTTAATCCTTTGTTTCCTGTTTATCTGAATTTGAATTCATAGGTGTTATGGAACAAGGGAAAAATGAGCTATTTATTTATTTATTTATCCAGGAGAAATGAGTGCTGATTGCCTAATTTTATGCAGTAGTTGAGTGGGTGGGTACTATTTCCTCCACTTATCTAGTGGCTGAGTTAGCCATATATATATATAGCCAGATATGTGATTTAAAATTCATACTCTTCTGATTAGCATTAGTGAAAAGATTGATTTTGACATTGAAGCCAAAAGAGAACATTCCTTTATTGAATTCGTATACCCATCCATTTGCCAAAGAGACTATAGGTGGCTAACAAGACATTTAAACAATAGAGAGTAATCTTCATCATCCTCTAACTATCAAGCCATGTTAATACCATGTTCTGAGATTACAATGAGTATCCTGGTACTGTTGGAACAATAATGGAACATAAATTCAACAAACATTTTTTTCTTCATTTGCTCATAATATTTAAAGTAGCCTAAGAACTGGCAAGAAATGAAAAGGTTGTAATAAACAGCAACAATGGCATTTTATAAAGGAAGAACTAATTTGGTCATTATGGGTACCTGAGCACAAAAGTTTTGTATGGGGAAGATTAGGCTTAGGTGTGGTTAACTACAGGTGCTGCCTCTGTAGAAGTTGTGGCTAATCACTGATCAGAAACATTTGGACTGGCTAGTATGTAGATGTCCATGCAAGATAGAGAGTATAAGCAGGTTAAAAAAGAAGTACATGAGAGACTAATACCTTATAGCTACATTGTAGATGCTTGGGTTAAACTTTTGAATTAGAAATCTATAAGAGAGTTTGTGAGGAAATGTTGTGTGTGGCCAGCACCTATCTCTGCTTTGCTGATCTGGGCTTCATTGCAATTTCCTAATCCTTCACAAGTGTTGTCCTGCTATTGCACCTGGCTTGGGAATATACTTCTTAATTTCTAACTATACAGATGTTCTGGAGGAAACCAGAAATTTAATGCTGCACAAAATGAACAAGGCCAATTAAATTTAGGTGAGAGCGGGAAAAGATTATTCCAGAGGGTGAGTGCAGGGATACTTCTTACGAACAGCAAAGTGACATGGAGCATGACTAAGCTGTAACAGTGTTTTGGACAAAACAATATAACTGGAAATAAGCAGTCATGCAAATAACTGGTCCCATGTTATGAAGGCTTAATATATGATAGCTGTTATCCTGAGTCATATCCAGAAGTCTATTGGCAGTCACTGTGTCTCACAAAGTAGTGGTGTTACATGGGCACGCTGTGATGCAGCCATAACTATCTGTGCCTCTACACATACTGGACCAGTGGATGCTTCTGACAGGTCTTTAAGGGAAACCCTTGTAGATCACATTGCAGTAGTCCAATTGGGAGGTGACTCAGGCATGAATGACCATGTCCATGAAAGGATGTAATTGGCACACCAGTTGAAGTTGTACAAAGGCTCTCCTGACCACAGCTGCTCCTCTTACCACTTTTCTGCTTTGCTAGCAATGAACGCCTGTTTCCTTTCCATTTATTCTGTAATTGGCAGGACAGTGCTGAATGGAACTGCTTTTGGGACTTATTGCAATCCAATCACAACTGCTGTAGACAAATAAAGATGAGTCAGGGTCATTCACATGGAGGTCCATGAGCTATGGAATGTATCTCCATCTCCCTCCTTTTTTGGGAAGAAACTCTGCAAGGCTGAGGTTTTGTGGCAGAACAAAAGCAAGCAATAGCAACTGTTTGGAGGGAGGCGACATTGTTTACTTGGAGGGGGAGGATATTTAGTTTTTGAAGCTGATGGAGCTAAGAGGAGGTTTAATTCACAATCTACAAATACTGAGAAAGTATTCTGTTTAAATGCATTGTTCTATTCCAGCAACAATACATTACATAGAAAATACAACCTGAAGATAAGTTTTAAGTGCCTTTAAACAAGTATAAAGCATATTTTAAAACTAATTAATGAGGGCTCTGCTTCCCCCATTCTGTCTCTCCCCTCCCACTACCAGGATGTTGTTACCTGATGCTTTTTTTAAAAAAACAACCAGTTTTATTCAATTTTTCACATAAAAACAAAAAGCTCTTTTTAGTGGGCAACATATTCCTGGATCATCACTTTTACATACAAATATGGCAATAGTTATACATTCATATACGCATACTTAATTCTATTATTACCTTTTCCATTCCAAACTTTCAGAAAAGAGAAAAAACAAGCAAATTAATCCTAATCTCTTACATTAATCTCAAGCCAAACATCCTTTCATTTCATTTCAATTATTTCAAATATAATTCTTTAATATTTATTTTAAGAATAAAAATAATAATATATGTTTGCCTAATAAAAAAAGGTTACCAATGTATCTCCTTCCTTTTAATAGTCTGTATTAGCTTATTAATTTAAATAGTTCTTTAATCTGTCATATTTTCTTTTCATCACACATTCTTTCTATAAATTCTAGATTAATACAAGTTTTAACCCAAGAGAAAAAGAAACAAGCATAGGTTTTCCCACTTTTACTGCTTTGAGTGTGACACCTCAGTGGTTAAAATATACCCTTATTCCTTCATCTTAATTCCCAATAAACCTTTATTTTTAAGTAGTTACAATAATAATCATTACATCTTTTCATTTGGATTCCGCAATATATTTTCCCCCCTTAATTTTATTTATAATTTCAAAAGAGTAAAAGGGAAAAATTGACTATTTAATTCCTGGTCACTGATGTTGACCTCATTTTTAAACATCTTCACATTCAATTCAATTATTACAATTTCTTCAATAGACCTTAACTTTTCTTTTAAAAATAAAAATGTATATTCATCTAATAAGAGTTATCAGTATCTATCCCTCCTTTGATAATCTATATTACCCTATTTTCTAAGTATTTTTTAATTGCAAATATATTGTTGTTACCCCTTGTCACCCTGCAGAATCCCCTTTTTAATTCATCAGCCATTATCTCTATAAAAACAATTTCTTTTCATCATTTTACTATTTCCATGTTTCTTTATTTCCTGAACCTGTTTCTTACTGCCTCTCCTCCCCCTCTTTTTCCCATATCTTTTCTCATTCCAATTTATATCCCGCTCTTTCTTGATATCTTCCTTTCTCCTTTTCTGCTGCACCTTTCTACCTCTCCTGATTTCACATGTATTCCCCTTTTTGATTACCTTCTTAAATTTCAACTTTTAAGCCTCCCTTCTTTCCCCTCATCTTTGTAGTGTTCTTTGTGTTAATTGTCTATTTAAGATGGCTTCTCCTTGAGCCGACTCCTCCTCCTCTGAAGTTCTTTTTGTTCTTCAATCATCATTTCCATTTCTTCTAACACAGAGCAAAGTGATTCGCCTCTTTCCTGTAGTAATTCTTTCATATTTTTAAGTTCCATTTTTAATTCCCGAAGAAATATCATCATTACACACTCTTATATTTTATAATAGTTGAAATCCACAAATAACACTTTTACTTTCCTTCTTTCTTCTTCAAGTTTTCTAAAGTTCTCAATTGTTCCAACCCAGGATCTATACCAAAAACATCAATCAATCCCGCAGTCAGTCTTTCCTTGCTTCTTCCTTTGTTCTGGTTCAGCTTTCACTTTCTAAGATTCTTACTTTGTTTCAATATTTCTTTAACATTGTATCAACACAAGTTCATACAGAAACAGGATGATTTCCCTTTTGTTTGAATTTAAGTTTTTGCCCACAAGATGGCACTCTCTGTTATACAAAGTCTTCACTTTTCCCCCCTATTTTATTATTTAGAGTTTTTCGAACCTCAATATTCCAAAGCAATCCAGTCTCCAATTTGTAAATTTTATTATTATTTTTTGACAATCTTAGCTTTATTTTATGCCTGTTTATTGCCAAAATATTTTAATCCAATTTAATTAAGTCTTTAGTTCCGGCTTCTTCCTTTCCCAGTTCGAAGCCCCGCTTAGCTGTCAAAATTATTTTCTTATTTTTTTCCCTGTCCCTTTGTATTTTTGCCGCTCACTTTACTTTTCTTAAAAGTTCAATGTTACCTTAATCCCGGGGTACTTTTTGTTTGGTTGTTTCACCCAATTGTCCCGGCTCAGATGTTATCCACCTCTTTCTTCACTCCTGCACAAATCTTAGTCCAGCTGAGTCCTCCTCTTTGGGGTGGCCATTTTGGACCACCGCTTCAGTCATCTTTGGGGGGGAAAAGACCAAGCCCAGAAGGGGAGATGCGGCTCCCCTCAACCTGGTTGGTGGCTTCCCCTTATTCCACTGCCTCTCCAAGGCAGCTTCAGCCACTAATCGCAATGATCGGGGCTCTCCAACGAAAGAGCACGGACCATAGCCACGTACAGTTGCGATGTATGATCTGTTAGCGAGGAGGGCTCAACCCGGAAGCTCTGTTACCTGATGCTTTTGAGATATTAAGGCGTGCATCTCCAGAATTCTTCACCTTTGCCACTTATTCATATGGTTTCTATAGCCACTCGTCTTAACACAGTCATTCAACAGGAATGTAAGGAAAGGGAGGAGAAGATTACCATCAGGGTGATCACTTTTTTTGCCTGCCCCAGGTCTCTTGGGGGAACCTGAGGGGAACACCTAGATGAATATTTCATCATTTGAATAGGCAGCCAGAGTAGCTAAGTAATCCTGTGAACAATTGCATTTTTTAAAAAAAAATTAATGGAAAACTCTGAAACTGGAATAATTTTGGAAGCAAAGATGTTTAATGTTAGTAATGGCACAACCATTGCCAATAGGTACACCATACACACGGCCTAATAACCAATTGAAAAGACATATTTCTCCCCAGGGACAAAACAGGGCAATTAGAATACTATTTAATCATCTAACTATAAGCGGCAATTTCTCTATAAGAAAAACATTAACTACAGTGGTTGAGATGGAGCATATATTTTACTTAAAACATCTGTCCTATCATTTATGAAATGTGACTTCTATAGTAGTTGGACAGTCAGACTTTACACTGTACTCATCATAGGGCAAATAGCCGTTCCTTTTTGCAGTTTTCAAATTCCAAAACAGAAACAAGCATCTTTCAAAATCCTTCTCATGCAAAATTCCAGTTATCAGACTTAGACATTTCATCCCGAACCAAGGCATACTCTTGGCCTAGCTCTTAGCCTAGCAATCTGCTAGCCTGGCATGTTACCAGCTGCAAGAATTTCTTGCCAGTTTAATTAGGGACATAAATGCCAATCCCAAATTGGTTTCAAATATATAAGTGGCCTGATTATGCAGTGAGTCAACCTTTTCCCCTTGGAATCAGATGCCTTCCTCATTACCCCCTTAATGCTATAGTCTTCTTTCCACCAGAGCATTAGAGATACCAAAAGGTCACAGAGTTCTGCAATCATTTGGGAAACCTTTGGGCACTGCATTAAATGCAAGTATGTAATATCCATCCATCCCATCTATCCACCCACTCACCCATCCATCCAGAATTTGCTTGTATCAAGATGATACTTTCTATTCCATTTTGGTTAAAGTACCATCTTCTGCAACAAACTGACAATTAGCAGTAAGCCAGTCAATTCTACGAGTTATTTGATGGGTGAAATGCCTTCAGGTGTTTTTTTTTCTGATGATACTCAATTTGCACTGGTGATCACACCCTATAGAGCAAAGGGTCAGGCGCTGTGGCCTTTTAGTTACAACTAGAATTCCTTATTCCTGGCTGCTCTCACTGAGGAAAAGTGAATTCTGAGGGCAATTGGGTATCCATTCCTCTTCAGATGAGGGCAGAAATGGATTCTTTGGCATTTGGAATCCATATTCTAACAGAATTAAATTCATGTCAAAGCTAGAAAAATGAGTAAAATTACTACTATTTTAAAAGAAGCAGCCTGAAACTATAAGGGCTACTTAAGTGATTTCTGCTCTGGTAGACTGGGAAAATTTGACTTTGTTGGCTAGTACTTTCCCAAAAGAGGAATGGAAGCAGGGGAAGTAATAATTGTTCTTTTGATTGAAGGTTAATAATATACTGTACTTCAACATAGAGTCCTTTGTTTGTTTCCAGATTTTGACTCTAAGGTCTCCCATACTACAGGGCGTGATATTAGGGATATTCACTGGATATTCTATGAAGCAACACATTTGGTGTTTTCAACAATATAAAAACAGAGATAGATAGATAGATAGATAGATAGATAGATAGATAGATAGATAGATAGATAGATAGTAAGTAGATGGATGGATGGATGGATGGATGGATGGATGATAGATGGATGGATGGATGGATGGATGGATGATAGATGGATGGATGATAGATAGATAGATAGATAGATAGATAGATAGAGAGAGAGAGAGAGAGATAGATGATAGATAGATAGATAGATAGATAGATAGATAGATAGATAGATAGATAGATAGATAGATAGATAGATAGATAGATAGAAGTTGATTGATAGGGATGATAGACAGAGGTAGAGATAGAGATAAATAGTTAATTATATATTCTACCCTTCACTGCTTGGTCCCTCCATGGTTAAATAAAGCAACTGAAATATCAGTCTGTCAGCTTAGAAGCATAGCAATTCTGCAGTTCACAAGTAAAAATTATTGTGTGAGAACTCTGATAGTTTTTTCTACTGCCAGGATATAAACCTCTAACCATAAAGGTTTATAATGGACTTTCTGACACAGCCATCATTTTTCAGACACAGCCCAGCATTACTGTAATATAAGCAGAATCAGGAAAACAGAGGTTTGAGTTTTCATTTGAGCTCAGAGACCCACTGTGTCCTTTCACAAGAGCTCCACAGATATGTGTCATAAAGTACTAATGGGAAGAGATGCCATGAGGCATACAAAAGGAGATTCAGAATAGGATGGGCTTCCTGCTCTTTTATCACAAAGTGGCACACTTCTCAAATTTCCTAGGCTGAAAGAATTTCCAATCTGATCCTGTATATTAGGTGTGTACAAGACATCTCTTGGAAGGCAACCTTGACATTTCCAGTCATTTGTGAAGAATGAATCACCAACAGAAAAACAAAAAAAGAGTTTTCAGCTGCTTTTTGTTTTCCTTCTGCCCACCCCTCCACCACAGCTTTCTCTCCTGCAGCCCATTTCTGAAATTGCCCTCTCTTTTTTTAGTTCCCCATCATTCCCCATCAATCTCTCCTTTTCATTTTCTCTCTCTCTCTCTCTCTTTCTCTCTCTGTGTGTGTGTGTGTGTGTGAAAGAGAAACTCTGTTCCTCTCCCTCCCTTTCTGTCCCTCCTTACCGGTTCATGGAATAGCAATAGTGACTAAGCTTTCTTTTGCTCTCTGCTTGAGGGATCCTTTTCTATCTAGGTCTGCCTTAGCTCCCAGAGGCCTGCCTCTTTATCTTCCCTGTCACCTTGTCAACTGCTCCCAGTCAGTTGAACTCACAGAGACCTTCCATGCCATTCGAGCCCTGAACATCTGAGTCCAGATCAGCGCAACAAACATCTTTGTGCAGATCTCAGGTGGATAGATGGGAATGTGGGGGGAGGGGAGTGGTTTACACTCCTTATATATTCCCATTCCGGACCTGCATTTCTGCCTCTGAGGTGAAAAGTGCCCTTGTCTAGGTCAGCTTCTGTATCATGCCAAGATATGGGAGAGCCACATTTCCTCAGGGGCCGCTGCTTTTTCTGGACTGAAGACCATCCTTATTATGTCTTCGACCACCATACCAATGCCACTCTCCAAAAATAAGAGCTGTAGTTGGGAATAAAACAAAATTTGATGCCATTTTATTTCTAGGACACTTTCATTTAAGAATATTAAATACCATTAATGGGTTTACTCACCTGTCAGATATTTAACCATTTTTCACATCTGCCACATATTTAATAGTTTTTCACTTTTATCACATGTAATTTGCTGTTTGGAGAATTTCTGGGCAGAGATTTTTAAAAAACACAAGATGGAGGCCACATCCCTACAATCAAGATGCCACCTGTTTTGTATACGCAGCAATGTCATGATAACCATTTTAATTGTTTGGGTCCCACTATGGATTCTGCAGCTCTTGGTTTTGGACTGTGCACCCATGTCTAGGAACACATGTATGTTACTGTGGTCTCAGATCCTTTGTCCAGAGACTAAACATTTCTGGATGGATTCAGCAATCTGGAAATAGCAATAGCACTTAGACATTTATATGCTGCTCTATAGCACTTGACAGAACTCTCTAAGTGGTTTACAAAGTCAGCATATTAGCCCCAACAATCTAGGTCCCTATTTTACCTCAGAAGGATGGAAGGCTCAATCAACCTTGAGTTGGTCAGGAGAGAATTCTTACATTCTAATCACTGCATCACCACAGAAGGCTAGTCAGTATTTAACTCTTTCCATTCCAGAGTTCAGTGTGACTAGGGTCTCACATATGTAGTATAGGATACCATTCAAGTTTCCTGGTCGGGGAAAAATTACAAAGAAAAATATTTGCAAAAAAGAAATGGTAGGAAAAAAAAGTGAATTAACTGTTCGCACTGCATTGTTGTCTCAACTCCTAAGGCGCTCTTCCAAATGGCTTTTCCTTTTTTCCAAAATACAAAACAAAACAAAAATAAACAGATCAAAGCCTTTCCATACAGTAGTCCATACAATATTTAGCTCTTAGTACCAAGATTTTTAAATAAGTCTTTTAAAGTCTTTATAAGTTTCTTCTGGAGCTTCCCTTCTTCACACTCCTTTTTGCCAGCACAAACCTGAGCATTCCATCACCTGCAAGAAGACTGACTCTTTCAAGGTGTTTGGCAAAGCTTCCATCTGGCTTTCATGGTCAAAGCCTTTGCCAAGATGTCTACCATGAAGTGGACTTCTGTAAAAAGACTCATCTATGAATAGAGTTTGGACATTTCTCCCATCCCCATAGGCCAAATTCTGTGAGAAAGTTAAAACAGCTACCATTTTATGGAGCCTATAAAAAAGGAGGACATCGAACAATCCTGAAAGAGTCTTAAAAAGAATCTTGGATCTCCACCCTTCATCATATTGCAGACACGTCTTCATCAGGCTCTCTCTGCATACAACTGCCTAAGAGCCAGTGAGTCATTAATTAACTGCCAAGGCAAGGGCTGCACTGATAAATACCCCTAGCATGCATCCTTCTGTGATTACAGCTTTCCTTTAGGCTGATTGTGCATTCAGAACAGCCAACTGGTTTGAACTTCCCCTCATAAAAATGCTCAGCTGCTATTTAACATTGCAACAGGAATTTGTTTATGTACCCAAATCTAGATTTTAAATATCCTCCTCCTTCTTGCTCTCTACCCAGTTCCATTCTTTCCCCTTGAGCTTGAGAATATCATCACGCAAAAAGATGTATTCAGGGCTGGATTGGTGGCCCCGTTTTTCTCTGTGTCTTTGTGGATTGACTGGCACTGCTGAACAAAAAGCCCCAAGGAGCGTGTGATTTTTTGGGGGCACCAAATCAGCCTTGCTGAAAGGGCAGTATCAGAAGAGATACAGTCAGTCTACTTATTCTACAATGCCATATAAGTTTTCCAGCAAATTCTAGCTGCTTTCAGATGGAAGGTTCTTGGCACCAAAAGGTTTCTGTTAAGTGCTCAGTTTTTCTGGCTGCCATTCAGCAGAATGACATTACGTATCTAATATTAACACAGTTGAGAAAGTCCAGAAATATTTCACAAGAAGAGTTCTCCACTCCTCTACTCGTTGCAGAATACCTTATGCCACCAGACTTGAAATTCTAGACCTAGACAACCTAGAACTACACCGCCTTCGGTCCGATCTAAGTATAGTATATAAAATCATACATTGGAATGTCCTACCTGTCAATGAATACTTCAGCTTCAACCATAACAACACAGGAGCGGTAACTTCCGGTTTGTCGGCTTCGCGAGCGGCAGGGATTCGCGATACTGCGCAATCCCTGCTGCACTAGCCGTTTTTGGTGCTCCGATCCGGACGGGTTCGGAGCTAGGCTGCCCTGCAGGGGCGGCTGAAGATAGGGGGGATCCGGAGAGGGGTTTGGGGGTGTTGCAGACCCCCTCCCTGGCCGGCAGAACCCCCTTTTCCCAAGACGGTGCAGCGGCGGTCTGTAATGGCCGCCACAAAGAAGCTGGCAGCTGGGTAAGAATGCGCAGGAGGAAGAGGAGAAAGCCTTTTGAGAGTGAAAGTTTTCTTGGTTGACCCAGGACTCTAAGACATATTTAACACAATTCCTGGAAATTATGGCTTTCTGAATGATTCTTTCCAGAAGAGAAAAAAAGCGGCAATTTTGTGGTGCTGAAAGGAAAGTTTACTCTCCTTCCCTACGGAATCAACAAGTGGATACTGAGAAACCTGTCTTTTTCAGGTAAAAACCAGCTTTATGTGATAAGTGGGAAGGGAGAGGACAAAAAATATATTTATATGTTAAGATTTTGTTGGAGGAGATGCCTTAAGGATTTGAAGACTGAAATATATTCTAATAAGACTTTAAGATACAGATTTGGACTTTCTTTTTTTTTGATTGATACTACCCCAGGAAGAGAAAGTGAGAACTTTGTCTTGGCTTGGATTGATTGAGGACTTTGGGATTGTTCTATTTTTTTGAAATATCTTGGTTGGTGCAAGAAGAAAGATGGGGGAAAAAAAGAAAAGAAAAGATTTATAATGGCTTTTTTTGCTGAGGAACTGAGAAAAGAATATGAGCAAACAAAAACAGATGGCAAAGATGGTGTGAAAGAAGCCTTCCTTTTTTTAGAAATGGCGCTTGCTAACTATCAACAAACACTACAACAGATGGAGGAAGAAGAAGAAGAAGAAGAAGAAGAAGAAGAAGAAGAAGAAGAAGAAGAAGAAGAAGAAGAAGAAGAAGAAGAAGAAGAAGAAGAAGAAGAAGAAGAAGAAGAAGAAGAAGAAGAAGAAGAAGAAGAAGAAGAAGAAGCCATCTTTAATGAATTTCAAAATTTAACTAAGAAATAAGGAAGAAAGAAAGGAAGGGAAATGAAGGACTTAAGATTTAAAAAACACTCAAGAAAGAGAAAAATAAGGTGCAAAATCAATATAATGATAGTAAACAAAAGAAAAAAGGAACACAACAGAGAAGGGAAGCCAGTAAGGCAGAGGCTAGGAGAAGTGGGGGTAGAAAGGTCTGCTGGGGGAAGAAAGAAAGGGAAAAGGTGGAGAAAAGCCACAAAGTTTTGAAATTGGATGGGAAAAGAGGAATCTTTTTTAGGGACAAAGGGTAAAGTACAATTTCTTTAAAAAAGATTTTGCAAGGTACATAAGATGGTATTGTAGCATTTGTATCAGAAATAGAAAATTAGAATGGTTTAAGAGTTAATAAGAGATTAAAATGTTGAAACGTTTAGTAAGGATTGATTTTAAAATTTAATAAAATATTAAAGGGAATGTTTAGAATATTGAGTTTTAATTAAAGAGTTTAACATGACTATGGTATTGATGTTATTATAAAATTATTATTGTAGCATTTGTCTTTGGAAAAGGCAATGGGAATGTTATAAGATTCAATATTTAGATCTATTATTTAACTATGTATTTAATCATTTTGGATTTGTTATTTTTCTTTTATTTAAAATAAAAAATTAGTAGATAGAATGTACCAAGCAGAATCAGATTGGGTATTAGGTGTTATTTTAAATGTTAATCTAATTAATTTAAGGGGAAGACAGAAAGGCATCATACTCTGATTAGTGATTTCAGGAGAAATTCTTTTTTTTTATTATAAGGAATGAGACAGAGGGATAATAAAGAATGGACAAAAGATACAAATATAATGACTCAAATTAAGATGGATTAAATAAGATAGAATTAAGAAGAGTGAAATGTGTGGAGAAGCTAATATAGAAGACGTAGAATGGTAAATAAAATAGGTAATGACATGTAAGATGAGCATGAATATAATTGAAGTCCATGTAGAGAGAGGTACCTGGGGCCAAGTTACTTTCCTAAAAGATTTTTTATATGTTTGTGTGTTGTGTGTTTATGTTTCTGGGAGAATTAATAAAACCTTGCAGAAATATAGAATGAGAATAATGGTAATCAAGTCAGAAAGAAATAGATGAAATAATAATAGTGAAATTGAATAAGAGCAAAGAGAAGTAAAGAGAAATTGGATAAGAGGTATCTGTATGCTCATATGGAAATGGTTTAAAATAGAATTATATTGTATAAAATAAGGTTTTATTTGACTTGTAAAATTTACAATGGAAAAAGGTTTAAGTATGTAATGGTTAATGATGATTTGTTTGTTTTTAAAATTAATAAAATTTGTTTAAAAACAAAACAAAACAACACAGGAGCAAACAATAGATACAAACTCAAGGTTAATCGCATCAAACTTGATTGCAGGAAATAAGATTTCAGCAACAGAGTGGTCAATGTCTGGAATATTCTACCTGACTTTGTGGTTTCTTCCCCAAACCCCCAAAACTTTAACCATAGACTGTTTACTATTGACCTCACCCCTTTCCTAAAGGGGCGTGCATAAGCACATCAACGTGCCTACCGTCCCTGTCCTATTGTTTCTTTTATTTTTTTATTTTTCTTATATGTATTCATGTATTAATAACTATGTTTTTACTTATACCTATTATCTTGTAAGCAATTGACAAAAATAAATAATAAAATAAAATAAAATAAAATAAAATAAAATAAAATAAAATAAAATAAAATAATAAAATAAAATAAAATAAAATAAAATAAATAAAATAAAATAAAATAAAATAAAATAAAATAAAATAAAATAAAATAAAATAAAATAAAATAATAATAAAATAAAATAAAATAAAATAAAATAAAATAAAATAATAAAATAAAATAAAATAAAATAAAATAATAAAATAAAATAATAAAATAAAATAAAACAAAATAATAATAAAATAAAATAAAATAAAATAATAAAATAAAATAAAATAAAATAAAATAAAATAAAATAAAATAAAATAAAATAAATAAAATAAAATAAAATAAAATAAAATAAAATAAAATAAAATAAAATAAAATAAATTTCAAGTGGCATATACAGTGGGACAGCAGCAATATCCTGATGTCCATTAAATAGCTCCCTCTATCTGAGGACTGGACAGAATGCACCACGGAGCTTGCCTAGAATCAATCCTGTGTTGCTTACAGCAGAGGTAGTTATGGCATCATCTATATGCGAATAATGTTCAACTCTTCGTTCAATCAGCTTCAGTTTGTACAGAAGGGAGCAGAATGTGAGCCACTTTCTCCTTTGACTCAAGCAATGCATCATGAGCTGCTCTACTTTTTCTTTTTCTTTTCTAATGGGAACCCAGACCTTTGTTGTCATCCCTTCCCAATCAAATGTCCCAGCATAAAGCAAAGAGTTACATGATAAAAACATGAAAGCTATATTGAGAGGGGGGTCAAAATGCTCCAAGATCAAGACTTCTATTCCATTTATGCTCTGAGAATTAACAAATATGTTTTATCTAGTGATGCATCTATCTGAGAGCTCCACTGACATCTTGAGTGTGCCCACCAGTTTTCCCTTTGGGCCATCCATCAAATGAGACACATTTTTCAGGGTCATTTCACACTTTTGTAGCCTTCATTGACAATCTCACTGACATTTAATATTTTCAAGATCAACAACTACAAAGCAAAGTTCAAAACTAATTATATGGTTTGCTCACCATTTTCAGAGGATTCTTTAAAAATTAAGAAACACAGAAATGACTGGGCAAGCTATGTTTTTCCTCACATTTTCCCTTTGCAAATCCACACATTGACTATATCAGTTGGAAACTGTTCAAAGGGAGGGTAGCCGAGATTGCCCTTTGTTCAATTTGATTTCATAACTGCAAGCTGAATGTTTCTATTATTCCTCCCTGAAGATTTTATTTACACAATATTACATTCTCAAATCAAGTTTAATTTACAAAATATGAACAACAGGAAAATGTTTTGCTCTTGGTTGCCAGCTTTAAGGGGGACTTTCCTTTCATGCTTTAATCATATCAAGACCTTGATTGAAAAGAATTGATTAAAGACTTCAGCAATTCAGCACAACTCATTAGTCAGTGCATTTTGCTACTTCCTTTATTTTTTAGTCATTCATCTCCCCAAGACTACCACTAAGTTTTCAGTAGCATTAGAAAAAAGCTATATTTTCTGATTTCTTAAATGATCTGCTTAACTCTTTGGTGTGTTTATCATTAAAACCCACAGGAGGGTCATTACTGTTGAGGTAATCCCCGTTAGGAGAATGAGCGCATACAGGGAGACGTATAGAGAGTAGTGTTGGAATAATACACACAGAGCACACAGATACACTGTACAGTAAATGTAGGTTTTTTACTTCCAGAAACGTTAAGCAAAGTCCAAAATAAGCAACCCAAAGTCATTCACAAGTTAAATCAGTCAGTTTTCAATCCAGGGATAATCCAAATACCAAAGTCCAGTGTCAAAAAACAGTTCAGTAACAGACTTACATTAAATCCAGAAAATATCAGTCAATTAGGAAAAATGGAGCAACGGCAACACTTTCCAACAGAAGGAAACAGAGATACACTCTCTTCTGAGACTCAGACTAAGACAAACCAGGTTTCTGGCTCCATCTTATGGCCGTTTGAGTAACCACACCCAATTGCAGTTTTTAGCATGCTCTTAAAGAGACAGTTTTAAAATGTCTATCCTGGTTTATATATTTCTAACCCAAATACATGTTAGGTGACTCATATTCCTAACAATTACTATTAAAAAAACCCACAGTTGTATTTTGCAGTAGGTATAGATGAACTAAATGCTAATCAATTAGTGTAGGACAGGGAGAAAATGAGAGGATGAAAAATATTGCAGATTCGTAAGAAAACAGCATCTCTGTCAGGTCAGGTGAAGTCTCTTGCTTCCAACTGAGACCAATCAGACATTTCAAAACCCCTGTAAGAATACAAGAAAGATAAGTTTCCACAGCAGTTATAGAGAATGTATGCCATGGTTCTGAACAATGAACCCAATTGAATCAGGACTTGGAAGCTCCATTCAGGCTTTTATTGAGTACATCGTATCGGTACTTAGAAAGGCTAGCTCTGGGTAATTGCCATGCTTCAGAGTAATAAAAATAATAGAAACTTCCCACCCACCCCCTCAGGTGTCTTGGGTCACATTAACCAATCAGTCCAGCAGTAACTCCCCCTCAGTATTAGCAGATGTTCGTTGAGCCAAGATAGTGCAGTGGTTAGAGTGCAGTCTGCAGGTTACTTCTGCTGTCTGCCGGCTGCCTGCAATTTGGCAGTTCAAATCTCATGTTCACGGTTGACTCAGCCTTCCATCCTTCTGAGGTCAGTATAATGAAGACCCAGATTGTTGGGGGCAATATGCTCACTCTGTAAACCGCTTAGAGAAGGCTATAAAGCACTGTGAAGCAGTATATTAGTCTATGTGCTATTGCTATTGCCATGAACTTGGTTCACACACTGCGTCTGGTTGATGTTTTGTCTAGTGGACTCAGGCACCGCATTCCAGACCTTTCTAACTCCCCCCTCCCCCCAAGAGTGGCAACTAAGAAACAAAAGGGAAGGAAATGTGGCTTTGGCCAAAGTTGTTTCGAAGTTGACAAGGTACTCAAGGGGAGGCAGAACAACACAAACAGAATTACTGCTTTTGTAACCCAACCCAACCCCTGACTCTATTGCATGCACATTGTAACATCACGCACATGTATAAAAGGGCATAGTTTATGGCTGTTTTCATTATTTTGTCCAACAGGTTTTTGGAGATAGTTCCGTTCTTCTTTATTGTCTGCTTCAGTAACTGAAATCCAGAGATTCCCTTTGGCTGGACTCGTGCAGACTCATGCAGATAAAATCTCTTGAACTTTAGTCCCCCAAATCACACAGAATCTGATAAAGGAGAATTTATTTTTGAGAATTCCTTTCAAGGAGAAAATATGATTAATGAAATTCTCACGGATGAGGTGTAATGTCCCTACGCTTGGTTAGTGAGTTGGGTGGTCATGAGCCATGGCTGGATCTCCTGCCCTTCTTTGTTCAAGCATCTCTCAGTGGTGTATATTCACTCTAGCTTTCATGGGACTGAAAACTATGTGGACTCCTTCCAAATGATAAAAAAAAATGGGGGGAAAAGAAACAGCCCTAGCAGCAGCATCGGTCCCTAAGCTTTCTCCTCTTATAAAGTAAGCTCAAGGTCACTGGTAAGACAGTAAGATACAGAAACAGATATTTCTTTTTCAGAGAAAGAAGACTTCTCAGAATGTTCAAGACACATTTCAGGAGAACATTGCCTCGTGTAGCTGCTGAGAACAGTAGCTGTTAATAGACCCTCTTATATAGGGGTGGGTTTCTACCAGTTCTGTCCACCTCTGTAGAACCGGTAGCTCTGAAGAGCAGCAGACATAGAACCGGTTCTATGCTGATGTTTTTGCCCACCCGCCCACCCGGGCTCTTACCTGACCTTTATTTCCTGATTTTTCAACTGCCGAACGAGGCCCAACTGCAGTTAAAAAAACAAGAAAAGAGGGCTGTTTCAAAAGCTGCTTCTCGGCAGCGTGCTGATGACGTGCTAATGATGATTTACAGGCGCGCAGCTCCCAGCGTGCAGGGAAGCTCGTAAATCCCGAACCGGTAGTTAACCCTGTCGTATCCCACCCTTGCTCTTGTACATTTGTCCAATACCATTTTGAAGCCATTTAACTTGGATTCCATTCCGAACTGCTTTTGCATGATCACGTAGGATGATGCAATGATTTTGGCTTATCATCTTGGATTATAAAAATCAGAAACAGCACAAAATCATCTCCAGATAGTATAGAAATAATCTCCGGCAGTTGCGATGAACACCTGAAAAGAAAATTTGATATGATCCTACCCTCACTTTACTGCCAAGGGCCCCTCTAAGATTGGTAAAATGCCAAGGAAATTCAAAAGCACATAATGGCTGGACCAGCTCCTCCTGGAAAAAGAAAACCATCAGCTACTCCAATTCCAAGCATTTCTGGGGCTTTCGAATTCAAAACTGGAATCAAAACAAAGACTAAGCTTGGGAAAAGATCAATAGTCAGGAATTGAAACAAGAAGGTCACCTGCTCCCTGTAACGAGCAACTTTCTGGCCACAGTATTTTGGCTGAGCTGCACTTGCTGAACACTTATCAAATATACACATTGGAATAATCCAGAAGTAAATTAAAACAGTCAAATGCCTTGCATGCTTCAAGCAAAGGATACATTTAGCACGCCAGCCAAAATTGTGTTATCAGTTTTCATTCCAGTAATAGCTTGAACGTATTACCTCTACTACTGAACTTCTTCCTTTTGGCACAGCAGGCTAAGGATCATTATCCTTATATTTATATATATTTTAACACATCAAATGTCAGTTTCCCAAATAAACTTGAGTTTGCAAAACTGTATTTGCATTCATTTCCATCCGATTATTTTATACTTAACATATAAAAAGCAACATGCGCCCCCACTTGCTTTAAAAAAAAAAGGAGGAGATAGAATTTTGCAAACTAAGATTTTTCTGTCTCTTGCACTGGAAGCAAAAATCTGAATGGGCTGCATAGGCTGTTAAAATCATAATAATAATCATAATAATCATATTAATCATAATAAACATCACAACAAATTCGCTCAGATGGTCCACTGGAACTTGTGTCACAACTACCATCTGCCTCTAGCAAAGAATTTGTGGGATCATAAGTCTGAAAAAGTGGTTGAAAATGAGCATGCAAAACTACTGTGGGGCTTCTGAATACAGACTGATAAAGTTTTGGAACACAACACCCTGGATATCATGATTGTGGAGAAGAAAAAAGTGTGGATTGTCAACATTGCCATACCTGGTGACAGCAGAATCAACAAGAAACAACTTGAAAAATTCATCAGATATCAGGACTTGAGAATCGAACTGCAGAGACTCTGGCATAAACCAGTGCCGGTGGTTCCAGTAGTACTCGGCACACTGGGTGCTGTGCCTAAAGACCTAGGCAAGCACTTAAAAACAATTGGTGCTGACAAGATTGCCCAATTTCTTCTTTAAAACCTCCAGTTTTTAAGGTTGGAGCACTCTCAACTTCTGGAGGCAAGTCGATCTACTGATTAATTGTTCTAATAATTAATTAATTGTCAGGAAATTTCTTCTTAGTTCTAGGTTGCTTCTCTCCTTGATTAGTTTCCATCCATTGCTTCTTGTCCTGCCCTCAGGTGCTTTGGAGAATAAGCTGACCCCTCGTTAAATGGTAAAGAATACCCTGTCTTCTACACTCATCTTTAGGCTTTCAGAGATATTTCTCTGGTCATGTTCTCAATCAAGCCATAAAGAAACATACCCAGCATTATAACTGTTACTCTTATTATTGATTGCATTTGCCACTTTTCATTTTAAAAAATCCTACCTTTTCATAGCAGAAAGTAAACATGGAAAACGTTTCCCAATGGTGCAACAGCAGGCAATGGCATGCTATTAGAAAAGAGAGAGTTGCACACATTTAAGTAGCAGAGAGTTGGGGTTTTGTAAAATCAATACCAGTTTAGCAAAGAAGACTTTTGATTAAGAAACACTGCTTCGGGTACAGCTAGCTCTTCAGGGACCCACCAAAGCACCCATCACGGACTTAATGAGCCATTTGTAATTTCACATATCGCAAGGGGTGCTACATGCAGCCCATTACATAAACAACCCCATTTCAAGACATGCTGTCTTTTTAATTGAGATACGGTAACCTTACATTGTACCACAGTTTTAAAAACATTAAGGAGAACATCTGGCTGGAGGAGAGGTTTCAATCTCCACATCCCACACATTGATGCACTATTGTTCACAAGAGAACGGTGGAAGAACTTCAAAGCTCAAACTGTACTGATCAGCAGTTTTAATCACAGTTTCTCAGCAATGAACATCCCAATGATAAGTCAAAGTGCCTGAGAAGAAAGTCCTTTAAACCTTATTGATGAAAGCAGGCACTGTTCACCACTTTCCAGATGAATCTCCTTGGCCATTGACCAGATACACCCGAAGTTCATCACTGATGCTCCTGACAGCCTTGCTATGGACACTAGAGTGCTGACTGCCAATGCTGAAAGCATCTGATGCATGTGGAAACCTCTCCTGGAAAAATTCCCAGAATGTACATCTGTTCCCTAAGCTCATTCCAGAGAGAAGAGTGCAAAATATATATATATATATATATATATATATGAAGAATGCATGGGAGAAAAAGTATCTGTGTTGGAGCGTTCAAGCTGGCAATTTTGCCTGTGACAAGTTATTAAAATTCAGTCTTTGATTCATCCTTCCTATTAATACAGAAATCATTCAGCATTGGTAACAATATAATAAACTATGTTCAAATGCCTTACTCTTGGCTCTAATTTTCCCATTCTCTCATTGGCTTTGATTTCACCCAAATTTAGCTATTTTAACCCACTTTAAACCATCTATGAACCCACCAGTGGTGGGATTCAAAATTTTTACTACTGGTTCTGTGCGTGTGGCTTGGTGGGTGTGGCAGAGGAAGGATACTGTAAAATCTCCAGTCAGAGGTGGGATTTGCCGGTTCTCTGAACTACTCAAAATTTCAGCTACCGGTTCTCCAGAACTGGTCAGAACCTGCTGAATACCACTTCCGGGACGCACTGAAATGAACATACAACACCTAACTCGAACCCTCTAATAAATTTGTATTACAAGTTATAATGATAATAATAAAAACTAATTCAAAATAAAAAAAATAGAAGGAGCAGAAAATACAAAGAAAATAGAAACAGTAGGGGGAAAAAAAGAATATAGTTTTTAAAAGTATAACAAAATTACTTCCCCACAGGTATAAACAATTTTAATAACTTATTGACTTCTCTTCAAATACATTTAAAAAGTTATATGTAAAGTGGTGTGCACATGCAGGCACAAACACACACGCAGATAGACAAATGCACATACAGATTTTAGGCTGGTGTAGTAAGACTTGCAGTAACCCCAATGGCGTTTTCTACGTAATCGACTGAAGGCCTCGAACAGAAGCAGCTCCTCTATTTGCAAGATGTTTAGAATATGCTGAAATGCAAATCAGATGCAAACAACATAAAAGGAAAGAAAGTGAAAAGCTGGAGGAAAATAGAAGCCTGAACTTACCATTTTTTTGACCTCTGAGGGTGAACTTTTAAAGCCCTCTCCTTTTTCTTGATATTGCAGCATGAGAAGCTGCTTATAGAAAGTCAGACTCTTGAGCTGTGAAGCTCATACATATTGTCATGGCTCTCTGAGCATTCATAAAATCCCACTGATGTTTCTCAGGCCTAGCTGGAGATCACTGGACTGAACACATGCAAAGCAAGCAACTCAGTCAGCATTCTGTCCTCAGCTTCGAGTCGGTTATTAATTGGATGTACTGAGCAAGTTTATTGCAGGACTTGCAAAATGAGAAGAAATAACTGGAAATGGTAGTGGTATTCCTGAGTGGATCACCAAGATTTCTGAGAAATATTTCTGGTATTGTACAAAGCTTACCATCTTATATAGCTATCTTGCTGAAGCCAATGTAAAACGTTCTCGCGCAAGGAAAGATAATCAAAAAGAGACATCTTCACTACACTTAGATATTGATATAAAACTATTAGAGGAAGATGTTATTTAGAAGTTAAGGTGCTGCCTAGTTCTTGACAAGCTGCTGTGTGAGGCCAGGCTTTCTGGAAATCTTTATACCATGAATGATTCATCAATACATCTTTGTCAATTCTATCTTAATTTAAGCTGTCAAGACATGAAAAAGAAATAGGGGAAACAGTGGATCAAACCAACTCAAGAAGAAGAAGGATTTTGAGTAGCAAAGTCTATCTTGGGGATGTGGGCTTCCTTGTGAGTCTGGTAATTACCTGGGGGGTCCCTACATAACACAATAATGCATTTCAAATGTATACTGCGTGTAATAGTTTGTCGTTTGAGTCATTTCAAGTAATATTTGCGCCAGATGTTTTGATGTAAAACTCGATTGTGGCAAACCAATGTGGAATACACTGTCTGCCAAGAACTCCAATGGAGTTTTAATACTGCAATAAAATTGTGTATTTTTTTTTCCTCAGGAAGGATAGATGTGTTAGATATTTGTATTATGATACAAATATCAAGCTGCAATCCTATGGGGGCAGCCATCGGGTATGAGCTCCAGTGAACACAGTGGGATAAGATTTACTTCTCTGTAAACATTCTTAGCCTTATAGTGTAATCCTGTGCATGCTTAATTGGGAATATGCTCCATTAAACTATGAAGGAGAGCTGATGCCCTTGGAGACAGACATTTTGCTGCTTAAGGCAGAAGAGCAAATTGCAATTCCTCCCCATACCCCCACCCCCTACCATTAGAGTACAGTCTGATCATATTAATGTGGTGCTTGAGTCAGAAAAAACGGACTCAAAACTCCCTTTTGAAAGTCAAAATGCAGTAAACACTAGTAATATACCAGACAATTTATTATCCTTTTAGGCCATCTACAAGCATTAGCAGGAAGGATGGCAAAGTCCTAAAAGAGTTATGGGGGTGGCATTTATTTATTTTTTATCCTCTGCCTGATGACGGAATTAGTTCTCTAACTTTAGGGTTGGAAAGGTAGGTGGCAAACTTCTAGCTCCCCCAAGTTGTCTTTCCCATCACAGTCTGTAATGGGCCCAAGGAACTGGCTGCATGAGTAAAAACAATTTAAGTGTCATTCCTTTGTGCTATAAGAAATGGTAGCAGGAGGTTGGAGTGAGTTTCACATCTGGAAGAGTGTCGATCCCATTGCTTCGCCTATCTAGAGGTGTCCTAAGGATATTTTGCTATTTGATACTGGTGGTGTAAGAAAAGTGGCACTTTGTTTGCCTGGGAAAGTGGTCCAGACAAGAAGCACAAAGAGTAGCCTCAACTTATCTTTACTATAAGGTTACATTAACAGAATCTTGCAAGAATGTCTCCCCTTCTTATTTTTTTTTTGCCTCCAGAAAACCAGGAAAGTCCCTTCTGAAATATTTCCTATGCTTCCTCTCCTTTTTTTTTTTACATGCCCAGCTCACCCTCTTATCTCCAGAGTTAATTTCTTCATGCTATTACATATCTACAAAACAGGAGGAGACCAGTGGTGGGATTCAAATGGTCTTACTACCGGTTCTGTGGGCATAGTTTGGTGGGCATGGTGTGGTTTGGTGGGTGTGGCAGGGGAATGATACTCTAAAATCCCATTCCCTCCCCACTCCAGGGGGAAGGTGACTGCAAAATCACATTCCCTCCCCACCCCAGTAACCTGCTTTCCAGCTCCGTTCTCCTGTGCAGGGCAACAAAAGAAGATCCAGCCAATCAGCTGGAACTTGGGAGGCAGAGAAGAGATGGGGGCGGGGCCAGTCAGAGGTGGTATTTGCCGGTTCTCTGAACTACTCAAAATTTCCGCTAGCGGTTCTCCAGAACTGGTCAGAACCTGCTGAATCCCATCTCTGGAGGAGACTAATGGAAGCATAACTGTGATCTAATCATGTTTTTTCAAGAAAGCAATTACCCCTTTCCTCTCTGTGAACTCAGTTACCGTCTTGCTGGGTCCTAGTTCCAAGTTGGATGCAAGTTTTGAGCTGGCTTCTCAGTCAGTTACCTGAGAGCTTATTGAAGCTCCAGATAGAGAAGAGTCATTTAGTGATGGATCAAAGTATTAGAATAGGAAGTAATTCTTGCTTGAACTGATCCCTTTCATTTAGCTTGGCTGGTCAGCTTTACTACTCTCGGCTACAGCAAAAGAGACAGCTACTTGGATGAATTAGGTATTAGAATAATTAAACCTGCTTCTGGAACATACAGAGAGTCCTTGACTTTTTTTTTTGTGACTGTTCAAAGTTGTGACTATGCCAGAAAAAATCACTTGCAACTGGTCCTCACACTTACAACTGTCGCAGCATTCTCACAGTCGTGTGATCATGATTTGGGTGCTTCATAATCATTGAAGACATGGATGTCAAACTCGTGGTGTCACATTGCCGTCATGTGACATTTCGTGATTTTTTTCCCCTTCATGGAACTGGGGTGGGCGTGGCCTGCATGTGGTGCGTCCAGCCCGCAGGTTGCCAGGTTGCCACCCCTGATTTAACTGCAGTACCCCAAGGTCACATGATTAGCATTTGCTACCTTCCCAGCCAACTTCCAACAAGCAAAAATCAATTGGAAAGCTGATAGGGAAAGTCTCACGTTGCAGTCATATGACATCTCACTTAATGACCCTGGTGATTTTTTTAACAAGGGCAGAACAAAGATTGTTAAAAATCAGGTGTGGTCAAGGGATTAATACTTAACAAACACATCACTTAATGATGAATTTTCCAAGCCATAAGTCAAGGGCTACTTTCAAAGGCAACAATCTTAAGCAAATTTCGGAGATAGCTCCATAGAATGGAGACTTTTTTCTGCAGTCTCATGCATGGGATTGTGTTGTAAGTCTACTTTATTTTTTTACTGAGTCCTTATGAGGATATATGCTTTTAGGATAAGTTTCTTTTAAATAGTGCATTTTAGAAGGATACAGTGGATTTTCTGGAAAGAGAAAGAGAGAGAGAGAGAGAGAGGGAGGGAGGGAGGGAGAGAGGGAGGGAGGGAGGGAGAGAGAAAAATCCACAACGTGGCAATGTTTGATTAAAATCAGTTTGAGGCCTGGAGAAACAGTTCTGAATTCCTGCTCCACCTTAGAAAGATCTGGCCAAAGTTAGCTAGGCAAGGGTGATAAATTAGCAGCATCTGCCACCTCCGAATGCATGGTTTTGGATGCCAAGTCAGAATCTGTTTGAAGTGCAAAGATTTCTTACATTTATTCAGCACATTTGTTCTGAACTCCATTTTTAAAGATGCCAGCCAAAACAAGAGACAGAAACAAAATAAAACCAATGACTTCTCAGTTAAATTTTATCCTAAACACCTCAGATATAATTTCCAATTATATATATAAACAAAAGCTATTCATATTCTCTGTTTCTCTCCCATATACACATACTTGCCCACAGAAAAAGATGCATAAGCAAGACATTACATTTATTGGTACTATTTGTTGATCTGTGAAGTTAAGAAATAATTAAGAAAACATACTAATAATCAAGCAGATGCTCTCGTCTTAAAATTCAAATCCTTGGGCTGAACTTCTCTTCTGCTATTAGCAAAATATGTGGAAGGAACCCTATAGGCTTGACATACTAGTATTGCTTTTGAAAATGAGCTGTGTTGATTTTGCCTTCTCTCCATCTGTAATGGATGGAAAATTCTATTGTGTATTCCAATATCAGCATATTTCATTTTTCTCTGTTCCTACTTCACCTTCCTATATTAAGGAGTACTGAAGAATGAGAAAGAATAAAACCTGGAGCTACTATTTTCAACCTGCAATAGGAATTCTTGCTCTGGGTATTTGCAACATTACCACTGAGGCATTCAAGCCATGAAATATTGATGTCTCAATTCTAGCATTCTGAAAGTTCTTATAGAAGCAACTAAAAAGGAAGAGAATATGACTATTGCTGCCATTTGGGTAGGTGAACAGTTAGGTCTTCTTTCATTGAGTTCTTGTATATCATGGAGTTCTTATGGAATCCTGGGAAAGCCTGTTTGTTTGATTGTTTATTAAGATAGTATAATTGTTAGACATAAAATATATCTTGGAAGAGATAGATGGACTAATTCTGACTGCACAAGACCATGCCTTAAGAATAAATCCATACAAAGGCACAATTGAGAAGATAGCAACAGGCAGCAAGTGCTGCCTCTGCAAAGAAATTGAAGAAACAGTGTATCATGTAGTTACTGCTGCAAGAAGATTGCATGGATTAACTACAAACAACAGCCCGACAAAGTAGCAACAATGATGCATTGGAATGTGTGCAATAAATACCATTTGCCTGCCTGCAAGAACTGGTGGGATCACAAAACAAAGGAATAGAATATGAAGAAACTAAAGTGCTCCGGGACTTTAGAATTTAAATAGACAAATTCCTGTCACCTGCCCCAGTCTTAACAATTGTCTATAGGAAAGATAAAAATGTCTGGATGGTGGATGCGGGAGTACCTGAAGACAGCAAAATAGAAGAAGAAAAAAAACCTGAAGAAAAATCACAAAATATAAGCACCTGCAAATAGAAGTAGAATGACTGTGGCAAAAGAAAGCAAAGATACTACCAATAATACTAGGTGCCTTAGTATTAGCAACCCCAAAACATCCAGAGCATTACTTGAACACAATCAGCATTGAGAAAACCCCATAAGTCATTTGCAAAAGGAAGCTTTACTTGGTACACCTTATCTTCTGTGACAATAAGTTTAACACCATTCAATGGGTGGATAAAAGTGCCAGATCCAGCCTAAACATCTGACTGTGTGAACAACAATTAATAATATCATGTTTACTTATTTTAGTAATAATCACAAATAGTGATGACATGAATAATTTGCATTTTCTGAGAAGATAATAGAAGCAAGAACAATTCACTTATTGAAATAGTCCAAATATTTAGCTTCTTTGTCAATTTTGAAAATACTTACAACTGCTGGGACTGTGTTTTTAAAGCATCTGTTTAAAGTTGTTCATAAGTCTCTACTAACAGATTAATATGATCCAGAGGTATTTTGTTATGGAGAGGTCATTACCAGGATAAAGGAAATGTGTTTTGCAATTGGCCAAGATAAGCTCAAAAACAGATGAGGCTTCAAAAATAGAGTGTATAGAAAGTTTGTGTTGGCTTCCCAGAATGTAAAACTTGTGGGAAATAAACCTGAGAGTTGATGGAACTGAACTAAAAATACAAAAAAGGTTTGTGCATGTGTGAGAGAGTGTGTGAATGATATTCTATTTTATGAGCAGAGCAATGCAGTACAATAAAAAGATACCGTTTTTTTAAATCTGTATATTTTTAGAGCAACAATATGAAAGCCGTTGGCCATTACTTACATCCCACACCAAAAGTAGGGTAATTGTGCATGATTTCATCAAGATATTATTCTACAAATGTAAGATGCAAATTCTTCTATAGATATACCAGTTCATCTAATGGCTATATATATTTTTGCAGCTCGGATCTTATAGCCAGATGTGCTTTAGTGTTAAATGGTATTTTTCTTTATGCAGTCTTAAGTAGTCCCTTGCAGAACCGGGAAGGCAAAAGACACATCTCTCAGAAAATAAATAAATATATAAAACCACAGGTTTGCACATTTAGAAAGCAGTATCTATAGGCTGTAGTCAGATATTTAACAATCTAACACAATTATGCAACACTTAACGAATTATTTTAGTGGCTTATTTATGAAGACAGATCTGTGTTACCACACTCTTGTAGGTTGTGGGGAGAGGGAGAGAGAGATCTGATATGACCTCAGGCCTAACACCTAATTCTGAAAGATTTGAATTAAAAACTCCTTGGTCTATTGTCTCAACAAATTCTTTTTGATTTGTTTTTAGGTGACATGTTAGACTGTAGTTTAATAACTAATACATTTAGCTATTTATTTACAATATTTGTACACCATCATATTTCACAACTAACATTCCTTTTAAAAGTGTTTAACATGTATACTTTATTTTGCAGTGTTCACTAATGTGTGGTTTATTTGGAATCCTAAGATTTCATGATGCCATCCACAAGATGCCATCACTCAACCTGGCCATCGGAAGTGATTACCATCCTGTCTGCAATCTTTCTTTCTTTCTTTCTTTTTCTTTCTTTCTTTCTTTCTTTCTTTCTTTCTTTCTTTCTTTCTTTCTTTCTTTCTTTCTTTCTTTCTTTCTTTCTTTCTTTCTTTCTTTCTTTCTTTCTTAGGGGTGGTTGTAGAGAAAGTAACGAGACAGCAAGATCAGAGGGCTCTGGATTAAATGGATGATTCAGATCTCTTCCAACTAGATCTAGATCCAGGTCTAGGCATGAGATGAGAAGCACTCTGGTGGATGAACTACAGTGGGATCTGGATCAGAGGTGGTATTCAGCCGGTTCTGACCAGTTCTGGGGAACCGGTAGTGGAAATTTTGAGTAGTTCGGAGAACTGGCAAATACCACCTCTGACTGCCCCCCCCCCAATCTGCTGATCGTCTGGGTCTTCTTCTTTTATTAAACAAATTTTATTAGTTTTTAAAGACAAACAAAACATAAAACATAAGAACATAAAACCTCTTTTCTGAAAGCTACTTGTAAATTTTAACAAGGCAAATAGAACATTGTTTTATGTAGCATTAACACATTTCCATATAAACACATACATATCTTTTTCAAATTTCTCGTTATTTCTCCCTTTACTTTTATTCAATTATATTTCTTTTCTATATTTGTCTATTTTATATGTTTTTATTCATTATACTTATATTTTCATCTGACTTGTTTACAATTATTCTCTTCTAACATTCCTCCAAGGTTTTATTAATTCTCAATCAAACATAAACACACAAAAACACAAAACATAGAAACATAAAACTTCTTTTTGGAAAGTGGCTTAACCCCGGGTTACATCTTTTAGTACAGACCTAAATCAAATTCACGCTCATCTTGTATACCATTACTTATATTATTTACCATTCTATATTTTCTATATAACTTCTCTCTTTTCACTCTCTTAATTCTATTTTATTTATTTCATCTTAATTTAAATCATTATACTTGTATCTTTTGTTCGTTCTTTTCCAATTATCTATTTATCTCTTCTCTTTAACACAAAATTTCTCCTGTAATCACTAATTGAAGTATGACGCCTTTCTATCTTTCCCCAAAATTTAACACTTAAAATAATACATAATTTCCATTCTGATTCTGCTTAATACATTTTAGATACTACCTTTTAAAATAAAAACAACAAACCTATAATATAGTTAAATATATAATTTCCATTCTGATTCTGCTTAATACATTTTAGATACTACCTTTTAAAATAAGAAAATGACAAGTTTATAATGACATTAAAACAATAACAAATTAAACTCTATCATTAAATCTTAGACATTTCACACATTCCCTTTAACATTTTATTAAATATTAAAATCTATCATTAAATCTTAAGCATTGTGATATTTTAACATTTTATTAAATCTTATAATATTCCAATTTTCTATTTCAAATACAAATACTACAATACAATCTTGTGTACTTTTGCAGAATCTCTTTTTAATTGTACTTTACCCTTTGTCTCTGAAAAAAATCTGCTTTTTCCCATCTTGTTTCAAGCCTTTATGACTTCTTTTCCCTTTTTCCCTTCCTTTCTTATCCAATCTGGCCTTTTTACCCCCCCCCCCTCTTAACCTCCGCCTTTTTAACCTCCCCTCTCTGTTGTATTCCTCTTTTCTGTTGCTTTATGACATTGTATCGATTTTTCACATTATTTTTCTCTTTCTTGGTTGTTGTTTTTTTGAGTCTTAAATTCTCCATTTTCCTTCCCCTCTTCCTTCCTTCTTTCTTGGCTAAAGTTATTTGTCCATTAAAAATGGCTTCTTCTTCTTGTTGTTGTTGTATTTGCTGGTAGGTAGAAATCACCATTTCTAAGAAATGAAAAACAGATCCAAAAGAGCCCTTGTCTTCTTGTTCCTCTTCTTTTAATTTTTCAAATTCCATTTTTAATTCTTACACAGATAATGCCATTGTAAGGTTTTTTCTTCTTCTTTTTTTTAAAAAAACAACCCAAATGTTTTTAATCTTAGAGTAGTTTCCAAAAGTCCCAAAGTCATCAAGCAATCCAAACAAACACAAAATGTTTCATTTAGCACCTTCTTCTCTTCACACTTTCTCCTCCTGGGGCAATATCAATTACAAAGTTCCAAAAAATATTTTTGAAGTCTTATTGCAGTTAATTTCTAATCTTATAAATTCCAAGCCGTCTCCTCCAGCAAATCTTAATATAAGTTTTTTTTTTTACCTCTCCCTTCCCACTTATAGCAAAAAAAAACTTTTGATTTTTACCTTCTGTGCCAAAGCAGGTTTTTCAATGTCCATTTGCTATCTCCGTAAGGAAGGAGAGTGAACTTTCCCTTTTAACACTTTCATTCGCCGCTTTCACAGTCTCCTTTGGAAACAATATATCATTCAAAAAAATTTTTTAGTTCCAGGGTATTTAGATATATCTTAGAGTCCCGGTTCAGCCAAAGAACTTTCACTTTCTGACACTTCCTCCTGCACGATCTTGTCCGGCTGAAGGTTTCTTTGTGGCGGCCATTGCTGACCGCCGCTCCACCACCTTAGGAAAAAGGAGTCTAGCCGGCTGGGGAAAGGGGTTGCGATATCCTCAGACCCCTGCCCAGATCTCCTCTATCTTCCGTTACCTCTACGGGGTAACGACAGCCTCCAAACCCGGCTGGATCGGAGGCACTTCAGCAGCGAGCACAGCAGGAACCGCGCACGATCGCGGATTCCTGCCACCGCCGAAGCCTTGCAACCAGAAGTACTGGGTCTTCTTCTGTTGCCCTGCACAGGAGAACGGAGCTGGAAAGCAGGTTAGTGGATGAGGAGGGAATGGAGATTTTACAATATCCTACTGCTGCCATGCCCACCAAGCCATGCCCACAGAACCAGCAGTAAAAAAAATGAATCCCACTACTGATCTGGATGAGGGTAGTTCACCCCTCTTGGTTATGTTGGATTTTCCAGCAGCATTTACTACCGTTGACCATGCCATAGTATATTTCTGGATCAGGTTTGAGGCTTGGAGATCAAGGGGCTTTTCCTGAAGTGGTTCTGCTGAGGAAGAGAGATTAAGCCCTTGAACACTTTAATATATGATGCCTTTCCCCATTTTCTTTAACATCTACTTTAAGCTGCTGGGAGATATCATCCATTAGTTTGAGATGGGGTTTCATCAATGTCATGTAGCATGAAATAACAATGAACCCTTCCACCCATGCCTTGTTACTCTGATCCATAAGGAGTTCTTCCATGTTACATTTAAGCTAAAGCAAAATGAGGTTGTCGCCTGAACAATTGTTGTGGTCTGCTGGAAAGGCTAAACGCAATAGGAAGTATCATTCAAAACCAGCTTGGTGCTACATTCCATATTGTCCTTGCCAACAAATAAAAATTGGTGGGTCGAGAAAACTTTTTCGGGAACCTAATACTTTCTTTCTCATGTAAAGGGGACATGGTTTGTTAAATTCCAGGGCACTTAGAAATTTTATTACTACTACTAGTACTAGTACTAGTACTACTACTACTACTATTGTGCAATGGCACAATATATGCTGTTGCTTCTTTGAATTATATATCCCTCCATTCCACTGCAGCCTCCTTAGAAGTTCACACTTAATCTGAAAAAGAACGAAAAATGACTTTATCCTTGGGCTTTCCTGAAAGGATAGGAAGCTGAGAAGGTTGCAGATTGCTGAAGGTATTTCACATGCAAAATAGGAGTCACATACATACACAGAGATGTACACACACATATAAGCACGTTTAGTTTCACTAAAATATTCCTCTTCTTTGAATGAAATTTGGAAATTGATTTTTTTTGGGGGGGGGGGGAGGGAATCACACAAAATGGTAATGTTTGGACAAAAATGCAGAACATGTCAGTGTTTGTAAATGGTCATGTTCTGTGCTCACATGTGAATTTAGAAGGATGTAGTAGTCCCTAAGCCCTTTTCCCACAATCATGGTCACTTCCCAGAATCTGGGGTGGGAGGTTTGTCTAATCACTGGCACCACCATTCTTTGCTGTGGAATTTCCTTCTTATGCTCCCTCCCTCCCTCCCTCCCTCCCTCCCTCTTTTCTCTCGCTTTTCTGCCACTGCAGGGTGGGCCTGATAATGGTATGCTAAATTCTCTGCCACAATGAGACTCCTGATTTCACAAGAAGATACAATACAAATTGTTTATTAGGTAGATTAGGAAGCTAATTGAGGACTGAAGATACTTTGTGACTGACTTTCATAGAATTAAACAGAATGGAATGGTTATCTGCCATGCACAAACACACACTGAGAGGCAAACTCAATGCAGAAGAACCAAATAGAACCAAAGGATGCAAGAAACAGCTCAGACCATCCCATAATATATATTTTAAAAAGAATCCAATTTTGTATCGAGCTCCACATTTCCCTAGGTGGCTATTTTCTTCCGATTTCTGCCTCTTCTTCAAGTTGAGGCATTTTGCTGTGATGAAAGACAAAAGAACAAAAGCAAAAATTAGCTGACCCTTCTCTTTTTAAAAGCTCATTTAACAGGGAAACCTTCCCTGCTCTTGTTGGCTCTTTACAGTTTGAGTTCCCTCGACTTTGTTGGTCTTTGACCACTAACTGGATTGGCAATTTAAGTTTACACCGATTAACGCTTTTCTGTCTGAATTTCTGAGTGTTTTTTTTTTCTACTGCTCCCCTCTGATCACTAAGATACTAGCAAATAACATCAGGATGTTCCAGGAAACATTATTTCAGCGCAGATACACAATATTTATATACTGCATAGTAGAAGAGAAAAGGAATCTGAATAAATGGGGAAATTAATTTGGAGCTGTACAATTTTTATCAGCTCAAAATTCACACTAGACTTTGCACACCATACAAAGGGTTGCATTTCATTGAGCCCGTGCCTGAGATGCCTGCGCCATTGTTCTAGATGCCTTCCATTGAGGACCTGTATACTGCCCAAGCCACAAATAGGGCAGAGAAAATATCTGTAGACCTTCTTACATCCTGGACATAAACTGTTTCAACTTTTCCCCTCAGGATGTCACTATGGAGCATTGTGCACCAAAACAACTAGACACAAAGATAATTCTCTCTCCCATCTCCCATGCTAAACACCTAATTCCCACAGCACTGCATTATGCCTAAGGATATTTACCTATGCAGTAGGGCTGCATTGCTATTATCCTCACCTTTCCTATTATCTACTCCTATTAGTATAATGACTATCACTTTGTTGGTTGTATCATGATTTATGATAGTATCTTATGATTTATGATTTATCACTTTGTTGACTGTATGTACTATATACTGAGAGCTTATGCACCAGAGACAAATTCCCGGTATGTCCAATCATACTTGGTGAATCAAGAACTGTTCTGTTCTGTCCTGTTCTGTTCATTCCATTCCATTGTCATGAAAAGGAGGAAGACAAAATACAATCAATCCCCTTAGAACTAGAAATCTTGCAATGATTATTAATACATGAAGGCACATGCTCTTCAGTAGATGTCATTTGTTGATTTAATAGAATATGCTATAAAAGTAAGCATTTGATGAACTGCTGAAATGTAATTTCATAAAAATAAAATGAAACATACTTTTGAGAAAGTAAAAACGGAAGATTAGACTAGATTAGATTAGATATTAGATTAGAGAAATCTAATCTCGCTCCTCCCTCTGCCAAATGTAGTTTCTTCCAGGTTGGCTCTAAATAATGGATCTAAGACTTATTTCTTTTTTAAGTACCAAATTTGTATATCATTTTTTTTTTATTAAAATGCAACACGGTGGTTTGCATGAAAATGATTGCATGGCAGAATCTTTACAATACAATAATCCTGTCTTTATTTAGGTATCCGTTTGAAAGAATGGAAAATGAGCTCATTTTGTTACTGTCAGATGCAAATGAGCATAATGCCCATTTATGAAGAGGTAAAAGGATGTCACCCATCCAATTCATGTCCTGATATTTTTAACAAGATTGCATATTGGATAGCCCAGTGCAGAATAATAAAACTTCTATCCTGCAATAAATTCTCATAAATCTTAATGAAGATAAACAGGCTCTCCATATGTGTCCACTTGGGTGTAACAAAGTAACCATATTGCCAGCGGCACTCAAAACAGTGAATTCCATCCACCCCGGCTTGCAATATTTTAAAAGCCAGAGCCATGTTGTACATCAAATCTTCATTCAACTCTATCTGTTTGAGAAAAAATGTTCATTGTGCATCATTTTGGGATTTTCAAAACGACAAACCAAAGATACATATAAAAAAGACAAGACCTGTGATGTGATTATCCGAATATGAAATCAACCACAGTTACTCTCACTATTAAATTACATATTGATAGAAATAAGCCCGTCAGAAGGTTTTAAAGCTTACTGGGAGCTGATCATAGGACAAAACTCCCCCACCCCTTAATCTAGCAAAGGGACATCGTCAACAACTGTTGAAAGAAAATTTACCGCATTCCTAATTGGTTTTGTTGTGCATTTAATATATTTAACTTATTAAATAATGTTAGAAGAAGTATAACGGCTTTCACCCAACAGCTTTTTTTTTTTTTTTGCATTTGGGGCATCCTATCCAACCATGCATCTATTCAGGGAACATGTTACAGAATGATAGAGAATTTGGGACATGATGCAGCTTTTGATTTTAAAACCACATTGCTGAAGCTTTTAAAATTCTTGATTATAAAAACATATTCAGCTTTGTTGTACTTTATCTGTTAACAATAGGAAAGTTGTCACTGCAAAAGGATTGATGAAAAGCAAAAACAGTGCCATATGGAGAGTGGATAAAGACATGCTGGCAATTCAGCAGTGATGAAAAATTATCGAATAAATAAAGATGAGAGGCACTTCCACAGCATGAACTATTCTCTAACAATTAAAAAAAGAATCATTTTTTCACAAAAATTATCTATCAACTATTTATATTTTGCAGTTAATAATAAATAGCGTAATTGGATTTCTTGATTTCTTTTGAAGAATATATAACATGTTGGCATTAATTATATCACTTTAGGACTTATATTCTATGGTGTGGAAATGATTGTGTATTTACGTTCAATGGTTTTGTGCCCAGAGCTTTATTAGATTCTGGTATATTTTCATACGGCTTCCTAGTGAACTGTGTATGGGTAGTATAGGTAGTCAACTTACAACCGTTTGGTCAATCGACCATTTGAGGTTACAATAGGTGATGAACAAAGAGATTTACGACCTGTGCCTTAAGCAATGGGTCCTTGCAGCATCCTTGCAGTCACATGTTCAAAATTACAGTGCTTGACAGCCTGTAGGGGGCACTGTAGTTCCCCTCCCTTTTAAATCTCCTTCCAAATCTATGCCCTGTGGGCTGCCTGCTGTCCTGCATTTCACAACCTGAGTGGACTTTTCCCATCTTCTTGTTTCTGATGCTGATGAAGCAGGGCCAGCCTGGTTGCTGGGTTGTATAGAGCTGGCTTCCCATGGCGGAAAAAGAAAAAGGACAAAGCACAAAGGGGTCAGAAATCCTCCAAATATTGCTGGGCCTTGGGGGTTGGCTTTGCATTGGGAGAAAGGGAGGAGGGTACTTTTGGCTTTTCCCACCCCCCCCTTTTTTTCCTGCAGTGCAAAGCCAGCCCCATAAAGCCCAGGAATGCAGCAAAAGGGGGCATTTTGGCATGCTGTGGCCCCCTTAAGCTGCTTTATACTTTTGTTTTCTTTCTTGCCATGCAAAGCCAGCCTAGCAGACAGGCCAAGTGCACTTCAGCAGCAGCAGAAGCAAAATAGCAGCAAAATTAAACTGGCGTGGCACATGGCAGCAGGGGTGGGATTCTACCAGTTCGCACCTATTCGCTAGAACCGGTTGTTAACATTCTAAGCAGTTCGGAGAACCGGTTGTTAGAAGAAACTACTGGCCTAATCCTGTAAGGAAGGCAGGAAGGAAACATTCTGGTGTTGCTTACAGAAACTGCCTCTCCGTTAACCCTTGTTACGTTCTTGGCAGGACTAGATTTCCTGTCTCAGGAACATCTCTGGAGGTTTCCCCCCCCTCCTTTGCTGGTACTTTGCTTGTGTGGAGGGACCATTCAAAGTTACAATGGCACTGACAAAAGTGACTTATGACCATTTTTCACACTTACAACTGCTGCAGCATCCCCACAGTCATGAGAGGCCAGGCAAGGAGATGCGTGCCTCGATGTGAGTGATATTGAGTTGGCCACACCCTGCCAGTAACAGGACCACCAAGCCACGCCCACCACCTAAGCCACACCCACAGAACTGGTTGTTAAAAATTTTGAATCCCACCCCTGCATAGCAGCAGAAGTCTTGGAGTGAGCCAGCCGTGGCTTCCCAAGTTATGGAAAGCAGCCCCAGAGCCACACAATTTGGGGGGCCTCTTGCTGCCCTATGAAGCCGTGTGCAGGGTAGCCCAAAAGGCAGCATCTGCAGGGAGATAGGCGGATGAGGGGATCTGGAAGCAGTCCCTTTCCTTACTCCGATTTAGAATGGACTGAGCCCAAAATGGCTTAGATTGGGGTGTGCCCTTAGCTAACAACCAGTAAATTTTGCTTAATGATGGCGACAGGGATTGCAATTACTAAGAGATGTGGTCATGTAATGTCTTTACGACTGCATCACTTAGTGACTGAAATTGTGATTCCAATTGTAGTAACAGGTATGGAGTGTTGATATTAAGGTTTGGTACTAGTATTTAGCGAATATTGTTACAAATAAGAATCTCTTTCTCGATGGTGGAATAGATGTTGAGCAGATCAATGGAAAATAATACAGCATTCAAAAAATATTGCTGAATAATAATAAAATTTAGCTTAATCAACCATTTGCATTATTTTACATCTACAATAAAATGATGTAAATGTTAAATGCTTTGCACACCAAAACATTTTTACACATACAAATTCCTATCAATTTTTTCTATAGCATCTGCCTAAAACGACAAGACTTGATAATCAACTGATATTATACTTTATGATCCTGGCTACGTGTTACGTTTGCCATATCACAGTCTCCCCAACCTTAGGAAGAAAATGAATGAAACAAACAGTAAAAGCAGCTCTCTATTTATACATACATACATACACGCGCGCACACACAAACACACACATATATAAAATCTCTTTTTTTCCTACTACTTTCATACTTATATTTTTTTGCACATCTTTATTTTCATTTCCTACTGCTATGCATGTCATATCTCCTTTTGTGATTGCCTGAAGATTTGTACAGTAAATCAAGAGTGAAGTGCTGTGTTCCAAAATGAGTGAGGTAAGTTTCAAATAAAACGTGGATAACTTGTCATTCCAAAGGCCCTGAACAGTTTAGGTAATCCAGGTTGCACAAAATATATCTAAACGATTAAATTAAGGCAAAAGGATATGGGTTGCTGATCACATGGGAAGTGGTTGTGAGCTCATATTAAATCATCCATCCAGGTTTCATATCATCTGAAAACTTTTTGGCACAAAATGCCTTTTATAATCCCAGTTAGAACCAAGGAGAAATGATGAAACAATTGCAGGCGTGTTTTCAGTGCATCTGCACAAGCCATGATTATGTGTTTGCCTTTCAATGTTTGCACAAAGATTGACACGACACATTGTTTTGTCATTTGCCCTTCTGTCCCCCACCTCCCCACACACAGATGCCAAGGGTGGTGTTGTGTAACAAAGTCAATCGTTTTACTATAGATTTCCTGTCTGCCTATTGACCTCAGTTAATATTTATTTTATTGCTATAACACTGGTTATGTTGAATCAACCCGCAAAAGATAATGTGAACAGTGGAGTAGGATTAGGAAACAAGTACAAGGGAAGGGATATCCATTTCAGAGAGAGAATCAGAATCAGAATAGAGCTGAAAGGGACCTTGGAGGTCTTCTAGTCTATTCCTCTGCTCAAGCAGGAGATCCTATACCATTTCAGACAAGTGACTGTCCAGCCTCTTCTTAAAAACCTCAAGTCATGAAGCAGCTACAACTTCTGGAGGGAAAGCTGTTCCACTGATTAATTGTTCTCACTCTTAGGGAGTTTCTCCTTAATTCCAAGTTGCTTCTCTCCTTGATTAGTTCCATCCATTGGTTCTTCTCTTGCCTTCTAGTGCTTTGGAAAATAGGTTAACCCTGTCTTCTTTGTGACAGCCCCTCAAATATTGGAATACTGCTATTATGTCACTCCTAGTTCTTTTTTTCTCTAGAGTAGCGTTACCCAATTCCTGCAACTATTCTTCATATGTTTTAATCTCCAGGCTCTTAATTAGGGGTGTCAAACCTGCGCCTCCTGGGCCATATGCATCAAGTGCTGGTCACGCCCACCTGGTTTAGCAAAGGGGGAAAAAGTTGCAATACATCACATGATGACAACGTGACAACATGGGTTTGACACCCTTACTCTTAATCATCTTAGATACTGTTCTCTGCACTTGTTCCAAAGTCTTAACATCTTTTTTTATATTGTAGTGACCAAAACTGGTTGCGGTATTTCAGGTGTGGTCTTACTAAAGCTTTACAAAGAGGTACTAATACTTCACATGGTTTTGATTCTGTGCTTCTGTTTATGCAACCAAGGATTGCATTAGCTTTTTGTATGCTGTTGCATACTGGCCAAAGATGAAGTTGACCCCCTCAAAAAGGGGGTTGAATGTGATATTTCAAAGTTTAGGGTGTTTTGTGAACTCAGCTAATTATGACTGCACACCATGGCTATGACAAGCCATGATTTGGCTTAATGCAAAGCCTAATATCATTCTTTCTGTCACACTCATTTACTAAGCTTTTCACGTCTACCCTACTGAAGCCAGCGTGCCAAGTCTAACTTGTTAAAACAGGAGGCATCTTCCATCACTCAGACAATGACACATCTCTGGCAAGTCTCTTCCTCCCCTCATATAGGGTAAATAGCACACTTTGCACATTTATTTAATTTAATTTATTTAATATCACTGCCTATCTCAATGCATGACTGTGGGTGGCTCGCAAACAAACAATATAAAACACCCAAACAATGCAATAATTTGAAAATAATAAAAGCCATATAAAAATATATATATTAAAAAGCATAACACATGCTCTTTTCTCAGTTTATTGGCTATTCATTCATGCCATGGACCAGTTTTGCTATCTGTCTCCTTCGTGTTAGTGGTCCCTAGTATCACGGTCATAAAAATTGAGTTACTTTCCCCCCCCCTCCTTTTGGGTAAACTGAAAACCTTCCTCTGCCACACATCAGCTGTTCAGTCACCATTGTAAATGCAAAGTATTAGTATTCGACCAAAACACATCCATACTTCATTAAAAAAAAAAAAAGCAGTAGCATGCCAGAAAGGCCAAAAGTTGTGCTGCTAATTGGATCACTGACTGTTTCTCGGAAAGGACTTGACATTCAGAATCAATTACGGAAATAAATCAGTCCTTCTTTTTAAAGTCTGAGGGAAAAGGGAAGCGAGAGAAGATATTTGAAGGGTTTGCAATCATGACTTCTTTCCACTTGCAGGTCCGTGTGATGAGGAAATGGACTGTTGGAGTTTTGCTGCTTTGCTGGTTTCAGCCTTAACTTTTAAATGACAAATCACTTGTTTTTCCTAGGGTCTCATTCTTAGTTTAAAAAGAAGAAGAAGAAGAAGCTTCCATCCGCAGGATTTCTTCATTAACCTGTTAATAAAGCTGTCTCATTGCAGAGCCATTTTAAAATCTCCCTCCAGGTTCGGAGAACTGTCTTTTGTCATCTATGAGTTGCAAGGCCAGGAGAAAGAAAAAAGAATTACCCCAACAGGCCCCGTCAAACCTACCAATATAGGAAAGGAGGTTTGTACTTTTCTGGGCCTTCTGAGGTTAATTTCATTGCACATTGATTTGACAGGAATGTGGTTTTTCTCACTTTTCTCATCTTTCTGAGAGAACATCAGGAAAAAAAATAACGCATTTCTTTGGCATGCAGGCTCCACTCTTCTTTGGTCTGCTGAGGTACTTTTGATCTGTATGAGATGCGCCCAAATGGATGTCCACTTAAACACCCACAAAAGAACCTTACTGACGCCAACTTCGGATGCTCCAGGGAAGCAGCATTTTACTACCCTGCACCATTCAGTGCTATATTCAAAGTCCTCTTTCATAATCTCATATATTATCTGAAATTACATTGCCCTGAAACATTAGATGATCCACTATCCACTGAGATAGGCTAATTTTAATGATTAACTGAGGAACTGTTAAATGTTACTTCAGTGTTCCACTGTCATTATGGAATTAGTATTAACGGCCATGTGCTGCGGGAATCCTAATGAGACTGCTTGTGATGGACAGCTCATACAGCGGCCGGTCCACAAAATATAAAATGGGGATTTAGGTTTATACCATTGACGGGAGGAGGAAGAGAAGGAGGAGGCCATTAGAGCCTGCCATTTGATGGCCCAATGCTTTCCGTTTTGCAAAGCATTCAACCCTCTCTCCACCTCTCTCTGGCTACTTTTAATTGAACTTGGATGAAATTAGCAAGCAGAAAATCAACACTTGTAAAGGGAGAATCTCATCACAAAATTATAGAGGGCTATGTCCCTGAAAAATCAACGAGGGTTTTTTTTTTGTATGTCAGCTATAAAACCTTTAATTACTACTGGCAGAGCTGCCAGAGCTGCTTTCAAAGGTAAAATAGAATGCAAACAGGGAAAAGTTATAGAGTCCGTGCAAATATTCATGTACTTTTCATACGTGTAAAATAGTAGTGAAATAATACTTTTGCCCTATATTTTAATATTATTTAAATTTATTCTCATTTCTCTGTGGGTTTTTTTAATGTTCTGCTAAACTCTTGCAATTTTTAAGAAACAATCTTCTTGTATTCTCGTCTAATTTGTGTTCAGTTTTGCTCTATCTTGAGAGTTTGGCTTGCTTTACATCACTTGTTTCAACAACGGGAGGTTCTCCCACAAACATCTCCTCTCTTCGGACAGGTATTAATGTTTCATTTTCTTCTATACAGTTTTCATTTTAGATTCTGCCTTTTCCATTTGACTCACAAGATATGTGAGCCATGATTTTCGAGCACGAAAGAGACCCTTGTTTTTTTTCTCCTTATGCATACAGATTCATAGAGTTGGAAGGGCCATTTATGATTCCAATAATATAACACATAACTTTGCATATAGATGGTCTTCAGTTGATCCTGGCATCTCCAATTGGCTGGATTGTGAGAAATATAAAGAGCAGGACTAAGGTGAAATGCTGCTTGGCACCAAAGAGTCCTGGTGGCACGGTGGTTAGAATGCAGTATTGCAGGCAAACTCTGACCCCAGTCTAGAGTTCAGTCCTGATGGGGCTCAAGGTTGACTCAGCCTTCCATCCTTCCAGGTTGAATAAAATGAGGACCCAGATTGTTGGGGGCAATACACTGACATTGCAAATTGTCCAGAGAGGGGTGGTATATAAGACTAAGTGCTATTGCTGTTTGGGAGAGATACTTCCAGAACACTGAACTAGACAGGCAGATTGAATCAATAAAAAAAAACAGTGTCATGTGTTCAACTGACATGGAGATGTCCCACAGTTTAGTGATAAAAGATATCCTCTGAAAAGGAAGTGGCCTATTTCAATCCCTATCCATCACTTAAAAAAACAGTGGAAGGAGCAGAACTTGGAGAAGCATTTGCCTAAAACCCTGGAGATCAGTGGTGGGATTCAAAAAAAAATTACTACTGGTTCTGTGGTCATGGCTTGGTTTGTGTGGCAGGGGAAGGATACTGTAAAATCTCCAGTCAGAGGTGGGATTTGCCGGTTCTCCGAACTACTCAAAATTTCTACTCCTGATTCTCCAGAACTGAATACCATCTCTGCTGGAGATGTGCTACTATTCATAGAATGCCAAATAGTCCTATCTAGGCAATAACTAAATACAATGAAAAATATAATCTAAGGTTATACAGGCATGTAACATTCTCATCTAGCTCCAAGAGCTCCTAAGAATTGGTGATGATGGGGAGACATTTACCAGCTGAAAAGATGCTCGGTTTCCTTTTTCCACCCCTTTTATGTTTTACCTAAAATATGTTAATTTCAATGTAGAAAGAAACAGATTTTTTCCCCCCCATCAATATCCGTACACTGTTTACACGGGTCTGTCTGAGGCATAACTGATGCAGGAGAATGAAGAGGATTCCACGGTGATTCAAAACAGGGACAATAGTTCAGAAAGTAGTTGGTTCCATATCAATCCTGATATTTGTCATGGATCGCTAGTTGAGCTTCTCTTTAGAAAAGGCAAAAGAGGGACTTCCGGTTTGTCGGCTTCGCGAGCGGCAGGGATTTGCGAAGCTGCGCGATCCCTGCCGCGCTAGCCGTTTTTGGGGCTCCGACCCAGCCGGGACGGAGCTAGGCTGCCCTGCAGGGGCAGCTGAAGGTAGGGGGATCCGGAGAAGGGTTTGGGGTGCTGCAGACTCCCTCCCTGGCCGGCAGAACTCCCTTTCCCAGGACGGTGCAGCGGCGGTCTGTAATGGCCGCCACAAAGAAGCTGGCAGCCGGGTAAGAATGCGCAGGAGGAAGTGGAGAAAGTGATTGAGAGGAGAAAGTTTTTCTTGGCTCCTAGGACTCTAAGACATATCTAATAAAATTCCTGAAAAGTATGACTTTCTGAATAATACCTGCCAGAAGAGGAAAAAAGCGGCTGTTTGAAGGTGCTGAAAGGATAGCTTTCCCTCTTTTCCTACGGAATAAATAACTGGATATTAAGAAACCTATTTCTTTTAGGTGAAAATTGGTTTTAAGCGATGAGTGGGAAGAGAGAGGATTAAAAAGAAAACATTTGTATGCTAAGACTTTGTTGGAGCAGATGCCTTAAGGATTTGAAGACTAGAATATATTGCAATAAGATTTTAAACAGATTTGGACTTTCTTTCTCTTGGATTGATATTACCCCAGAAGGAGAAAGTGAGAACTCTGCCTTGGTTTGGACTGACTGATAACTTTGGGACTGTTTTATTTTTTTTATTTTCTTTTGAATATTCTGGTTGTTGTAAGAAGAAAGAAGGGGAAAAGAAAAGAAAAGATTTATAATGGCTCTTTCTGTTGAGGAACTAAGAAAAGAATATGAACAAGCAAAAAAAAATGGTAAAGATGGTGTGGAAGAAGCTTTCCTTTTCTTAGAAATGGCGCTTATTAATTATCAACAAACATTACAACAGATGAAGACAGCAGAGGAACAAGAAAGAAAGAAAGGAGCCATTTTTAATGAATCTCAGAACTTGATCCAGAAAGAAGGAAGAGAGAAAGAAAAGAAGAGAAGAGAAAAGAAGAAAATTAAAGGACTTAAGGACTTAAGATCTAAAAAACATTTAAGAAAGGGAAAAATAAGGTGCAAAACCAATATGATGATAGTAAACAAAAGGGAAAAGGAATACGACAGAGAAGGGAAGCTGGCAAGGCAGAGGCTAGAAGAAGGGGGTAGAAAGGTTTGTTGGGAGAAGAAAGAAAGGGAAAAGGTGGAGAAAAGCTACAATGTTTTGAAATTAAATGAAAAAAAGAAATTTTTTTGGATAATGGATAAAGTATAATTTTTTTTTTTAAAAAAAGATTTTGCAAGGTACATAAGATGAGATGGTAGTATTGTAATGATTTAAGAGTTGATAAGAGATTAAAATGTTAAAATGTTTAAAAATGATTGGCTTTAAAACCTAATAATAGGGGAGGTTTAGAATATTGTTTTAATTAAAGAGTTTAATAAGACTATGGTATTGATGTTATTATAAAATTTTTATTATAGTATCTTTTTTTAATATTTGGATTTATTGTCTAATTATGTACTTAATTATGTTGGATGTATTAGTTAGATAGAATGTACCAAGCAAAATCGGATTGGGTATTAGATATTATTTTAAAGATTAATTTGATTAACTTAGGGGGAGATAGAAAGGCATCATACTCTGATTAATGATTTCAGGAGAAACTTATTTTCTTTTTTTTTTTATAAGGAATGAGACAAAGGGATGATAAAAAATGGACAAAAGATATAAATATAATGATTCAAATTAAGATGATTAATTAAGATAGAAGTAAGAAGTGTGAAATATGTGGGGAAGTTAATATAGAAGGCTTAGAATGGTAAATAAAATAAGTAATGATATGTAAGATGAGCATGAATATAATTGAAGTCCATGAAGAGAGAGACACCTGGGTCCAAGTTACTTTCCAAAAAGATTTTTTTTTATGTTTTGTGTGTTGTGTGTATATGTCTTTTTGGGGGGAGAATTAGTTAAAAATTGTAGAAATATAGATTGAGAATAATGGTAACTAAGTCAGAAAGAAACAGATGAAATAATAATAATGATATTGAATAAGAGTAAAGAGAAGTAAAGAGAAATTGAATAAGAGGTTTTGGTATGTTGTATGGAAATGGTTTAAAACAGAATTATAATTTATCTGACTTGTTAAATTGACAATGAAAAAAGGTTTAAACATGTAATGAATAATGACAATTTGTGTGTTTTAAAAATTAATAAAACTTGTTTTAAAAAAAAAAAAAAGAAAAGGCAAAAGAGGATCAAGAGATAAATGATCTGAGAAACAGTTAATGATAAGGAGGAAAATACCAATTCAGCTAAACTTGCATTTCCACTGGAGAAAAACATCTTGAACTTCAAATCATGAGATTGCAACAGGCTGCATGTAGAAAGTCAAACAGCAAAGGCTTTGCCTTCAGCTCATAGCCAAACAGGAACAGACTTTCTGAAAATACTTGAACCTTATCTTTTCTCTGAGAAACAGATGGAATAGAGGAGTGCCAGAGAACTTCGGTTACAAAGGCTTTAAGCTGAAATTCAGTCCTTTTTTTTTGGGGGGAAACAACATTTTCTACTGAATCCAGATTCTGCGTGGTATTTGGACTGTTTGCCAGTTTGAATTTTGGGCAGGTTTTTGGATCACATGATGAAATCTTACCCTATATAAAATGAAATCTTGCATTGTTGCCTCTGCTGCCTTGATATGAATGATTTTATGAGAATCCCTGAGTATAATTTTGATTATATAGAGCTTTGCCCCCTGACTTTGCTAACTCTAGCAGGGACTTCCATCATGGACAAGTTACATCCAACACGAAATCTATCTAATTTTATCTGCAAAGTTTTTCTAACAATCATTTTTAGCAAAAGGGAAAAAAAGAAAAGGAATTTTGGGCTTAATAAACATATTTTCAGGAATTTATGAAACTGCAAATGAAGGCATTTCAATCCATTCCCAGTAAATGCTTCTGAATATCTCTCATGTATCTAATCCCCCAAAAGGGCTTTTGAAGCACTTCAGAATGCAGCTTACCCCTTTCATTATTTGTGGATTGTCTCCAAAGGTTTAATGGAGGAAGTGGAACAAAATCATACAAAGTCAAATTGCATTACTGACCTCAGTAAGCTACCATTGAGAACTTCATTGTTAATACTAATAAAATCCATTATAAGAATGAATAAAGTTTGGGTTTAAAAGCCCTGTATATTTGCTTTTCTTGCTGATTGTTCTACAGATCAGACATTTGGAAAACAAAAGAAGTATTTATAATACATAAATAAAAAGAACATTAATCTAAAAGTCCCAGAGGACTTATCTTTGAACTTTTTTATGAACTGAAAGAGGCAAATCTCCTATATGATGGGTGATCTGTAGAGATGAGTAACCTTGATAATTTTCAGTGCATTCAGGCTTGTAAGCAAGCTCAAGATCAATGGTTCTCATTAGTAGTGGACAAATGAAATGGATATTTGCAATTTTTTTGACTTTCTTTTGGTTTTTCTAAAAAAAATTCCATGTTATGCCTGTAAGAATAATTTTTAGCAAAAACTATTATTTCCCACACTTCAGTTGCTTACACTGCTAGCAATTTAACTCATGTATCATTCACCTTTAATACACTTTTCTTTAAAACAAGAAGCTACCACAAAAATGGGGAAGGGGTTTTAGGGCTGCCACAAAGAAGTGGGTGAACCTATTCTCCAAAGGAGAACAAGAAGCAATGGGTGGAAACTAATCAAGAAGAGAAGCAACTTAGAATTAAGGAGAAATTTCCTGACAGTGAAAACAATTCACCAATGGAACAGCTTGCCTTCAGAAGTTGTGGGTGCTTCATCACTGGAGGTTTTTAAGAAGAGGCTGGACAGTCACTTGTCTGAAAAGGTATAGGATAGTGATGGTGAACCTTTTAGAGACCAAGTGCCCAAACTGCAACCCAAAACCCACTTATTTACCGCAAAGTGCCAACACGCCAATTTAACCTGAATACGGAGGTTTTACTACCTAAAATAATGATAAACAAGGCAGAGTTCAGCTAATTGTTCTAAGAAAAACATGATAAATGCACTTTTTTTTAAAAAAAATAAAGTTTTATTTGGGTTTTCACACACAAAATACTAGTAAAATATCTTTTTTGAAAATAGCATGGTCCCGGGTAGAACTTCTTTATACAGACACAAAACTCAAATTTCATGCTCGTTTTTGTATTCTATTCCATATCTTATTCTATTTTACATTTTCTATATAGTTTTTCCCCTCTTTTAATTTTCTCAATTTTATTTTGATTATCTCATCTCAATTCAAATAATTATATTTATACTTTTGTCTGTTCTGTTTCAATTTCATATTATCTTTTCTCATTAAACAAATTTTCTCCTGTAGTTACTAATTGGAGTATGATACCTTTATATCTTTTAATTACATCCATTCAACTTATTTAAACTTCAATATATACCTTAAGGTTATGACCTTCAATATAATACATAATACATAACTTCCAATCGAAGTCTGCTTGGCACATTCTTATAATACACACTATATTCTTTAAAAAAGAAAGAAAGATTGTAAATATATGTAATTATAAACCCTCATTCCATTCCAGTTCAGTTCTATCATTAATAATCATTAAAATCTTAACATATTTAACACTTATTTTCAATTAAATATCATACTTCCTTAAAAACACATATAATCTCCATAATTATTTTTTCCCTTATTTCTCTTCACATATGTTTTATACATCATTAAATATACCTTTTGTTACATTTATTTATTGACAAGCATTCCACTGAATTACGATAGCTATTTTATCAGACATTTTAATCATACATTGTTTCATATTTTTTTTAATTATTTCTGCTTCTAATATAACCATACTATCTTATGTACCTTTGCAGAATCCCTTTTTCCATTAAGTTTTCACCCATTATCTCTAAATAGGCCCTGTTTCTCTATATTTTGCTTCTGTCCTTTATAACTTCTTTTCCATTCTTTCTTCCCTCTCATCTTCTCCCTCCCCTTTTTACCCCCTTGTCTCTCTACTTCTAATTCTCTCTTCTGCATTTCCCTCTTCTGTTGTTTTCTGATTTTATACTTATTTTACACTCTATTTTTTTTTGGAGTTGTTTTTCCCAATCTTAAACTTTCCATTCTCTTTCCCCCCTTTCCTCCCACCCCCATCTAAGATTACTTGTTCATTAAAGATGGCTTCTTATTTGTCGCAATCTTCTTGTTCTTCAGGCATTTCTTGTTGTTTCTCATAATTCCAAATCTCCATTTCTAAAAACTGAAATACGAAGCCAAAAGAACCTCTCCCTTCTTGTGCATCTTCTTGGTACTTTTTAAGTTCCATTTTCAGTTCTTCTAAAAGTGGAGCCATTTTAAATGGTTTTAAACAACCACCTGATTGATTTTAGTCATTCAAAACAATAACCAAGAATCCAGAAATCATCAAGTAATCCAGATAGTCCCGAGTTATGTCTTCTTATTTCTTATTCGACTTTTTCTTCCTGGGGTTTTTGTTGCAATATTTCAGTTAGAATGTATCTTTTTGAAGTCGTGTTGAGATTTTGCTGTAAGTTCTTTTTTAATTCCAGGCAGTCTCCTCCCTTCCAGATTCTACCCTTTTATTCTTTTTCTCTCCCTTCCTGTTTTCAAAAGCTTTTAATTATCCAGAAATCTTTATTATCCCTTTGATTTTTTATTTTCAGCATTAAATGCCTATTGATGTCAAAATGGATTTTTTTCCCAATTTCTTGCTTAAGTCTCTTAGCTGTCAGTATAGGAAAAGGAGAAAACCAAATCTTTTCCCTTTTCTCTCTCCTTCGCAGCTTAAAAATCTTCTTAGGGAACAATGTTATTGTTTTTTTACTGTTTCAATTCCAGGGTACCTTATTTGTTGCTTTTGCTGTTTGACCCGGTCAACCAAAACTTTCTCTTCTTATCTTCCTCCTGCACATTCTTTTCTGGTAGAGTTCTTCTTTGTGGTGGACATTTCTGACCACCGCTGCAACCGCCTTCGAGAAAGGGAGTAATGGCCAGCTGGGGAGGAGAGATGCAGCTCTCCTCAACCCTGCAGGCAGTCTCCCCCCTCTTCACCACCTCTACGGGGTGGCTTAGCCCCGAAACTAGCCGGCTCGGGGCACTCCAGCGGCAAGCACGGATCGAAACCTCGCAGAGACGAGGCTTCGGTCTGTCGTTGAAGAAGCTCAAACCGGAAGTCCCTGATAAATGCACTTTTATGCCCCTTGATTTTTTTCTGCTTTTTAAATATTACATTTAGCAACAATAAAAAAAAACTTTTGTAATATCATTTCTCTTTTCCTCCGTCCCCCTCTCTTCCCCTCTCTTCCGCTCTCTCTTTTCCCCTCCCGCTTTGTCTCTATTTCCTTCCTTCTCTCTCTTATTTCTCAGTCTCTCTGTTTCTCTCTCTTTTCCTCTCTTCCATCTCTCTTCCCCCTGTCTTCTGCTCTCTCTTCTCCCCTCCCTCCCTCCCTCCCTCCCTCCCTCCCTCTTTCTCTCTCTCTCTCTCTTTGCCTCTCTCTGTTTCACTCTCTCTCTCTCTCTCTCTCTGTTTCCCTCTCTCTCTCTTTCCCTCCGGGGGGGGAGGAACCCCTGAACTGGTGCTGGATGGCGGGAATCTGATGTCCAGAGTTTGATGAGCCCAGGAGCAGTGCACCAAATACCAGCTGGCCGGAGGGGAGGCAGGGCATTCCAAGACGATTTTCAAGTTGGCTATGCAATGATGCAATATACTTAATTGCTAATAAAATTATATCTTTCTCAACAAATGGAGCCAAGGTTCATTTCTATCTTAGAGGTTCAAGTTGTGGACAATCTGATACATCAGTTGTTTGACTGGCAAAGATGGAAAGCTGATATTTGGCCAGAAAACATGCATTACAAGTATGCCTACAGGATGCAACTATCAAGAAGGATTGCATGAGATTTTACATTTGAGTAAGAGTAAGCAACTAAAGTTGAAGAGTAACAACTAAGGATAGAAAAACATTAATTCAACTCTTCTTAAAGAGTGTAATGTGAATATCAAACTTCTACTTACTATATTACTTTCTCTCAACCTTTCAGTAATATATTATACCAGTCATTTACAAAATAAATTTAGCCATGGATTTGAATAATCAGTGTCTATTTTTTCCCTTCTCTTCTGATTCTTTCTTTTCTGAAAGAAAAAGAAAGAAAAAAGCCAATGCCCCTGAACCACAATGCTAACCTGCTAAAATAGGAAATAATTTTTCAGCGCAACATTTGCTGTAGCAGATGGAACCGTAAATTATTCACCTTTTCTCACATCTCACAATCCTTCTTTCACTCATCACTGAAAATGTTACCTTTATATCTCACTCTCATGTATCTCATAAATCTTTCTTCCTTATGTTGAAACTCCACCGAGCTGGCTAGCTTTTTACTCTCTCCAACACAGGCAAATTCCATTTTCTTCCTTGTTGAAAATAGCCATCCTGGAATTCCCACTATTACAGCAAAATATGGCTGAATTTTCTGTATTTTTGCCTATTGGATTTGGCAAATCTAAACGAAGAGCCAATGCATTTTTTTTTCTAAAACCCCACATTATTAATGGACAGGGCCTTTCCCACTTTTCTTTTTGTTTTATATTTTTCTCACAATGAATTAGTTTCCGTAGTAATAACTGTTCTTCAACATAACTAGCAGGGAGCCAATGACTACTTTCTGGCAAGGGAAAAACTATGGAGAGATTTGTTTATGAAGCTGCCTGTCTCACTTATTTTAGCTTTCAGCAGGCAGGGGTCATCTTCTCCTCTGCCAAGGAATTTTCGCTTTGTGTTTACAGAAAGAGATATTGCCTGGATTTATTTTGTTCCCAGACTAGCAAGAGGAGGCTCTCAGCTTAAACAAGCCATTTTTTCCCCCTTACAGTTTTGTATTTGCATAGTTCAATGTTTTATATGTTCCTCTCTAGAATTCATTTGCTTTCCTCCTGGGATTTGTAAATTTTGCTCCAATCCTTTTCAACTACTAGGCTGTAGACTCTCTAAATATAGTAATGATATCAGTACCTCATTTTCTATCCCTGGGGAGTGTGAATCCAATCATTCATTCATCCATCCATTCATCCATCCATCCATTCTGGGTAGTACATAAACATAAACAATCATCCCATTTTGTGCTTAGCTCTCTGTATCAGCTTTCATACACCAAGCATACCTCAAACTTTTATTCTAATAATCTCCTAATGTTCATACCAATATAGACATTTCCCCCTTTCATTCTTAGGAAGTTATTTTGCATATTTCTCAGTATTTTATTGTCCTTACTTTGCGAAGAATATTTGGATTTGGTTCTGTTTTTAACAAATGAAATTTCCAGTCACTGCATACGTGTGTTCATGTGTGCAAGCGTGAAATTATTTTCCGCATCACAACCCCCCCAAGTATCTTTCTTGAATAGCATCAGATACATGGGAGTCTCCATTCTTTTCTTTTTTTAAAATCACCATGCCAAGTTAAAAAGAAATTCTAATTTTTGTTTATAGTTGCTGTATATAGCAATTTAAGTCTGTCTATTCAATGTCATTAACAATAATAATACTATTGTTTCTCTTTTTGGTTTCATCTTTAGTCTGCATTTATATATGATTTTGATTTTTCTGCTTTAGGCTTTTTAATTTTCAGGTCAAGATGTTCGTGTTTTCTTTGTGGTAGCCTTATCTGCACTTGTCTGCTAGGACTGCCCTGAATGGCAGAAAAATTGTACTCTTGATATTAGGTTTACTGGTATTGCTGTCTGTAAAACCTCATGAAAAAAAATCACTTAACTCTCAGCCGAGGTTGCAGAGATGAAGAAAAAGTATATATTGATCCTGTGTCACCAAAACACCATGGGGAAGTGAGAGGCTTGATTTCTCTGTATCGCTGGATAAAAATCACATGACAGAACTTTAGGAGTCTTGATGGCAGAGTGGTTAGAATGCAGCATTGAAGGCAAACTCTGCCCACAGCCTGGAGTTTGGTGTTGATGGAATTCAAGGTTGACTCAGCCTTCTATCCTTCTGAGGTTAGCAAAATGAGGACCCAGATAGTTGGGGGCAATATGCCGACATTGTAAACTGCTCAGAAAGTTTACAATGGAGCAGTATATAAGTGCTATTGCTATTGCTATTAGCTGAGTTTTCCAGTACAATCACTGCCATATCCCATACCAGATATAACTCTCTGAAACCAAAGAAAATTCTGGCTTTGCTTCATCCATCTACTCCACTTAAAGATCAAAGGCCAGGTTGGGTGGAAAGCTGAGAAGTTACCTGTTCAGCAGATCTGAAGGGCATCAGGGCTGAAGGCTTTGATGAAAACAGGGTTAGTAGGTTTTATTTCTGATTTATGAGGAAACATAATTGAGATTGGGGTTGGTTGTTTTTTTTTAATGATTGAAAAATTATTTAGACTTCTTAAAGATTACCCTGTTCTTGGTATTTTGGAAGGTTTCCAATTTCTGAAAAAGACAGCATCTTACTTCTTTCTAATTATTTGTAATGGTATAAAATGCCCTTAGATAGATAGTAGATAAATAATGAAAAACAAAGCAGAAGAATGTGTCTGGGCATATCTGAACATGGTCAGGAAACTGATTGAAGGATACGAATCTGAAAGCAAAAACAGAGAAAAGGAGATTATTTTGAAAATTATGGTTTCCCCAAAGTATTTTCCTGTAGAGATGTCAAGTTTCAAAAAACAACACAGCTGGATTTAAGGAAGAAAAAAAAAAGATGGATTTCTGCAAGATCCCTTTTAGTTGTTCAGATAAGAAAACAGGGGTAAAGAAACCAGTCAAAGCACAGTGTATCATTAAAAAGCTCTATGAGCTGCCTTTAAAAGCATAAAACTTCATTCAATTATTGTTTTCCATTTGGAGTTCAAATGATTATAGCCATTGCATGTATATAAAGCAATACTGGAAATGGCATATTCTAGTATTCTATAGAAATGAATGAGGGAAGGGGTAAAACAGGAGCCATTTAGTAATCCCCCAAAGAAATGTAAAAGAGTGCTTATGACTAGATTTACCCAAAAAGAAGATAGCCTTGAATTTAAAGCAGTGTTATTTATAAAAGGAAAAATAAAAAGAATATATCCAGGCACACTGAAGCTATGAGCCTTACCTAGCATCTATTTGACAACTCTTTCTCTAATGCACATACAACATACTTTGTGTGAACATCTGTCTGTATTCCTGCAAGAAGCAAATTCCAAAACTCAATTGCCTGTAAACTTGATTCTCATCTCCATAAATCAACCATTCACTCTCACACACATGCAAATCATTACTCTTCTCCCCGCAGACACAGTGATGTGCAAAGGTATACACACATCCAGCAGAAATATAAAGGATGAGGAGGGGAAGGGGAAGAGGAAGGGAGAGAGAATCCAGACAGAAAGAGTAGGTGCTTCAGGAAGAGAAGGAAGGAAGAATAGAAAGAAAACTAGACAGAGAGGGGAGAAGGAGAGGGAGAGGAGAAGGGAACGGAAGGGGAGAGAAGGGAAAGGAAAGGAAAAGGAGAGGCAAGGCAGGCCCCTGTTTGAGCATTAGAAAAAAAATTAAAATTTACAAGCAAGAAGACTTTCCAAAGTAATGGCTAGGTTTACAGTTGTAGTCATTCCAAACCAATACAACATATTCCATTCTTTTCAACAAATGCCCCCCGAATTCATGGGCAATTATTTGGGAAATTGTCAACTTTTATTCTCTTAAAACTTTCCCTGCACACTTACATAAATGACCTCAAGAACAAAAATTGAACCATCAGATAATAAATTAATGTAATAATACTTCATTGATTAGCTGTAAGGCCATGTCAGAATACAAAATACAAGGCAATAATAAAGCCATACATAACAAACAAAACTCAACAAGCAAAACTAAAAGAAAACACACTACATATTTCTGCATCACCACTACCATTTACCCCAATCAGACACACAAATGGAGTTCTCAAACAAGGCCATAATACATGGATACATGAATTACATAATATATGGATACATGGATTACTAAATAAACTCTCTGTTGAATAAAAGCTGCATAAAAATAGGAATGTAAACAATTCCTTCATAAGTTAAGAATCAGAGGTGGTATTCAGCAGGTTCTGACCAGTTTTGGAGAACCGGTAGTGGAAATTTTGAGTAGTTCGGAGAACCAGCAAATACTACCTCTGACTGGAGATTTTACGGTATCCTTCCCCTGCCACACCCACCAAGCCACGCTCACAGAACCGGTAATAATTTTTTTTAATCCCGTCACTGTTAAGAACAATTAATATTGAGAGAAAAATAGCAAAAATAGTATGTCATTAGAAGGATATCAGCCTCTCAAAATTGGCTCAGTTTTCTTAAGTGCATTCCATGGTTTTGGGATTAAGAATAACAAACAAATGGTCCTGGATCAAAAACCTGGGAGTCCATGAATTCTGGTTCTCCCTTCTTTATGAGGTCATTGTCACATGGTTAGGTTGAGTTGGACTTTCTTCCATCTTCCATTCCTACACGACCATCTGGTTGTGATGCTGAAAGAGAAATAGAGTTTGATTTGCAGTAGATACAAACAATTTGTTCATTGACAGTTGCCTAAACATGTATACAAATGCACACATCTGTTTGATTAGGGACTCTGAACCATCAGGGTTACCAACTATGTAGAAGGCTCTTGTTCAGTGATTCTGGTTTCTTGCTTACTTGGAAAATGTCAGGCCACTCATAACTTCAAGATCCACAAGTATCTGTAAGGCTGTGCTATAAGCCAAGGGGATAGGGCCAGCAGAGTCATATCAAAAGAGTCAACTACGGTTGATCATGTGCATTTAACTGCTGTATAGGAATCCATTCTGCAGCCGAGGAATTCAGAAATCTGTGTCCTAGCAACCAGAGTGACATAAAAAGCCATTATGCTTTCCCGTGATATTTCTACATCTTGTCAGGAAAAGTATTTGCAAAATCCACTTCACATTAATAGCACTCTTTAATGGGAATCTCAAAGAGGCAGAACATCAGAGGCATGAATTAAAACTTACCGATAGAAGAGTTTGGCATGCATTACACATGTAGCTATATTATAGGATTACCCATTAGAAAGAATATTTATCCCATCACCATTCCCATATCCCAAGTACTATAGGGTTAGGGTTAGGGTAAAGCCCAAATTTCCATTATCTTTCCATTCAGACTTAATTCCAGGAAGAGAGAAGCCTTGTTTCCAAAGATTCAGCTATTATTAGCTTATCCTTTAAATGATCTGAAATTTCCATATAAATGAGTTAAATGGGACTTTTAATCCCGTGGTTTTCTAATCAGGCTTCCTTATGCCTTTTAAAATAATGTCTATCCTCAAACTTAGTAAGTTAAAGCATAACTTCAGTTTTCAGGATTTCTTCAAAAGCTTATTGTACAAAGGCTTTTGAGAATCCTCCCTGGGCAGAGTTAATATGGACACTTTTCCACTTTACTTCCTATAGGATTAGTAATCCGTGTCATTCAGACCTTGCACTCATTTACAGGTGAAACTCGAAAAATTAGAATATCATGCAAAAGTTCATTTACTTCAGTAATGCAACTTAAAATGTGAAACTAATATATGAGATAGACTCATTACATGCAAAGCAAGATAGTTCAAGCCATGATTTGTCATAATTGAGATGATTATGGCTTACAGCTCATGAAAACCCCAAATCCACAATCTCAGGAAATTAGAATATTACATGCAATCAATAAAACAAGGATTGTACATAGAACAATATCGGACCTCTGAAAAGTATAAGCATGCATATGTACTCAGTACTTGGTTTGGGCCCCTTTTGCAGCAATTACTGCCTCAATGTGGCGTGGCATGGAAGCTATCAGCCTGTGGCACTGCTGAGGTGTTATGGAAGACCAGGATGCTTCAATAGCGGCCTTCATCTCTTCTGCATTGTTCAGTCTCATGTGTCTCATCTTTCTCTTGGCAATGCCCCATAGATTCTCTATGGGGTTCAGGTCAGGCGAGTTTGCTGGCCAATCAAGCACAGTAATCTCACGGGCATTGAACCAGGTTTTGGTGCTTTTGGCAGTGTGGGCAGGTGCCAAGTCCTGCTGGAAAATGAAGTCAGCATCCCCATACAGCTCGTCTGTGGAAGGAAGCATGAAGTGCTCCAAAATCTCCTGGTAGATGGCTGCGTTGACCCTGGATTTAATGAAGCACAGTGGACCAACACCAGTAGATGACATGGCTCCCCAAATCAACACAGACTGTGGAAACTTCACACTGGACTTCAGGCATCTTGCAGTGTGTGCCTCTCCATTCTTCCTCCAGACTCTGGGTCCTTGGTTTCCAAGTGAGATGCAAAAGTTGCTCTCATCAGAAAAGAGGACTTTGGATCACTGAGTAACAGACCAGGTCTGTTTTTCTTTAGCCCAGGTAAGACGCTTCTGACATTGTTTGTTGTTCAGGAGCGGCTTGACAAGAGGAATACAACATTTGAAGCCCATGTCCAGGATCCGTCTGTGTGTGGTGGCTCTTGACGCACTGTCCAGCCTCAGTCCACTCCTTGTGAAAGTCCCCAACACTTTTGAATGGCCTTTTCCTGACAATCCTCTCCAGGCTATGGTCATCCCTGCTGCTTGTGCACCTTTTTCTTCCACACTTTTCCCTTCCACATAACTTTCTATTAATGTGCTTTGATACAGCACTTTGGGAACATCCAACTTCTTTTGCAATTACCTTTTGAGGCTTTCCCTCCTTATGGAGGGTGTCAATGATGGTTTTCTGCACAACTGTCGGGTCAGCAGTCTTTCCCATGATTGTGATTCCTACTGAACCAGACTGAGAGACCATTTGAAGGCTCAGGAACCCTTTGCAGGTGGTATGGCTTAATTAGCTGATTAGAGTGGGACACTTTGAGCCTAGAATATTGAACCTTTTCACAATATTCTAATTTTCTGAGATTGTGGATTTGGGGTTTTCATGAGCTATAAGCCACAATCATCTCAATTATGACACATCACAGCTTGAACTATCTTGCTTTGCATGTAATGAGTCTGTCTCATATATTAGGTTCACCTTTTAAGTTGCATTACTGAAATAAATGAACTTTTGCATGATATTCTAATTTTTTGAGTTTCACCTGTAATTTCAAGAGCTGCTTGGCTCTTCCCCTTCTTCCAACACACACACACACACACACACAGAGAGAGAGAGAGAGAGAGAGAGAGAGAGAGAGAGAGAGAGAGAGAATTGCTTAGTCCCTCAAGATGGTCATGAATTCAAGCAGAAGGCTTTATTAAGGAGGGAATTTTCTTGAGGGACATGTCATTTCACCATTTATCTTTGTTCCTCCTTCTCCGAACCCATATGTTAAGAGTCCCATCCTGGCTTTGGGGGGAAAAAAGAGAGAGAGAGAGAGAGAAAAGAAGAAAACCAGGCTAACTGAGGAAGCTTGCAAATTAAAGAGAATTGAAAACATGCCCATTTGGACTAGAAGGCGCATCTGTGGTTCATTTTGTTGGAAAAACAGCATCCAAGCACCAGAACACATATGGTGTAAGTATTTGAAAAGTTCACAGCCTGGCAAATCAGGCCACGCTGCTCTCATCCAACTTTACAGGAAATAGATAATAGTCCATCTGTGAGCTAAGTCCTTGGCTGGTTTCTTTAACTGGTGCAACAGATAAGTTACAGTGTGTTAGGGAGCTAGTATAGAGGGGGGGGGCAGATTTATGGTACCGATGCTGTCAGCGTCTGGTAAATGTAGGTTTTGCAAATTTCACCCCTAAGTGTAGCTGCTTCCTCATTTGCAAAAGAAAAGGCACCTTGTGCTACTGATTTAAAAAGCAACACATCCAAATATATGCTTGACAATATGAAAGAGTTAATTGCAGCTTAATTGCACCATTCCTTTCCATTCCACCAGCAAAGAAAATGCTTGATGTTTGTCAGCAAGTTTTCACATGAAAGAACAACAGCTCATCTGAAATGTATGGACTAAGTCAAAAGACTGCATATTAATGTTTGGAGCAGAAGTGGTATTCAGCAGGTTCTGACCAATTGTGGAGAACCGGTAGCGGAAATTTTGAGTAGTTCGGAGAACTGACAAATACCACCTCTGACTGGAGATTTTACAATATCCTTCCCCTGCCATATCCACCAAGCCACGCCCACAGAACCAGTAGTAAAAAAAATGTGAATCCCACCACTGGTTGGGGGGCTTTCACTTAATGAAAGGCCATGTTGCCATTGATCAGAATTGCTGGGTAAAGAAATGTTGTAACTCTGAAAGTCTGTTACAACCCTGTGCTTCTTTCACATATAAGCAACATGCGAATCAGTACTCATCTTATTCTATGACTTCAGAGAAGGACTGTAGACAATACCCAGCCTGTCCAATCATCCAGCCAGTTAAGGCTGACATCTTCTGGATTCCTGCATTTTTAGTTATGTATTTTGAATAACAGTAATAAATACATAAGCAAGTCCAGGTCACAACAAGTCACTAATAGCCAAAGGTGGAAATGCTTTCCTAAACTGTGTGGTTTGTAAGCATTAAAATCTGTCAAACTCCTCATAAAACTTCTTCTAAATCAGAGGTTAGCAACCTGTAGCCTTAGGGCCAGACCTAGCCCTTAGCTGACTTTCATTTGGCCCCCTCACTTTACAGGCAGTATTTTCAGATCTTTGGTAGAAACTACCTTTCCCTTTCAGGACTTCCTGCTATGTAAGATGGAAGAGGAGAGGAAAATTCAGAAAAGAAAAAGAAAGGAGGATTAGCTCCATCTATCATCAGGGGTGGGGCTGCTGGGGGTTTGCAGGGGTTCAGGAGAGCCCCTAGCTAGGATTCTGTGCAGTTTGGAGAATTCCCCAAATCCCACTCCTGGATGGCCCCTCCCACCCCACCACGGCCCTCCCAGGAGTCCCCATGTGGCACATTTTGGATGCAGATAAGTGCAGGGTGAGCGTGGAGGCTTGGGAAGGGTGTAAAATGGGCCTCTCAGAAGTTCAGGAAGGCCGGAAATGGGCCCATTTCTGGCTTTTAAAAAGCCTCCCGAGTCCGGTGGAGGCTGTTTTCACCCTCCTGGAGGCTTGACAAAAGCCTCCAGAGCCCAGGGAGGGCAAAAAGGGCCCCTCCCACCATGGTTCAGGAGGCCAACTAGGCCATGCCCACCACAGCCATGTCCACCCAGCAACCGGGCAGAGAACCTGTTACTAAAATGTTTGAAGACCACCCCTGTCTATCGTTAGCTGCACCTGGACTTACTTCTGGTATACATTGCAATCATCAAGGTTATTGCTGCAGCCTCTATTGAAATAACTAGCCACATTGAGTACTTTGCATACTTGCTTATTTCTTTGTGCATATTTGCACATACAAATATGTACCATGCACATGTGTCTGTATGTATAGTATGGTATGTCTTTATACATGTCTCCTTGGAAGTACTTTGATAGGGCTCATTATCAAGCATGTGCAAATAGGGCTACAGCTTTATTTAAATTTAATCATAGCCATTTTATCTTTTATTTACACAGCTGACAGACTGCCCAGTAAATGGCATTTTGTGGGTGGCCCATAGGGACGAAAGTAAGCAAAGCTATCACAAACTAAAATCAATGACACATCATTATAAAACCATAAACCAGTTTAAGACCTACAATAGAGGACAATAGGTGTTTCACAGCACAATTAATTTAAAACTGAAGGTCCATAGATGAGCTCCTCCAAACTAGAAGAGAATAAAGCCATTATGCAGAGCATAAGTGAAAAGGAGAGTTAATGCTTCTTCTTCTTCTTCTTCTTCTTCTTCTTCTTCTTCTTCTTCTTCTTCTTCTTCTTCTTCTTCTTCTTCTTCTTCTTCTTCTTCTTCTTCTTCTTCTTCTTCTTCTTCTTCTTCTTCTTCTTCTTCTTCTTCTTCTTCTTCTTCTTCTTCTTCTTCTTCTTCTCTGTTGAGTTATTGATGGTGCTTTGAGTGCAGTACTTTTATCTGAATCAGAATGGAGATGCCTTTACATTTGTTACATCTATTGTAAACTGCTTTGTATGCATCACTAACAAGCAAAGATAAGACCAAGTTCAGATGCCATTTGTTAGTAAATGAATTGCCGGATTGATACTTAGCCACTGGTTTGTGAATGAAAGTAGTAAGAAAAGAGTAATGGAATGACCAACCTTTGCATTTGTTGAATGCTATCGGGCTGTTGTTCCGGCTGAAAATATTCTGCTACATACAAGGTAATGTAAAGTCATTAACAGCCATGTTCCTTCAGAATTGTGCAGATTGGCTTACAATAGAATATGGGTATATAGGAATCAATGGGAATATTGTGTTTCTTCTTCTTCCTCTTCCTAATGTTTTGGTAGAGGTTTAGAATCCACTTCTTCGCTCTTTTTTTCTTTTTTAACGGTTGACTGGATCAACCAATTATAGGGAGTCCTCAACTTACAACCGTTCTTTTAGAAACTGTTCAAACACCAGTTATGACAGCATTGAAAAAATTATTTATAACTAGTCCTCACACTTATAATTGTCACAGTGGGCACTTGGATATTGGCATGTATTTTTGACGGTTGCATTAACTTGTGTCACATGATCGCCACTTGACACCTTCCCAGTTGGCTTCCAGCAAGCAAAGTCAATGAGGTGAGCTGGACTTACTTATCAACCATATGATTCACTTAACAACTGTGGCAAAAGAGAACCTAAAATTGAGTGGAACTGATTTAACATTTACCTCATTTAGCAATGGAGGTTTCAGTCCCAATTGAAGTCATAAATCAAGAACTACCTGTACTGTACTTTCATCTATTTGAATAATCTATTTATTTATTTAGTATATAGCATTTGTACATTGAGAGCCAGGGAGTCTACAATATTCTTACAGAATAGCTTTGGTTGCTTAAGATTGCTAGTATATTCAGTTTGTGCTCACGTGCTATCCAGGATGCACTGCAAGGTGTAAACGAAATAAATCTGGGTCAGTCAGTGCCATCTGGGGCTTTTCTCCACCAATTTCAGGTGCATTCAGGCAGGCCCAGTACCTGATGATTTCTTGTCATTGCATGAAGCACTGATAGAGTGATACCTATTTATCTACTTGCATTTTGCATGCTTTCTATCTGCTAGGTTGGCAGAAACAGAGGTAAGTGATGAGAACTCACTCCGCCATGTGTTGCTAGGGCTCAAACTGCTGGAGTACAGAGAGCTGACCTTTTCCAGCCAGCAAATCCAGCATCTATGAACCTCAGTGCTGCAGTGGTTAGAGTGTAGTACTGCAAGCTACTTCTGCAGCCAGCTGCCTGCAATTTGGCAGATTGAATCTCACCAGGCTGAAGGTTGACTCAGCCTTCCATCCTTCTGAAGTGGGTAACATGAGGTTCCAGATTATTGGGGTCAATATGCTGACTCTGTAAACTGCTTAGAGAGGTCTGTAAAGCATTATAAAGTGGTATATAAGCATGAGTGAGATTCAAATTTCTTAACAACCAGTTCTGTGGGTGTGGCCTAATTTGTGGGTGTGGTTGGTGGTCATGTGCCTGGGTGGACATGTATGTAAATATTATAAATATTTATGTAAATATTGTTTTTTTTATTAAAAAAAGAGCAACTTTTACCCAAAATCAGGCAAAGCAGGCAGGCAGATTGAGTTGTTCACAGAATCACAGATTCACTTAGAGATCTATCTATCTGCAATCAGCTACCCAAGTCTGTACTGAAAAGCTTCAGTCCTAAGGAAGGTTCGGCTCTGCTTTTAGATTAGCTAGAAAGCAACAAATCCAAGGATTTCCTGCTTTCTAGCTAATCTAAATCTCCCATCAGACCAGAACAGTTGATGGTCGGGGAAAAAAAAAAGGAAAATAGCAACTTATCAAACCAGGCAAGTTGGATGGCTCACATGAGAGGTAAGGAGTGAGTGGGCGGGGAGGGGAGGGGCCAGTCAGTGGAGCGATTTGCCGGTTCTCCAAACTGTGGACAATCATAACACACGTGTGTGCAGCGTTTGCAAGAAATCATCAGCTGTGCCGCCTGGACAGCTGACAAGCACTGCGTTTGGGTGCGCAGCTTTGAAAATCCTCGTTTCCTGCTTTTTCAACCTCAGCTGTGCTGCACAAAGCAGCTGAGGAGGGAAAAGCAGGGAATAAAGGACAGCCTAGAGCCCGGGCAGGCAGGTGGGCCAAATACCGAACCGGTTCAGTGTCAGCTGTTCTTCTCAGCTACAGGTTCTATAGAATCGGGCCGAACTGGTAGCATCCCACCCCTGTATATGAGTCTAAGTGCTATTGCTAGTGTTAGTGCTATCTTGAAGCCACTGAGCAACCTCACCTCTAAATAATAAATATATAGGATAAATAAAAATAAATAAACAATAAAAAATAGGGATGTAGTCTGAATGAAAGCAAATACTAAAATATTTATTTTAGGGTTTTTGACTATAGTTTCCTTGTGGTATTTGATAGAAAGCAGAACCTCAATCCAACGTGAAATAAGCTGTTAGTAATTTGTTGAGTATGTAGTGATTGAAGGAAGGAGGGACACTATTGACACTCTTACAAATACTGGATTACTTGCAAGATTATTAGAAATGTGGTGCAAGATTATCAATATGGCTCATGAAGCACTGAGTACATTTATTGCTTCCATAGCAGTCAGGAACTTTAAATTGACATGATGGATGGGTTGTGGAGCAAGCTGCAATCAATACGGCACATTTGAATAAATATCATGGCTTTATAGTTTGTTAAGGGGGACTTGGTTGTTTAGTATTTCAAAGGAGTAAAATGGCTGAGATCAGCTGTGCAATTTTCTTACAATAGATCTACTGCTCATTTGGAACTTTTTGTTGATTTTCTGCATATGCAATGCCCGTTTTGTGATATTTAGCAAAATCACTATTGTTATATTTCAAAGTTGCAAGATGGAAATGCTTTGTCTTTCAGGAAAATTTCAGTTGAAGGGCACTGGCAAGTGAATGGTTTTTTTCCATATAAAATAAGCATATTTTTAAAATATTTATATGTAAAATATAACTGAATTTTTATCTTAATCTTCAGTTGTTGTTTTTCCCCAAACGCATTGAAATGAATGGGTTTGCAATGATTGAAAGCTATGAGCTTATGTGGCATAGATGTAATGTGCCATGGGTATGCTAGCTGTCGGGTTTCAAAACTTCTCTTTCAGTTTCTTTCAAAAATGAATTATCCAGATCGATTAAAAGTTAGCACATTGCAATTAATATATCAGGAAAATGAAGTTTGTGTTTTTGTTTATTTATTTTGATTTATATAACTACCCATCTCACATACCAGACCAAAGGTGGATTACAATAAATAAAACACATAAAACATGATATAACAATTAAATAAAACCCTTAGCAGCCTGGCACGACCAGTTATCCTCACAGCCAGGAGACTAGCTCTGTCACATATCCAGGGCTCCAGGCTCGGATATGAAATCAAGTTTTCTAGGTTTTAAGGAGGGCCAGCTGGAATGGGGCCAATCTAATCTCAAGGAAGAAGATGTTCCAAAGGGTGAGGAGGGGGACATCATGGCAGAAAAATATCTTCTTCTGGACCCAGCTGACATTTCTTAGCCAATGCTCCTTAGCCAACAGAAGCTGCAGCATGCCCCTCCTGCTGAATTGGGTAGAAAAGGTAAGATAAAGGCAACTAGGGAAAGACCATCCCATAAGTAACATGGTTTCAAGTCATGAAAGACTTTAAAATCACAACCAGCATCATGAATTGCACTCAGAAGTAAACTGGAACAATGGCATCATATGCACCAAATAAACAATGCCAATAACTGCCTGCACACCGCAATTGGAGCCAGTTTGGTCTATGGTTAAAGTGCCAGGCTAGAAAGCAAGAGACCCTGACTTCAAGTCCCTCTTTAGCCATGAAAGCCAGCTGTGTGTCTTTGAGCTAATCACTTTTCCTCAGCCCAACGCCAAGGGATGTAGCTGTGGGGAAAATAGCAGTAGCAATAAGTCTTAGATTTATATACCACTCCATAGTGTTTTACAGCCCTCTCTAAGCGATTTACAGAATCAATATATTTCCCCCAACAATCTGGGTCCCCATTTTACCCACCTCAGAAGGATGGAAGGCTGAGTCAGTCTTGAACCTGGTGGGATTCAAACTGCTGAACTGCTGGTAGCCGGCAGTCAGCAGAAGTAGCCTGCAGTACTGCGTTCTAACCACTGTGCCACCACGCTCTTAACAGGAGGAAGTAGATGTTATTTGGAAGAAGTGGAATACAGACAAATAAATAAGCAAGCAAGCAAACAAACAAACAAACAAATAATACATTCTGCATTAGTTGAAGCTTCCAAATACTTTTCAAGGGCAGCCTCATGTAAAACATATGGAGATAATCCAGTCTGACAATCACAATGGCATGAGCAATCATGAACAGGGATCCTTGGTATAGGAATGGGTGCACAAAGACCATCTTAACCAAGACTAGAGCCAAAACCACTAGAGCCCTGTTAGGGTTTGGGAATTAACCCCTAGAAGAGTATTGCAGCAGTAGTCAAGCCAGGCAACCAAAGGAGAGCGGAAGGGCCCCAGAGTATACACACACTGAACACAAACACTGTTTGTAGTTTAAATAGTTTTTAATCCAGTTAGAGTTTAAGCATTGTCATTCAGTCCATTAAGTCATTCACAGTATTTCCATCCAGTAAGACTCACTAGTATAGTCCAAGTTAAGAGTCCTTGCAATATCTTTATCAGCCGATAAAGATATCTTCTCCTCCTCCGGTTTCACTCTCCAGAGAAACAAACGCTGGATATTCAGCAAACAGTAGCAAACAATAACAGTTCAGTCACAGTAACTCACAGTCAGTAATCACAGTTAGTCACAGTAAGACACAGTTAGTCGCAGCAGCACACAGTTACAGTAGCACACAGTTACAGACAGTAAAATTTTCAGCTTCTAATGCTTCCTTATATTGTAACTTCTAACCGCACCCTTAATCGGCTAATTGCCTGCTGCATTGTGCTTAAAGTGATAAGCACTTAAACCATGATATCTAAGTTTTATATATTTATTCACCCAAACTATATTTGGTATCAATGTTATACCTAACATACTCCCCTTTTGGGTGAAATAAATATATAATACCTTTACAATCTAATCCCATATTTTTCACAACTCTCCTGGTGCTTACTGGCACCTTGGGCTTTAGTAAAATTATCAGCTAAATTGTCCTCCGACATACAGTACTCTAGCTGAATCATCTTACTTCTTACAGATTGTCTCACGTTTAGGTATCTTAGATCTGTATGCTTGCTCCTTGTTTTTACTCCAATATTTGTGGCCATTTGAATTGCTGCCTGATTATCTTCATGTATAATTATAGGATAATCTACTGTTATACCTATATCAATTAACATTTGTTTATACATTATTAATTCTGTACATAACAATGATAAACAGGAGAATTCTGCCTCCATAGTAGACAAACTTATATGCTGTTGTCTTATTGACTTCCAGCCAATTAATGTATTACCCAGCATTATGGCTGTTCCTGAAGTCGACTTTCTAGTGTCTCTTTCTGATGCAAAACTAGCATCTGCATAAGCACTCAAAATTAAATCACCCTTTGGTTCTAAATACAATGAATAATTCATTGTCTTTTTAAGATATCTTAATATCCTCTTAGCTGCATTCCAGTGTCTTTCACATGGTGCAGAATTGAATCTAGCCAACTGATTCACACAGTACGATATATCTGGTCTAGACCAATTACTAATATAACTCAAACTACCAATTAAAGATTGATAAATCACCTTATCAAACTCAGGGCTTTGTACATCAGTGTTGCTAAACTCCTGACTCATTGGAGTCTTAGCTGGCTTACAAAGCTCCATCTTGTAATCTTTTAGCAATTTGCTTATCTTATCTTCCTGAGATATCTTAAAACCTTTCCGTGTTTTCTTTATATTCAAACCGAGATACTTCTTTATCTCCCTAATTGCTTGATCTTTATTCTCTTTCCTAATGATGCTATTATTTTATTTGCTTCATCATTAGTTTCAGTTATCAATGCAATATCATCTGTGAATAGTAATAATAATGATACTTTCCCATTTGTCTCCCTCTTAAACAGACATGGATCGGCTAAACCAGCTTTAAATCCTATATTGTCTAGTTCCTTTACAATATACTGGTTCCATTCATAGCCTGATTGTTTTAGACCATAGAGACTTTTCTTTAACAACCAGCAATCATTATTATCCTTATTTTCACTTTTAATACCAACAGGTTTTTTCATATAAATAATATGTTTTAATGGGGCGTGCAAGTAAGCAGTTTCCACATCTAAATGGTTAACTATATAGTTTTTACTAGCTGCCCACACTAAAGCTGCCCTCAAGGTTGCTGCCTTAAGACTAGGTGCAAACACCTCATCATAGTCATTGGCATTCTGCCTAAAACCTTGGGCTACTAACCTTGCCTTATGGATTAAATTACCATCTTTATCTGTTTTTACCTTAAAAATCCATTTGCAGCCAATGGATTTCTTTCCTACAGGTAATTTGGCATTTTCATACACTTTCATATCTCTTAATGAATTCAGTTCCTTATTCATTGCTGCATACCATCTTTCTTTTTCCTTTTTAGGATACTTTTTAATTTCTTCTACAGAATTAGGAACTTGATTAATCTGGCACACTGTGTTAGCCTGGTACCTATCAGGCGGTCTAGATATACGTGTAGTTCTTCTGGGAATTACAGGGCTTACAGGAGGACTTTCTTGAACTACTACCTGTTCATCTTCCTCATCCTGTTCAGCTATTGAATCTGTTTCTTCCTTTATGGGCACTATCTCATCCTGTATTTGTCTCTTTACTTTATTTTTAAAGTTACAGGGATAACTAATGGGATTTCTATAGGATTCAATAATTACATCTTTATTGGCATCCTGTTCTAATTTCTCCCATCCTTCATGTTCTAGAAATTGGGCACTAGCACTACATAACACTTTAGATGTGCCTTTCTCCCAAAATCTATATGCCCTATGGTTTGCCTGATAACCAACGAAGAAAAATCTTTTAGCTCTATGTTGCCCTTTTTTTCTGAGTTGTGCAGGAATATGCACCCATGCTGGTGCACCAAATGTGTGCAGGTAACTTAGATCAGGTTTCCTGCCATGCCATCTGGTAAATGGTATTTCACCTGTTGTTGTATTAACAACGTTGTTCAATATGTTATTAGCACACATTGTAGCCTCCCCCCACAAAGAATCAGGTAACCCAGAATCATTTAACATTGTTCTAACCATTGCCTGTATTGTTTGGCCTCTTCTTTCAATAAAAGCATTATGTTCTGGCCTGTATGGAGCAGACTTCTTATGCTCTATTCCAGCTACTTTAAGTCTGTTCTGGAATTTGTTATTAACAAATTCCGTGCCATTATCTGTCACCAGGGTTATCAGTTGTCGTTTAGACTTTCTTTCAGCAAACCTAAGCCAATTGAAAAAATGTTGATATGTTTCAGTTTTGCTTTTCATTAAATAGCAAAACCCATATCTAGAATAATGGTCCATAATGCTCAGTATATATCTAGCACCCCCATACTGGGTTTCTTTGGACCTATTATGTCTGCAAATACTACTTCTAAAGGTTCTTTTGTTTTGAAACCATTTAGCCTATTTGCAGGCAATACTTTGCTCTTATCTTCACAGCAAACATTACAACGCAAATATTTATCACAAGGTTTTAACCTTATTCCTTCAGATAACTCAACTGTACGTTTTAGCATTTTAAAATTTACATGCCCCAAACGCCTATGCAATAAATGGATACATTCATCATGAGGCTTTATATTATTAAATACAGTTTGAGCCTCCCCTTTCTTACTATTATCTAAGACATATAATGTTCCATTTAAAGCTGCAGTTACCCTTTTGTTATCTTTTTCAATTATGCAATTATTATCTTTAAAAGTAATTACATAACCTAATTTATTTAATACCCTTACTGAAAGCAAATTAAACTTTAGTTGCGGTACATACAACATTTTTATATCCTGGTTTATGTACGGACAACGTGCAAAACCTTGACCTTTCGCTTTCAGGTTCCAGCCATTGGCAAGAGATATATGTTGAGAACTTGTAGACATTTTTATAAATTTTGTCTTATCTCTTGTGATGCAGTGGGATGCGCCACTGTCAACCACCCATAAATTATTCTTCACATCAGAGTTGCTAAACGTGGCTAGTTCAAATGCTTTCTTTGGCTTTTTTTACATTCTGGCTTTTTCTCTTTTTGCAGAATCTTGCCAAATGTCCTCTGCCTCCACAATTAAAACACTTTTTAATTGTGTATGCCGTTGAAGATAAATTCTCTTCTTCCGGGTGCTTTACTTTGCTTTGCTGGTTTCTTTCAAGCTTTGAAGATAATTTCTCTTCTTTCTTATCTTCTCTCAGCTCGTCACGCTCACGCCTTCTTCTGGCTTCTTCTAGTAGCCTGCCTGTTATGTCGGTTAATGAGAGGCTTTCTTTTGGCAATACCTCTAACGAAGTCACATAGTCATCATAGCTTTGATCTAATGAAGATAATATTATGTAGACTTGTTGCAGTTCATTAAATATAAGCTCTTTTTCTTGCAAATCTTGAAAAATGCTCTTCATACAGTTTAAATGAACTAACATATCTCCATTCCTCTGAAGATGCGTTCGAAAAAGCTTCCGTGTAAGATTTATATGTGCTCCTACACTGTCCCGAACATAAATCTTCCTGAGGTTCTCCCAGCAGTTTGCAGCATTTTCTTCTCCACGAATATGGACAAGCTGCTGATCACAGAGAGTCAGTCCTATGATGCATAAAGCCTGCTCATTTTTCTGTTTAAAGTCTTGTAACTTTTCTTTATCATCATCATCAGCAGGATCCCAGCTACTCACATCTGGTGGGTTTGCTATAATGTCCCACAAACCTTCTCTGCGTAGAAGTAAACTACATTTCATTGACCATGAAACATAGTTTGTTCCATCCAGCCTGGATATCATGGACAGTTGTGACAAATTTACTTGTGCCATTACTCTTCAGATATTTTGACTATTTTAAACTAATTAAAACAGTTTGTTTTTACAGTAATGTGCAACTCACACCAACTCTCTCTGTTATATCCTGGTTAGTTAGACTATGCTGCTGGGCCCATAACCAATGTTAGGGTTTGGGAATTAACCCCTAGAAGAGTATTGCAGCAGTAGTCAAGCCAGGCAACCAAAGGAGAGCGGAAGGGCCCCAGAGTATACACACACTGAACACAAACACTGTTTGTAGTTTAAATAGTTTTTAATCCAGTTAGAGTTTAAGCATTGTCATTCAGTCCATTAAGTCATTCACAGTATTTCCATCCAGTAAGACTCACTAGTATAGTCCAAGTTAAGAGTCCTTGCAATATCTTTATCAGCCGATAAAGATATCTTCTCCTCCTCCGGTTTCACTCTCCAGAGAAACAAACGCTGGATATTCAGCAAACAGTAGCAAACAATAACAGTTCAGTCACAGTAACTCACAGTCAGTAATCACAGTTAGTCACAGTAAGACACAGTTAGTCGCAGCAGCACACAGTTACAGTAGCACACAGTTACAGACAGTAAAATTTTCAGCTTCTAATGCTTCCTTATATTGTAACTTCTAACCGCACCCTTAATCGGCTAATTGCCTGCTGCATTGTGCTTAAAGTGATAAGCACTTAAACCATGATATCTAAGTTTTATATATTTATTCACCCAAACTATATTTGGTATCAATGTTATACCTAACAAGCCCTTCCTGAATTACTTCAAATTATAAATAAGAAAAGCAATGGGAAATTTAGGCTATGATCTTATAGAAACTTACCATGAATATTACATTGGACCAGGCAGGTGTGAGATTGTATTGTAAATTAAGTCTTCAGAAACTCCAGAATGATATTCTGCCTTGAGAGAACCAGACTGATGCATTCAAGTTGTATTAATGAATTCTGGCAGCAAACCTAACATTAATTCAACCCAGACTTGGCTGACAGCATGTAACCAGCTGAGATCCACTAGCTGAAACTTTCCCCTGGAATCTGTAGAATATGGAGCAGTGAATCAATTTTTAGCCACAGTTTTACAAGAAACAATTCATGCAAATTAACATTTTATACTTGGCACTGCAGCCCAGCCTTCAGAATATTCTACTGCCATTCATTTTACATCGGGTGATATTTTAAATTGGAACGCTGTATGTGGTTTTCTCCATTTACTTCCCTCAAATATGGCTGCATTCAGGGTCTGGTTATTTCTGTATCTGAGTTGTTTTTAGCATCAGTCAGACAATAGACATAGATGCCAAGATTTCAGTGGGTTTACACTGAGGAATGTGACAAGGTGAATTTTGTTAGCCAATTTAAATGTAGCAGCAATTCTCTCACGAACAAAAAAGGAGTGCCGTCTGTGGACTCAGATCTCTTTGCAGAAGTGGCTGCTCTGTTGTAATTTTTAATAGGTTAGCAGGGGGTAATTATTAAACCCGCTGAGAATAGAAAGATTCATTGCATGTAATGCCTCCAAGTTAAATCACAAGTAGTTAAGGAAATCCAAATTCACTGTATTCCTGGTGCTATTGGCATTTAGCTCCACTCTGAACAGCATGATTTCTGGCCTGCCAGTCAAAAACCAGATGCAGCCCCAGCCTTAAAAAAACTGCACAGAGCTGCCTTAAGCAAAAAATAATCCGAGGGACTCCAATCTCTGCTTGCTTGAAACATTGAGTTCAGCGCAGTTTCTCAAAACCAATTGCCTGGGCTATAATAGACTGATTTTATATAGACAGCCGGGGCTGTCACAAGAAATGGGCTGTGTGATTGTAAAACAAAAAAACACTCAAACAGGAGGATCCACGTTCCAAACCACCTTCTCTGAGGACTTTTCAGGGAGTCAAAGAGGTTTCTGCAGATTGTGCCTCCTAAAATGTCAATTCAATAATTCCGGTTCAGAGGGATATCAGCTGCAATATTGCAAATAACAAATGGATCTCTGACAGCCCATAACTGATGGTGGCATTCCGCCAGCAAACGGTTGCTCTGCTGCCATCCTATTTTGCCTCCAGCATCATCACCGCACACTTTAACCTCCATCAGATGCAATCTAGAGCTAGATGTGGGAGCATCACCCTTGCTAATAGGTAGTTATATTAGATGTGACTTCGAGACACTCAGATGCTGTTCTGCGCTGCCCCATTTCAATTTTCCGCTCTCGCAAGGCTCTTTAATGTTGGAAGGTTGTCAATTAGTTGTCAATCTGCCACCTGGAGAGCTGGTCACAGCTTGAGAGTGTGATCATTATCAGAGCTGGTGCAAAAATAAAACAAAGGAAGAAATCATAAGAATAAACGTGCCTTTCCGTGCATGGATATATAATAACTTTTAGAATTAGGTAGGATTTCTTCCCTGTTGCCAAACTTGCTTCTCCTTTCAGCATTTTTTTTTCCACAGTGCATCAGGGTCTGTAAACAGAAAACCTCTCTGACATGCTGAAATCAGTGTGCCTGTGTGGGTGGGTGGGAATCCTAAAAATCTTTGTTGTACAGATTTTAAGCTAGTTAGAGCGTAATGACTGAGGGTTTTTATGCAGTTCAGCAGGCAACACTTACTTGCACATTGCCAGTGTTCTGTCTTTTGTAGACTCTTGGTGATTCTTCCAAGTTTCTTCATTGATCCTCTGGAAGAGTAATAACCAAGACAATGAGGCATGCTAATCAGTGGTGGGATTCAATTTTTTTTTTTTACTGGTTCTGTGGGCAGGGGAAGGATACTGTAAAATCTCCAGTCAGAGGTGGTATTTGCCAGTTCTCCGAACTACTCAAAATTTCCGCTACTGGTTCTCCAGAACTGGTCAGAACCTGCTGAATACCACTTCTGATGCTAATACTTGCGCCAAAGTTTCTACTTCGAACTGTCCATGATTACTTTTTCATCATGAGATGGTGCTTTTCCTACTCTTGTGTATCTACCCCATTGGTAAGACAATGGATATTTTTCCTACTCTACCAAAAAGAACACGAATCTTATCAACATAAAGCAAAACAAGGGAAGCCACTAAATAGGACAACTTAATAGAAGTTTCCTAGTGAAGTTCAGCAGGCAAAAGAAAGTGACCAGGGAATTGGTGTACTCTAAAGGATTGTGTGCTCAGCTGTGAGGAATCAAAAGTTCATTTCTGAATAGCTGCTGATTGCAAGGGTTTTTCCTGAGTGCTACTGATTGCCCATTGTGGTGAGTGACTCCTGCTGAGTAAGCAGAGGCTGTAGGAGAATATAAGGCAGCCAGGGTTTCTGTGTATGGGGGGGGGGGAGGCTGACTGAGTGAACAAATAGGAAGACAGTTTCTAAAAAAAAGTTTCCTTCTAAATTAAGAGTTTGTACTTGACTAACTGAAGAGGCTGAGAGGGGAAAGGGAGTAAATATAAACCTTTGCAGTGATGGTGCTGCAGTAAAGCTGAATCTGTAACTATGAATTGTGACGTTTGTGGCAATGCTCCTTGTCCAAGAACATCCTAACATAAATTTGCAGCAAGTGCAAGCTTAGAGCAGTTCTTGTAGAAAAAGTCACAGAACCGGACAGTGAATTGCCACAGTTTAGTTGATGTGAAAGGATGAAGATTTATTCATTTCAAAGAATGGATGCTGGAACAATGGAAAGTGACAATAGAAGCATCTTTCCATCATAAAGGCAGTTAAAGGAAGGAGTAAGACCAGTGGACGAGACTGTCATCGGAAGCAAAAGAAATGGTAAAAGAAGCAAATGGCATCAGAAGCAAAAGAAATGCTGGAACTCAGAAAAAAAAGTCTTTGTGGAAGAAACCTGCTCCAAGTGTAAGAAAAGGCTAAGAAAACAAAACATTCTGGAATAGGTAATGAGACAGTGAATCCCCTTAAGGCAGAGAGGATGTAACTGTCCCCGATTAAACATCAAGGAGAAGAAATATGGTTGGTGACCTGTTATTACAAATATTTGAAACAAACCAATGCGGACTAAACTTGTTTCATGAATTGTGTTATCTGCTAGGAACAAGAAATAGAGATGTGATTAGCGTACAAAATGTATTGTGTGTAAAGGTCCTTCTGATACACAGACAATACTGCAAAGAAATATTGCTACAATCATTCTTGCCATTGGAAATCTAGGATGGAAATTGGATTTCTGTGTCCGAATAGATTGCTGGCCCAAGATTGCTTGTGCCACAGGAGGACTGCCATAGAAGAAACTTTATTTGTCACAGAATGGCTTTAAGACAAAAATATTACATAACATTGATATTTATTTATCTTTCAATTTAAAGCATTGATAAGGCTACCCAACCCAAAGATATTATACACACACTACATATATATGGTACATATACATAGACCAGAGGTCTCCAAACTTGGCAACTTTAAGACTTGTGGACTTCAACTCCCAGAATTCTCCAGCCAATATAGCTGGCTGGAGAATTCTGGGAGTTGAAGTCCACAAGTCTTAAAGTAGCCAAGTTTGGGGACCCCTGACATAGATGATGAATCATACAAAGGACATGTAAGAGAAATAAAATATATACAAACTTAAAAATCAATGTCTGTATAGTAAACCTAGTTTTGACTACGTATGAATCAGAACTGTCATTTCTAATGGCAGTTGTGCAAAAGCTCACAATTTGTAAGAAGCTGTAGAGGACAAACAGAGTGACCTTGAGGAACAGAAAGAAGGCAATAGTCAAATAAAAGGGGTCTGGGGACAAATGTAATGTGAGCAAATGTCTCAGACAAGGCCACTCTATATCAGATGAAGATAAAAGGAGGTAGGGAAACACATTTAAACTTGCAAGATTCTGTTACTATTTTGTGTGTGTGTGTGTGTGTGTGTGTGTGTGCCTTTAGGTCGTTGGCTATTGGCTATTACTGGGACTAGTGGATGTAGCATTCTTGACAAGATTTTGGATATAGTCTGTCCTGCCTGCTTCCTAGAGTGGACTTGCCCAACGCACCCAACTAAGGGTACCTAAGATGAGAATAGAACTCACAGTCTTTTGGTTTTTAGCTCAGTGTCTCGTTACAACAAATTAATTAGTATAGCTTTACAATAAAAATAGTGATGCACTGTATGTGGCATTGGTTCCCTAGTTTGATCTACCTTGAAGCGCTGACAGAAACACCAATGCTCTGAGAGTAGTGTTGACATCTGTTGGTAAGAATGTGTCGGCCTGATTAGGTAGACCAGAAGAAACCAACTCCATGGGATAGCTAAAACTACATTTATTGAGTTTGCCTATAATAACAGAATCTTTCAAGGTTGATTGTCCTCCTCCTTCTTATACTCCAATGAATTAGGGAGCCATCTGTTTGAGCCACTTACAAATCCGATCTCTCTGTTATGGGCTTAAGATATTTTTCACTACTTGTCACTTTGGTAATGGAAGTCACATATCTCCATCAAGGTCATCTTCTTTAGTCTCTACAGAATGAGATTTGTTCTTAATGCCCAACTTGGTATAAAAGGCTACGTGCAACTATCTTGTTCTCTATGCTTAAGCATATACATGAGTGTATTTGATATGGGCTATTTTAGAATCTCATTATCAAGTTTAAGGGTAAGGCCTCAAGTCATCCACAAGTATAAATGCCCTTCTCTCTGTAGGCAGAGAGAATACTACAAAAAATATTCAGGAATGAGATAAGAAATGCAACCAAAGTTTTTAGAATGGTCATTTGAATTTGTAGTTTTATTGTTTTGGAAGTTTAAATTCAAAACTTTCTGTTTGGCTTTGAGCATAGATTTTTCCTAGTCAAATATAAGAAGATTCTGAAAGGAGAGCCTGCAGCAAACTAACTCCAAAGCTATTCATTCTTTCATTTAAAAGAAGATATGTCTGACAAAATGAATGGGCCAGGGAATCATCCCCAAATATTAGTTTCCATTATTTTTTCAATGAACAAAGACTTACACAGCCCTCCATAGAGATATAGCTGAGCTCTAGTTGGGGAAAAAAAAGGCTGAAAAACTGTGCTTGAATGAAACATGATTTGATTAGGTGGCCTTCAAAATGAATGGTGGGAACAAACAGACAAACAAAAATTGAAGCAAGATAAAAATATCCTACTATTCAAGGAAGTGGGGGTAACATTCAAGGAAATCTGCAAGAATATGAGTTCTGAAGTTCATGACAATCGTAGTTACAGTAGAAAATAAATAAGATGGGATTTTAGTATAGAAACATAAATATGATTTAAGAGGCACAAGACAGAAATTCTGTAAAAAATACAATTTGTTCAAGGGGAACAAAAGCAATATAAGAAGGAGTTGTATGTTAAATGTATCAACTCCTACGCAGAAGTTGAAATGTTTTGCAGTATATCTGGGTTAAAACAAGTTAAGAAACAAACACATACTCTTGTTAGCATCTACTAGAACATCATCCATCCAACCAAGGAGAGGATATGGGTAATGGTTTTCGAAAGCAAATTGCTGATCTTTCAAAGAGATATAAAGTAGTAGTGATAGGGGACTTTAATTACCCTGACATCTGTTGGGATTCTACTGAAAAAAAAATCCATCCAGGGCATTTCTAATTCTGTCTTGTTAACAACTTTCTCCTTTAGAGGCTAAAGAAAAACACAAGAACATCAGCTATTCTTCATATAATCATATTCTTCATAAAAAAGAGTCGACTCCAGCTGCCTCTTTTGCAGCTCAAGAAGCCTCCCCCAACCGGCCGACTACTCTCCTCCTCCTTAGCCATACAGAATAAACAGGCAGAGAAGGACGGGAGCAACAGCCAGCTGGTTGCTGAGAAAGGGGTGGCTGGAGGCGACTCTTTTTCGGTCTCCAGCTGCCTCTTTTGGAGTGCTGCACCACTCTGCTCGGACTTGCTTGGGCAAGTCCCTCCGGTGCAGCGGGCTCAATGGGGTGGACCTGCGTGGCTGGCGTCTAGAACGCAGCTGTGGCAGCACACTGGAGAAGTGAAGCAAAGTCGCTTCAAGAAGCCTATAGTTGCCACATGGTTTTTTCAGTGCGGGGGAAGGAAGGTAAGCCAAACCAAAGTTGCCTAACCCAGAGCTGCCAGTGGGTGGTGGAGGGGTGAGGCTGTAGCACATGCCTCGCTTGAATTTCCCAGCCCCAAAAGTGGGAGGGGAGGAAATCCCACCTGCAGCCCCTTTGTTGGACCTGGGAGCCTTGCCTGCCAGCTTTTTCGGGCAACGTGGGACTGAAGACTGGCCCGGAAGAACCCTTGTAACGAGCGACACTGCCGGGCGTTTGGAAGTGTGTGTGTGTGTGTGTGTGTGTGTGTGTGTGTATTTCAGGTGGGTGCTTGGAAGCGTCTATATGTATGTGTTTGTTTCAGGTGAGGCTCCTCTCCTAGCTTTAGAAGGAGAGAGGGAAGGAGGAAGGGAAGGGATAGAAAGAGAGAGAAAGAGAGAGAGGGAAACAGGGAAAGAGAGAGCGAGGGAGAAAGAGAGAAGAAGAGAGAGGGAAAGAGAAAGAGAGAAAGAGACAGAGAGAAAGAGAAAGAGAAAGAGAGGGAGAGAAAGAGAAAGAGAGGGGGAGAGAGAGAGGACAGAGAAGAAAGAAAAGAAAGAGAAAAGGGAAAGAAAGAAAAAGAGAGAAAGGAAGAAAAGGGATAGACAAAGAAAGATGGGATGGAAGGAAGGGAGAGAAAAAAGAGGGAGGGAGGGAGGAGAAAGTGAATGAGATATGTGGATGAATGGATGGATAGATAGATACATGGAAGGAGGGAGGGAGGGAGAAAAAAAGAGGAAGGAAGGATATAAACCTTGGCTTCAGAAGACTCTTTGAAACAGCACAGCAATCTAGGACTGGAAGGGATCTCGGAGGTCATCCTCTAGTCCAAGGGTCTTCAAACTCGGCAAGATTAAGACTTGTGGACTTCAACTTCCAGAATTCCTGAGTTAACATGACTGGAGGAGGAATTTTGGGAGTTGAAGTCCACAAGTCTTAAAGCTGTCAAGTTTGAAGACCCCTGTTCTAGTCCAACCCCCTGCTCCAGCAGGAGATCCTTACAGAATCATAGAATAGCAGAGTTAGAAGGAACTTTGGGGGCCATCTAGTCCAACCCCCTGCTCCAGCAGGAGACCTTATATCATCTGGAACCTGGATTATTTCGGTGCCTCTAACAGAGAGGAAAATTGGCAGAGGAGTTTACTAGGACAAGGCTGTCATGCAGAGGAAGGCAGAGATAGTCCTTCATTTATGACCACAATTGAGCCCAAAATTTTGGTAGCCATATTTTACTTAATCCATAATATCTCCTGGGTCTAATGGTCATGTGCGGACTAGGGAAGTAAATCTGAAGGCGTGTGCAATGTTCTAATGTACAGAAGTTATAGTTAAATGTGTGGCAGAAAGTGGACTATGGGTGTGTTTTTCCAAACAGTCACATGACCACCAAGCATGCCCACACAGTCACATGACCACCAAGCACGCCCATCCAATCACATGACCACAATCCATGGCCACAAAACAAGCCACACCCATAGAACTGGTAGTAAAAAAAAATTGAATTCCACCACTGGCCCACAACCCACCTTTTGTGGGATTAGCAACCATTTAACTTTCTCCACATTTTGATCTTGCCCTGAAATGTTGCCTGCCACTTGGAGGAATCAACACTGACCACTTATGCACACTCAGAGGTGGATATACAGACAGGCAACAATCCAAAATTTTCCAGCAAGCAAGCATGAAACAAATTTATATCACAGAAGTAACGAAAGGTAAAAACACACTGAGTGAAATAAATTCCTCCATGTTTCAGAATAATGATTGTCATCTATGGAAAGAGTATCAAGTCTGGTTGGAGCACGTGAAAGCATATAATTTGGGCAGGGAACATGGGACTCTCCAGATGTTGCTGAATTATAACTCCCAAGAATCACTGCAGCCTCTGCTGAGGGATGTTAAAGACTGGTGTTCAGCAACAAATCAAGAGCACATGACTCTCACAAGATAAGTCTAAACAGTTATAGCAATAGCACTTAGACTTATATACTGCTTTACAGTGCTTTACAGCCCTCTCTAAGTGGTTTACAGAGTCAGCACATTGCCCCCAACAATCTGGGTCCTCATTTTACCAACCTTGGAAGGATGGAAGGCTGAGTCAACTTTGAGCCTTGTGAGATTTGAGCAGCTGGCAGGCAGCAGAAGTAGCCTGCAGTACCGCACTCTAACCACTGTGTCACTGTGGCTCATATAGAACTTTTTCTAATACACCACTGAGCCAGTTTATACATACATATACAATCTTCTGTTCAAAGTTATGTTATACTGCACCCCACCCAAAACCTGGAGAGTCTTCAGTGGGAAGATGAAAAAGATCAAGGTCCGGAAGCCATGATGGCAGAACCAAAGCCTCAGACCTATAGATGTATGTTGCACATACATAAAAAGGAATGGGGTTTTGATTGTATACTCATGGTCACCATCTTGATCTTTCATACACCCCCTCCCCTTGATGCCCAGCATCCATCCCATAACTCAGTCCTTTTAGATGTGAGAGGACTATAATTTGAATAGGAAAGACTATAATTTGCTGCTAGCAATATGGGAATTATTGTTGCATTACAGACAATATAAGCCAACACATCTGGATGATAGACTGAAGAGTTCTGCAAGAATGGAATGAAAATGGTTTACATTCTTGGCTAGATTATGTATCAGTCCTGCCTGATAAAATTATACATGAAGGAAAAAATACATTAAACACACTCAAGGGCAATTTAAACAACCAACTTCAGCACACCTGTCCCTCTGGCTTCAGTGAGATATTTAACATTACTTCTTAACATCTGCCTCTTTTTCATATTGTCATGTTTTCCCATATACAAATGAATTCATCTATGTTTCAAAATAGTTTGTATCTTCATTGATTAAGTGAAAAGCCAGAAGGTTTAAATTGCAGCAATTGATTGATATTAGTGTTAAAGCCAATCTATGTAATGCCTTGGAATCAATATACCTTTTGTGTACTTAATTAGGGAGAATTTGGCAGTTTCCCAGAGGATTTTGAGGCATGGAGCTGGCCAGATGTAAATACTGCTGGATTGTGCTGGATTGTGACTGCAGCATGATTTATAATGTAATATTTATTGCATTGTTTTCACAAAGATATGGCACAGTTTATTAAACATGTTTTGTATGTTAAACAAAACTTTCAAAAAATATCTTTTTTACTCCAAAAGTATTTACACCTGTAACTTCTAGGGATATATGCCCTGATGTATATAGAATAGAATAGAATAGAATAGAATAGAATAGAATAGAATAGAATAGAATAGAATAGAATAGGATTCTTTATTGACGAAATATGATTGGACACACAAGAGATTTGTCTCTCATGCATAAGCTCTCAGTTTACATACAAACAAAGTGATAATCTTATATACCAACAGGAGAAGGTAATAGGAAAGATGAGAAGAAGAATAGTAATACAACCCAACTGTATGGGTAAAAAGCATTAGGCATAAGAGGGGGCTGTGGGAATCAGGTAGTCACCAGAATAATGGCACGAGGGAAAAACCTGTCCCTGTGTCATCCTGAGGGGAGGAATTGAAACAGTTTATGCCCAGGATGTGAAGGGTCTGTAGATATTTTCTCAGCCCTCTTTCTGACCCATATAGTATACAAGTCCTCAGTGGGAGGTAGGCTGGTTGCAACTGTTTTTTCTACAACTATCCGTTGAAGTCTGTACCTGTCCTGTTTGGTTGCTGTACCAAACTCTTAAAAAAAAAAAAAAAAGACAACTCATAGGCCCACTGTCTCAAAGTTGTGCTAGTCCACAAGCTGTGTGTGGTCATTTTTTGTGCTAGTCCGCAAGCTTTGTGTGGTCACAGAGAAAAAAGGAAGATGTCTGGTGGCATTGATCCCTGGCCATTTCAGTATGTGTGACAAGGGAGATGAACAGGATGGATGAACTGACAAAGACTAGGTGGGAGGGAGGTGGGGGGAAGGGGAGTGCCTGTTCACCAGCAGGAAAAAGAACAGAAAGTGCTGCTTCCCCACACACAAAGAACAAGACAATGATTGTTGAACTGGCCGGTCTCAGACAGGCACTTCAGACTCTCCTAGCTGAGGGAAAAAAATGCCTCTGTTGTAAACAGGACCCATGGCCCTCTTGGCCTCCTTATAAATATCTGCCGAATGGTACAGAATGCTTTAAAAAAACAAGGTGGGCCCTTCTTTTGATTCAATGAGGCCATTCTTTTCTGTGAGAATATGTAGATTTGTTCTAAAGTCAGACTGACACTTTTGGACACAACCCCACTCCAGACTTGATAGCCTCTCCTGTGCTGCAGTTTTAATGTGATTTCTCAGGGGGTGGGGTATTAAAGAAGTGACAGTTACTAATACTTGAACTTATTAACACCTTTCTTCACACGCCTCAATCGCAGTGGGGAAAAAATATTCTGGATAGTATTAATCACCAGGTTATAGAATTCATGATGACTCCCATCTGTTGAGGGGAACCAGAATTAAAAGAAGAAGAAGAAGGGGAAAAAAAAAAAAAACAATTGCAGGCTTTGTGAACACATTTCAGACAAACAACTTTTTTCCCACTACAATTTTTGGCCAGGAAAACACATCAATGAGAAGTTACAGTGCCTGAAGGCTAAGACTTGCAAAAAGCTTTGAATGTCATTTTGTCACACTGAAGCATCTCATCAGGAGACATGAGTGGGTGAGTTTCCATAGAAAGCTCAACCAGACTGCGTTTTTCTAACTTATAAAGGGAGATAGCACTAAGCTCGAGAGAGCTGTACCATACCAAAGAGGCAGGGTTACATTCAAAAGGAAAGCATTAGAGATTCTTTAAATCTTTTCCAGCTCAGTCTGAACTGGAGAAAAATTTGCAGCGTAATCCTCCCCACGCAATAATATTTTTTGCCATGACCAGCTGATATTACACTAGAGCTTTTTGATTACACAAATATTTGATCCAGGGCTGCTGGGAATTTTCAAAGTTCCCCAAATTCTGAGAAGAAGAAAATTGGCAAAGCCCAGACAACTCTACCAAGTTTTCTTGCGGCACTACAGAATTGTCAAAGCAACTATAGAAGGTAGACGCTTGCAAGTGTCCAGAGTCTCAGGCTGCTGGTATGAGCTGCAGAAACCTTGCTGGGTTTTATGACTGACAATACCATTGCACAGAATCAGTACTGGGGATATGTACATGATTAAATACTATTTGGCTGCCAAAAAATGCTTAGATGTTTGGAGACAAATGTCCATATTACCTGGTTTGTAGTTCTCAAACCAATGGAGAGGTTTAAATTTTAAGGGAAAAGCTGAGTTAGTTTCCACGGTCCACCTCTAAATGAAATGTACAAGTCTTGCTTGAGGAAATATCTTTATCTGAAAGTATATCATGAACTGACCCACTGACTGTGTTTCCTGCCATTGTCAACTCAGCAGTACAAACAGATAAGGGAAATAAAACTGAAGTCCATCCCAGTGCTTCTTCCTCGTCCTTCTCCACAAACCCCTCATCTTTTTAAACATTAGTAATGGGCATGTCTTCTACAGCCAGGAGATGCCTTTTCAACACTTGAAAGCCATTATACATCCCCACTACAGTGATAAGGGGATCTTTGTTGTGATTTTTTTCCTCTGGTTTGAGAGACTGATATTAATGGTTTCAGCCAGGAGTGTCCAACATTGACAACTCTAAGACTTATGGACTTCAACTCCCAGAATTCCCCAATCAGCCATGCTTTCCTGGAGAATTCTGGAAGTTAAAATCCACATGTGTTAAAGTTTTCAAGGTTGGACACCCCTGTTTTAAATCTATTTGAAAGCTTAAAATATTGAATGTATACTTTAAACAATAGAATATTACTCTGCCAGATTTGGGTGCTTGGTTTGTTGAGAGGAGGTTCCAGCTGAGAAATAAAAATGGTTTGAAGTGCACTTTGTGTTTGGCCATGGATTAACATCCATTCACACCACCCAAATGTATTTCAGATAAAATCAAGTTACTTGGGTGTCAAGTAGTTGGATCATATTGTGTCCATCATTCCTTTATATGACATGCATTTACTGTATATTCCCACCAAAAAACACTAGTTCATTCATATGAGATTAACACCCAGAAGTTTATATAGTTCAGTATTTTACCTCTGGAAGTAAGAATCTCTCACATCTGTACTTCAAAGAACTTCAGTTGGGCCAAAGGACAGTGTCCCATTTTCTAAGAAACAGTATTCAGTATATTGTTCATTAAATGCTACTGCCACCTACTTAACTGCCATTTTACCTAGAAACCAATCCCTTTTCTTCTTCTTTTTCTAAATGATATGACCTTCAACTTTATTGCCCATAATAAAATGTGCATACTACCAGTAGTGAAATATTTTATTGCCACCGATGAAATAAGCTAAATTGCATTTGCTCATCCAAACTACCAAACCCCGTTGACAGAAGCCTGAAGCATTTCGATTAGAGAATGGCAGGTGCCAGCTAGCAAGTGGGAGAAAGAAATATTTCATGAAGATTGCCTTCTGAGATTGACCTTCCCACTGAGCTGCTTATCACTACCAATTCACTTGAACTTATTAATTAGATTTGCACTCAAAATTGAAGGTACTTTAGTCACAGATTTCAAAATGTTAGGACTTTTGGAGCATACGGTACAAGCTGAGAAGAGTATCATCTTATAGAAACTTACATCATTTCAGAGTGACACAAGCACCGTTTGAAACTTCTATTTCAAAATGTCAATGGTTCCAAATATTAGTAGTTCAAGTGAAGGTTTTCACCCTCAGTGGTCAACATTTAGCAGGCCAGGCACTATGATTCTAGATGTTTACGTAGAAATGCTTTAACTCTTAACCCTCTTAATAAAACCATTCTCCTGGAAATGATAAGACTGTTCATATGCAGTCAGTACGTGGAGGGGAAGCTATTTTCTGATCCATGTACATTCTTTGTTAACAACATGAAGTAGAATGTCCTATCAAAGAATCCATAAGGGATCCTGCTGTAACACACTAAGGGAATGGGTGTTAAGGAAGAAACTGGAAAGTGGCAATCTTTCAGTTGTGGCAGGAGTGGCAATTCCACTCTTTTTCTACTAGATGCTATATTGCCTTACAGATTATATATGTGAAGGATTACAAGACTGGAGACCTCCTTTAGATGCTTTCAGAATTTTTATTTCACAAAATGACTCTCATTATAGGCGTGATGAGCCATGAACCGCCAGTTTATCAAAGACATAGTGCTAATAATGCTCTCCAGTCTAGGAGGGAGGGAGGGAGGGAGGGAGGGAGGGAGGGAGGGAGGGAGGGAGGGAGAGAGAGAGAGAGAGAGAGAGAGAGAGAGAGAGAGAGAGAGAGAGAGAGAGAGAGAGAGAGATGTAAATAAAATTAATACCAGAGAAAAGTAATTGGCTTTCCAGTTTTCCTTCTTTTAAAAAATATTAAAAAACTTAAGTAATTGTGTGGGAGATCCTTCTATGAACCAAAGGTCATGTCTACAAGGAGCCATTACTTATCCCTGTGTCAGAATGTGCAAACCTTTAGGGTGATATGCTGCTTTGTATATAAATGTGAGGATGTTTTTAAAAATTGGGTTCATTTAATGATAGCTTGCAGACTCTACTGTGTTTCCAGATTTCTATGTAGTCTTTGTGTTTTGAAAATCTTGATGGTTATGCTAATTCTCTTGATATTTTCCCCCTCCTGTTATGAATGGGTAGCTTGACTCTTTGGAACTAAATGCCTCTTTTCGTGTGGGTCTGGGGCAGACTGCTTGAATTTTCAGTCACCATTCTTCTAGAAAGATTTGCAGATGGCGATAAAATAATTGGAATGCATAGAGCAAATTGCTTGCTGACATTATGAGCAAGAGGGTCATTCTCAGAACAATAGACACACTGAGACAACTTGTAAATCTTGAGTCCACTCAGAATACAACTGGACAGAGATGGTCCATCAATAATTCTTGTACTTGTTTCAACACAGTCTAAATCTCTTATTGCTCTCTGACCTATAAATGCCATTAAAGCTCCAGCAACACCAGTGTCTCTCTGAATTGCATTTATGTCTTCTCCATATTAACCTGAGACCATTCCAACAATCACAATGTTCATGATAAGATCAGCAAGTTTAGAGAATCTTTAGTTAAGTATTAGGAATCTTCCAGGTTATAAAAATTCAAAATCTGAGGTACGTATTCAGAATGGAAAGGACAATATGCTTCTCTTTCTTTCTCCCTCTCTATTAGGTTTTTGCAATTCTGCTTTTGTAGTATTTTTGACTTCTGTCCCAGTTGTCCCAGTTCTATTTAGAATCAAGTCTTCTAGTATAAGCACAGTTGTAAGTGCTGTTGCCTGCAGTAGTAATCATTTCTGTAAGGGTTAGGATTGTGTTGAAAAGCCGGGTCATGCCTCAAACTATGTAACAGTTTGGTTATCCATCATTTGTTGAATCAGCAATATTAGCATAATATGCTAAGCCATAAGCCATGGTTAACATAATTCATTGGCTGAGTTCACACACTGTATAAAGCCATAACCAATAAAATGACATTGCAGCTTTCTGTGCTTTGTGAAGCCAGCCATTAAATGATAACAATTTGAGACTGCCTTGTCAACACATTTATTTATTTCAAGGCAGTGTACACCACCTGTCAGTCTTGCAACAAATTCAGCAAGTGGCTTTCGGGAAATAAAAACATTGTAAAATGAAAGCAAAACAATAAAATTCAATCATAAAACAACAGAAAGCTACATAAAATCAAGCTGAAATAACAACAGAAGAACCCTAAAATGTACAAACCCAGCAGCATTCAGTTCAGCGTCCAAGTCAGCTTACAAATTGATTAGCATAAATAATGTGGAAAAAAAGTATTCCAAACTAGCTAAACTACTAAAAGTATTTCTTCTAAAAAAATGTTCAGAATTGCATCTCTAATTGCTCTCAGGGATTTTTCTCCTGCTCAACTTTGATGTGACTTGGAGAAATATTTGGGGAGACGTTGAATGCTAACCTGTTTTTCAAAGCAGGCTTTTTAAAAATCAGCTGCTAGTGCTAGCTCTTGAATCTAAGCTTTGAGACTTACACACAGGAGCAATCCTATGTGCACCCAGTGCTGCCTTGTGGGAATTCATGGACATGGGAGAGGAATATTATGTCACTCCCTTTAAAAAAAAAAAAATCACTCTTGTATTCAGATTGAAACGTCTCTCTTCAGTCCTTGGCTTGCTTCTCCTCTCAAAGTAAGTCAATGAGAAAGGTCTTGCAGATTCTGTCTTCTAATATCTTTGGTTACTTGGAGGGTTTTGATGCCCAGAAAATGTGATTTGACAGATAAAAATTCTGTATTTATTCTTACTCCATACTACCAATGCTCCATTGTTATGCTAAGGAGGACACATTGTGGTTGGGCAAATATGCCTGTACTGTAGAAATTTGTAATCAATTCTGGACTTCTTGTCTGTAGGGACTATAAGCCTCCATAAAACATAGATCTATTCTTCTTGTGGAGTTTGTTTCCTGATCTGAACAACCTTAAAGGACTGACACTATGAGTAGCATTAATTTCTTTCTCTGGCATATTACTTATGGTCCCTAAAAGTAGATTTTTTTTCTGAGGGAGGGTTTAACTCATGTGACTAAATAGCAACAAGAAATACACAAGCTAGGATATGAATCCCCAAATATTTAAAGAAATGCTTATGTTCATATATATATATATGACCTTGCATCATTACTATTGACTTTCATTACATGTATAGCACTTCATTCTTCAAACAAATATTCTTCATTTTGTGAGAACATCCATGGAACACCATCCAACTTGGTGTAATGCACAGATTTCTTCAAAATTCCATTACTTTCCTAGTGCCCTTAATAATTTCCAAAGAGAAAACTGAGATCTCAGATGATTATTCTCTGAAAACTGGTTTTATAATGTAGCGGTACTTCTTTTGAAGTAATAATACATGTATCTCCCAAAATGTATGCCAAAAGCTACTTTTGCCTATTTAATGTTTAGAATTATCGTGTTATCAAATGCTCGTGTTATTTGTGCAACTCATTGTATTGAAATCGTCACATTAATCTAACATGACCTGTCTAGATAAAATCATGTTGTTTTATACCGCTACATGTGAATGTGTGAGCATGCAGCATGCTCATGTATTGTTGAATCTAATCGACTCATAGCAGTTTGCAGTGCAATAGTTGTGAAACTATAAATCTCGACTCTAACAGAATCAGAGTGAAGCCATAAAATAAAATAAAACCATTGACAACAACTCTCAAAAAGACAATCATTGACATCAACTCTTCTAACCAAAAGCTCATTAACTTCCAAAGACCTGTGTGGGTTTGGACTTTGCGGCTTTATGGAACAGTGTCAGGGTGAATCCACATTAGATATTCAGGAGGGAATCTATTTCAAATATTTATCGGTGGTCCCCACCTCTTCAAACTCCTATATGATTGGAACAGAAAGCAGCCACAAGTGGGAGGAGTGCAAAAGGAAAGCACAGGATTGTTTTAGCTGGAGGAGGCAGACTGGAAGACTAGAAGCCATCCCCATTACTATACATGAGTGCACTTGTCCCTCAGAAGGGATGAAGTGCCATGCCTAAGAGTCTGAGGTTCTGCAACATGATATGTCTTAACCTTGGGCCTCCTCTTCTGTGGTACAAGGACAACAACGGTGTCTTTTATTATAGGTCTCTAATTAGTACCGCTAAATAATGCATGCAAAGCACTTCAATAGGGCTGTGTTTGACTATTAAAATGTATCCCTGACAGGCAACATCATCTCACTTTTCTTATCAGCAATAGGAGAAATGATAGTGGTGTGCAGGAAAAGAAATGTGTTCTGTCCCCAAAGGACTGTAACTCTGCATGTTACTTTAGGCCTGCATCCCACTACCATAAATTGTTCTCTGCAGCTATTCATTTCATTACCAGTGAAAGCCTAAAACCTCTGGCCATTTCCCAAACCTGGGATCAATCTGATCCCAGATCTCAGGGCTTTTCACTTGGAACAGAGATCCTCAGTTATTAAGATGTGATCACCAGAGACCATCAATCCTCTACACAATCTAAGCCACTTTTTAAAAATCACTCCTTACAATTCATTATCATTTTATCATCTCATCTTTCATGCAACCAACACTTGCACTGAAGTGAAAATATCTTCATTTGCATTTCTATTACACCACAAGTCAATCCCTTAAGCTTGTCCTCGCAAAAAAAAAACACAAAAAAACCCCCCCAAACCAATAAATTTACTCTTGGACTTCAAGAAAACATTGAAATGACACAGTTTAATGATTAATGAGATTTCACATTCTTATTTCATAAAATTAAAATAAAATTACTCTAGCAATGGCCCAGCCTCTTTCATCTACTTCTTCCTCACCTATCCCAGAAGAAAAGTGTTGAGTTGTCTGACGGACACACCAGGCAGACACGGAGTTGAAGAATAACATTTCTTTTATTTGAAGAGTAACAGGTTATCGTGGCTGCCCAGCTGGGCTGGCAGCCAGCTGGCTGAAGCAGCTGATGCCGTTTGACAGCTCCTTATATAGTCTGCTGTCAAACGGCACCAACCAATGGGAACAGTCGGTGCTCCCGCTCAGAATGCGGACCAGGTTGAAGACTTAGCTAGTCAGGGACACTACAAAAAGAAGAACCTTTTTCTTTCTTTCTTAAAACCCACAAAAGCAGTGGTGAGATTCAAAAAGTTTTATCACTGGTTAGGTGGGCATGCATGCCAAATGAACACTTTGCGCAGGCGCAGAGGCGTTCCAACTCGCCTCCTGCAAGCCTGCACTCTCCTGGTTGCTTCAGCAGCTTCCGCGTGGCATTCTGCTGTGCTGTGCAAAGCAGCTGCGCTACAAAAGCAGAAGATAAAAGTGAGTGTGGGAGCCATGGTAGGAGGGAGGGCCCAATAGCAGAGCAGCGGAGAGAACCGATTTGGTTCCCACTGCTCATCACCGCTATCGGCTCGGCAGAACCGGTAGAATACCACTACTGCACAAAAGGTACCATTTGTTATGCCGGCTAGCAAGATGGGAGGTGTAGACTTAAGGATGATCAAATCAGGGGTAATACTTTAGAAGATTCAAAATAATATTCTTAATCCTAACAAAAGAAGACCCAGATGAAAATAAGTTCACAGGATATCTGTGAATTTGCTTAGTTACTGTTATCAACGCCTCCAGGTGACACAGAGCGAGAACCTAGTTGAAATGTCCTAGTCCTTATTTAAGTTCAAGACAAATTTTCTCTAGCAAGATGCGTGGAAGAGCTCTTATTTTCTTCAGATAAAAGAACAAACCAGTTTCTTCAAAAGAAGAGAAGTACTGGAAAAGAGGGATCACCCACACCCATCTAATTAGAAATTGAGCTACCAGGGTGTCAACTTCAAGGCGCGGGGTCCGCATCCACCCTGGAAGCAGCAAAGGACCGAGCCACGATGCTCCTGCCAGCAAAAACAGAGCTCGCAAGGGCCATGTGCAACCCTCCTAAGCCTTATTTTCATTGGCAGAGGGTTGTGGGAGGCCATCCCAGCAGACTTCAAGAAGGCTGCACGTGGCCCCCTAAGCTCCATTTTTGCTGGCAGAGGGTTGTAGGAGGCCATTGCAGCTGAAAACGGAGCTTGGGAGCCTGTTTTTGTCAACAGAGCACTCGGGCCACCACAGGCGCCCCCCAACACAAATGATGTCATGCTGGCCATGCCTACCCTGGCCACACCTACCCTGCCCCCCCCCCAAGGTCAAACACAACCCTGATGTGGCCCTCAATGAAATCGAGTTTGACACCCCTGAGCGAGATTGTCCACTCAATTTCTTGACTGGTGAAATGCTCTTTTGTTTCTTCTTTCTTGCTCCATCAGCAAGGAATAACATTAAAGGAGGATATGATTGAAGGATCGAACCTCCATTATACTACTTGGAGTACCCTGAATAGGTTGAGGGCTGGAGTGCCTAAGTATAACACCGATATGCTTAAGTGGAGGCTTTTAGCAGACAACAATATGCTGTGTGAATGCAGAGAGCCTGGCCCATCTGCTGGAATGTCAGCTACTACCAGAAACATGTTTCAATAATGATTTATTTTTGGCCAATGACAAAGTCAAGAAGGTAGCTTTATTCTGGCAGTCTAAAGTTTGATCTAGACTTGGGAGGAGGAGGAGGAGGAGGAGGGAGGAGGAGAAGAAGAAGGAGGAGGAGGAGGAGGAGGAGGAGGAGGAGGAGGAGGAGGAGGAGGAGGAGGAGGAGGAGGAGGAGGAGGAGGAGGAGGAAAAAGAAAAAGATTTGCTGTTATCCCCAAACACTGCTTCCCATAGTCCACCTAATAACGTTTTTTGCTTCCATGTTTGATTGATTTTCCTGCATATCATCTCTGAGCCATTGAATTGGCTCCATAGCACAGCCCAAAGGTCCATTAAGAGACTAATCCTTCCTTATGTTGTTGTCTAGGCTGTCTTCCCACTGACTGAAAAATGTAAGGTTTTGATTCCCATATAGGATACTGGCTGCCAATTAGTTAGAGTTGACCAGATTTCAATGTTTGCTACTGAAATATAAAAATCTAAACAGGGACTTCGAGATTTGATAAATATCTTCGTTTTATATTCTGACTAAATCATCATGACAGAATACAGTCCTTGTGGGTTACTCACAGGCAGGACTTCTCAGTAGCGGTACCTTTACTTTAGTATTTTCTCTTCTGAAGTTCATAAGTCCTCCCAAGGTAGGCCTCTTGTTGACTATTTGCCTCTTTATTTTGCCTCGATGAGTGCTGAGTTCATCTTTCTTTTTCTTCTTTCCCTTCCTTTTAAAACTGAATGTGTCATTTCTCTGCTGCTTTAAATAATTACGTCGTTGTTTTTAAACTGATGATTGCAAGTCCCTTTAAATTTTGTAGTAATATAAAGTGACATAGAAATAAACAGTATGAGACATGTTCCAGCTATTATATTTTGCTTTCACAATAATCTCTGCCCATATGTCTCCAGGAATGAAGGAGGATATAACAACATCTACAGTATAAGATTATGTTGTCATGCACATATCATTGTCTTGTGTACAGATGCCCCTGCTTATTATGACTATAAGGTTAGGGTTATCTGGGCTGAAAAATCCAGACAACACCAAAAATTAGCAATTAGGAGTTTCTTTGGTGCCATCTACTAGTCAACCACATTATTCCAATCCAAAAATGATAGTCCTAATTATCATGCTAACTACAAGCAGCAGTTATATGTTAGCTGATTGGTTTCTAAAGCACAGGGAATTTTATTGAGAAATAACATAATAGGAATAATCAACCTAATGTATAAATTACCAGACACCCAGTATTTACTTCCGTCTGTCTCCTAATCATTCATTGTGAGGTCTAGGTGCCATTCCCAAAACATTTGTCATCTACTTTTGTTAAACTGCTGCAGTAATAGGTAACTTTAAATAATCACAATTTTTTTTAAGCAGAGTTGCTGCCACAATGATGAATCTTCTGTGGCACTATGCAAATTTTTCATTGCCTAGGTCTGAAAGTAGTGATTGCACAGCTCTCATCCAATCATCCTTCTTGTAAGTCCTTTTTTTTATTTTGCAGTGAACAAGATTTGTTCTACTGGCAATAAAGGACATAAGAAAGTGTGATATCCATCCCGCTCTGTGTGACAATCCATGAGGACACCAAATGAGACATTTTGGCATGTTTTCAAATATGTTTCCAACATTTGCTAAACATTTTGTATGATTTTACGGATTTTGCACTTGAATCTACTTACCTAAGCAGATCCATTCATGATAATCAACTCACAGAATTCCTTGGAAGCATGGACAAAGGGATGCTGTATTAATTAATTAATAAACAGAGAAGGGATTGTATTTTTTGTCATTTTCATTCAGTGGACCTTGATTTGCTTGCCAAATTCAGACGAGAGTATACTCCCATTTTCTTTAGCCAACACATTGGACTAATAGGATTTTGTGATATCATCCTTCACACATCCTCCTTATTTCTGCCATGTAAGATTATTTTGAGTGATTCTCAGCAAGGATAGCCTCAGACACTGAGTCAGAAGAGCACATACTTCAGACATCCTTACTGAAATGGGAATTTCATCACAAACCTTATGGTCTTAACTATTTATGATGAGAGAATGCTGTTTGTCTGCTGCAACTAAGATTTGCTTGCACACTTTGAAGCCCAAAAATTTTACAATGGCCTAACACATTTGTTAGCTTTTAGGGTCTCACAAGACAGTCCCTATTGTCTGTTTAATTGAAGGAGCTGTGGTTATGATGAAAGCAAGAAGCTTTTCTTGAGTCTCCTACTAATAAAAAGTATAATAGAGAGGAAACTGTGCCAGACATCTTTTAAGATTTCTGTGAAGAATTGGCGATTTTTGCACTCTTCTTTCAGCTGAATATGAAACTATTCTGATCAGCAGAAAGCACTGCTAGATTTTATTCTTTAAAACCCTGCTTCTTTTTTCTAATGTTTGTTTTTACTTCCTTGAGCAGATTGTTTAGTCACTATAGTGGTCCAATCCCAAAGTTCTAAAACAGGATGCACGAGTTTTTATATCTTTCTCAGCAATGAAAGCACTTTGTAAACATCCCATATCATAACCCCAAAGGAAACTGTTCAAAGCATAACATTTTATAATTGAGCTGGACTACAACTCCCATTTTCTCTAGCCAACACAGTGGGCTAATAGGATTTTTGTAATGACATCAACCCACACATCTCCTCCTCCTTCTCAACAGACATCTATGAGATAAGCAGCCCACATTGGCCAATATGTGGAACACTTACCTTTGGTTTTGTTAGCCATTCTGTACTTCCTAATTTTCTTTAACAAATGGTTTAAGAAATAACAATATTATTTTAAAATGTATCAAAACATAAGAGACACAATCAGGGAGTGGGGCGGCCTTCCTCTACTCCTTCTGGACTCGTTCCTCACCTCAGTTCTCCCATATATCACTGCAGTTGGGGGAGGAATAAATAGAAGAAAAAAAATGTGGCAGCTAGAATAACTCCTTTTGGAAGCCATGCTATTCTTCTGTCTCTATATGGAAAAGTTAATCACATACTCTGACTCTTCTGTCTCTAAACATACGAGTAAATTGAGCTTTGCTGGCTGGGGAATTCTGGGAGTTGAAGTCCTCCAGGCTTAAGATGCCAAGGTTGCAGACCCCTGCTCTAAAAACTATACTTTGATGCATTGTCTGGATCTCCAAAAACAAACTAGGTTTATTGATAATCTTCTTTACAATGTATTATGAATGCCGGTTATATTTTATGTATGTTTCTTCTATTTATCTCTTGTCTCACAATAACAACCTGTCCTTGATACTTTCTGAATCTTAGATTAAACTTGTTAGAAGATAAAAGCTGTTGTGATGCCCTCTGTCCCCTTTGGACCAGGATCCATGGTACCCAGGCCACTTCTGATCTGCCAGGCAAGCTTCAAAATAAGGATGCAAAGAAGCCACTTAAAGTTTATCCGTTGGTGTTTGTCACTTGGGCTGAAATTGACCAATCACACCTCTTTGGCACCAGCAAACAAATATAACAGAGTACCCCCTCAAGATAAGTCTTTTATCACAGTACTGCGCCCCAACCAGAATCCCTCCTAAAAATTCACTTCTAGAAGAAGATCTACATATCTAAGATCTACTAATCTCACAGGATATGGGACAAATCTTCTTCTTTGGACTTTACATGTCCCTGGGACAAAAATATCTTAATTTATACGTTTAAAAATGGCTAACATCAAAGTCCATTACTTCATGATCAAAGCCCACCATTATTATATGTATTTCTACTCTTAGCTTTCTAACTTTGTAGTCGACCTTCAGTTGCTCTGCTCCACCTTAAGCTGCCAAAAAAAAAAAAAAAAAAAACTACCTTCCACCCCAAGCAGCCATCCAGTGTGTTATTCACAACTTGGCTTAGATTTGGACCCAGGATTTTCTCCCAACAACCTCTTGCCTTTTTTGCTTGAGGCACATTTAAAATCTGTGATCTGTAGGCTTATGAGCATTTTCTCCATTTCCCCATTTATACAAGAACTCTCTTCTAGTATGAAAAATATGTATACAGTCACTTATAAGCCCTAGTGATTCCTTTTTCAACCAGGTTTAGCACATTTCTTCTGTATCTCTTAATTCTTGATAAAGTAGCAAACCCATCAAAGCATTTTTTTTCTCTGTTCAGAAGTTTACCTCCTACAAAACACCCATCACCTTTTAGCTGCAATCATTGTGGTTCAGTTGTTCCTTTATTAAAGCAGAATTTATAACTATTACTTGAAGTCTACAGAATAGTTTCACTGATTAAAGAGGCACCTTTGTTAAATCAGAGAGGGTTCAGTATCATTCCTCTCCCTTCCAGTTACTGAAATGTACCCAATTCTTTCTTAAACTGCTGTATGTCTTCCTATTCACTCCAAAAAAAGCTACTTTCAGCTGTATTTATTTAAATTCCCAAAGCACAGATGGAGATACACATGCCAAAACAGCAAATTACTACTAGATTAATCTTCTGTCGTGGAGAGGGAATAGTTGAGAATGGTAGAAAATCTGGCAATGGAAAGATTAGACTTTGGTTAGTTAAACTGTCTGTCTCCCCAAATAATTTTAATCTTCTTAGTTCAGCCATGCAAGAGTGATGAGCTGTAGTCTCTTGTCCTCTCACCTCCCAGCATTGGGAGGGAAGGTCCAAGAGTGGTAGAATGAGCTATTGCTCCCATGGATGGACAAATAATGCTGATTTTCATAGGCCCAATTCTTCTGCAGCTGGAAGGGCAGCCAAGAGCTTTCACTGTCTCCAGGCATCTGGTGTTTATCTCACCACACTTTTTCCCCAATTAGATATTGTGAGTCGATAAACGTATTGTTTCTAAACCTATGTGTACTAATTAAACTTGGTGTTGCTTGCAAATCTCTTTCCAAAATAAGAACTAAAGAGAGAGAATGAACACTCTCTGCAAGCGTGTTATCTAGTCAGAGTAGTTCTGCTTATGAAAGAAGTTGTATTGTTAAATTGTGGCACCTACTAATGTAGCCAAACGAGGGCAACTTACACCCTTTAGACCAGGGGTCTCAAACACAATTTACCTGGGGGCTGCTGGAGGCAGAGTCTGGGTGAGGCTGGGCCGCACATAGAAGTGTTTAGCCAGCTAGCGACGCATGGAGAACGCATTAATATTATACTTTCATATCACGGTGGGGGCCACAGGATATCGTCCTGCGGGCCGCGATTGGCCCGCGGGCCGCGAGAATGAGACCTCTGCTTTAGACAGAGGGCATGTCAAAAAAAGCAAGCCAGCAGATTTGATTGTGCCATCAAAGCCCCATTCCTTGGTATTTGACTGGGACATCAACAAATTAAAAAATGGGATGGAGTTTGATTGCATAGTCATAACTTTGACTTTTTGACTTCCCCATGAAGCTAAATCAAAACTGTGCATTGTGCCTGATTATCCAGGCAGAGCAGGAAGAAAACCCTGGAGCTGTTATGATAGGAAACAGCTTTTGGATACACAAAGCCCCGCAATCCATTCTGAATTTTCTGGATAGCTAGGTTGTCCAGGCAGAGCAAGAAAAAGTGAGGTTGTGACTTAGCTGTTTAGTCACTCTTACTGGTAACTGCATTAAAAAAATATTGGGACTTAAATACCTAATGAAGAACGTAACAGCTAATAATTTCTTTTTTAATAGAACTTGAAGTATGGAATTATAGTTTATGAATGAAAATCTCATCTGCAACTTTATGAGTAGATATGTCTGTTTTGTAGGGCTCTGAGCATAACATAATGTCGATCAATTCAGTTCCAAGCAGAATTGAAGCTGATATTGAGGATTGTAGCTGATACCTTTTAACTAGTTAAGCCTTTAAACTTGTACTGTAATTAACAGTATATTATATCAGCAACAATAAAAACGAGGAGGAAAATATTTCCAAGCACATGTGTCTTCCTTGTCCACATTCAAAAGAGATACTAAATTATCTCTTCAGCTCTCTAAGAAAAGCAATCAGGACTTCATATTCTAACTTTTTAAAAAATAAAAATGAAGAAATGTCATTCCAGCTCCATGGGAATTCGTAACATGCAAGTTTTCTCTCACTTAGTCTTACATTCCAAATTCTCTGCATTTCTCAAAGGTTTCAATTTAATTTTAGTTAAAATTATTACTTAGAATTGATTCCTGAAATGGAGATGTAAGGGGAATGCAAAAAGTCTTATCCTATTTAAAACTTTAATATTACAACGTTTGAGAACCTCCTTCTTACTTTATTTCTTGTGACTCCCTATGTTATTTTTATCTTAAGACACATCCACATGTTCTGATTATTTACTGCATTGATATTTTACATTTTGAAAGGCTGACACAACAGAATGTTCCTAAATCAACTATTGCTTAATTTAGTTAGCACCCAGTTCTCTCAGCAATGCTTCAGGTGAAAAACATTGTTGTTTATTTAAACGTAAAGGAGTACAAGAGGAAAAAAAACCTAGTTAAATAAACAGATTTTATAATTCAGTTGTAAAAGGTCAACAAAATTTGCAAACATGCTAGGTTCCCCTACTGGAGGAGAGTTCTTATATAGATGGAGAAATAAGTTAAAAACAAGCTTTAAAAAACCCAAAACGGAGGAAAATTTTCCTTTATTTTTTAAATCTATTTGCAAACCTGGAAACCTGATCTGGTTTACAGAACATTGGATGACCACAAGATGGCAACAGAGTCAGGCTCTTTTTTGCATTATATTGTTTCCATCTAACAGTGGTACAGATTTCAGCCGCCTACCTGGTAGCCCTACGCTTCTCAGATGTTTACTTCAGAAGATAATTCTAATTTCAGCTGGCTATGAAAAGTACATTTAACATTTGCAAAGTTAGGAGCAGGGATGTCTTTTGAAAAGGATTCATCAGAAACTACCCATGCATAAAACCTAAAGCATTTTCTACTTTGAAGTGGCCTTTAATTAGGTGATGGGACTGCAGTATAAAAAGTGCTAAATGTATCCAATGACCTTTTCTTTGTCTTTCAGGGCTCACCATTTGGCTGGATTTATTATCCTGCAAAATAAACTCTTGAGTTGGAAGATTGAGTTGTGCCAGGGAAGACATGCTCTGCCTTATCTCGTCTTATCATTCTCCTAATCTGTTTATTTATTTATTGGAAAGGAGGAGAAATGTTGCTGGAGGATTTCTTCTCCTTTCTGTTTTTTTTTTTTTTTTTAAACTACAAGGGCGATTCTTGGTGACTAATGAATGTAGACAGGTGGAATTAGTTGTTATTTTGGGGGAAGTGTTCAAGTTGCAGACAGTTCCCAGTGATAAACTATCTTTTGATAAGCGTCCTTCCCAGCAAATGAAGGACGTTTTAATTCCTGCCTCCTGCTGAAGCTAATTCCTGCCTCCTGCTGAAGCACAGAGGAAAAAAAAACTTCTTTGGGCCAGGGCATGTAAACACACTGGCAACATTTATAAATCCACTTCCTGTTTTAACAGAATAACAGAGTTGGAAAACAGTGGTGGGATTTAATTTTTTGTTACTACCAGTTCTGTGGGCATGGCTTGGTAGGCATGGCAAGGGAAGGATACTGTAAAAGCTCCAGTCAGAAGTGGGGTTTGCCGGTTCTCTGAACTACTCAAAATTTCCGCTACCGGTTCTCCAGAACTGGTCAGAACCTGCTGAATACCACCTCTGGTTGGAAAGACCCTGAAGCTCCCTTAGTCCAACCCCCTGCTGAAGCAGGAGATCCTATACCATTCTAGACAAGTGACTGTCCTGTCTTTTCCTAAAAGTCTCTAGTTAATGGAGAACCTACAATTTCTGAAGGCAAGCTGTTTCACTGTTTAATTGTTCTCACTGTTAGGAAGTTTCTCCCTTAATTCTAGGTTGCTTCTCTCTTTGATTAGTTTCCATCCATTGGTTCTTGTCTTGCCTTCTGGGGCTTTGGAAAATAGGTTGATCCCTTCTTATTTGTGGCAGCCTCTCAAATATTGGAACACCGCTGTCATGTTTTTCTGGGATAACCCTGGATGGTCTCTCTCTCTCTCCCCCCTCCCTCTCTCTCTCCCCCACCTCTCTGAATATATTTTTATTTTGATATCTTTTATTCTAAAAGCATACACATTGCTCTAAAGTTCTTTGCACTTCCCTGAATGGTGGTTAAAGCTAAGCTCCACTGAATTTCGGTGCACGTGAAGAACTGTGCTGCAGCAAAGCACGTGAAGATTTAAACCTCTGTCACCATCTTTTTTGGGGGGGGGTTCAATTAGGACTGGGACTTGCCAGCTTCTCTTAGTGCAAAGAAACCATAAAACAAAAGAGCAGCTGCAGGATACACGTGGTGACAATGTGGGGACTTGCACAAGACCATATGAGACCATAGGACCAAGGACCTATTTTCACAGGAGAGGCAATCCTCTCTCTGGTGCCTGTCAGAGCCATGTTTTCTGGGGATAGGGGCAAGTACAATCAATAGGATTCTACGATGAGTCTGCTTTGCCCCTCCCCAAAGGGGAGGCCCCTAATTGAGATCCCTGGCAGGTAAGCTTATCATGAGCTGAATATTAACTTGATTCTGATTTGGAGTGTTGATGATATTACCGAGCTGAGCAAATTGGATTTTGGATTTTGAAATTTCATTCTGTAGGTACTCGAAGCGACGGGATACCTTTCTCTCCCCATGGCCTCATGCAGCATGCAGTCAGAGGCAATGATGCTTTGAAGCAGATTGGGGGAACCCCTGCATGGTGGAGAAAAATCAATCGTGTCATGGAAAAGGCTGGGTTAAGCTGATTCCATTGGAGGTTCACTCAATTAAAAGCCGAGAGTTTAGAATCTGTTGAATTATCTCTGGGGCAATTGGCATAATGCTGATGACAAGAGAAGGGGAGGCAGAATGAACTCTCTGCCCTAGTTTGGGAGAGAAGAAGAGCCCCGAGAAGAAGCATGCTTTTTTGAACAGGAAATACAAATTGCAGAGAGATGAGAGTCATCATATCTCTGGATAGCCAGTGTCCCTGACGCCAAAAGGCTCTCCAGAGTTGCCATTTAAAACTGCTTCTGTATTAAATTCAGAGTAGCTTGACCCAAAAATGGCCTAACCACATCTTGGAAGTAGCTTGGAAAATGTTCAGTCCAGACAATAGGCTACTCTGACCTCTCATTGGTAATTCCCCTCCTGCGCCCTCCCATCTTCCTGTTCCAGGAAAGAAATGACCAATTGCTTGATTTCTTGTGAGAAATTTTCCAGTGCATGTCTACTCTTGTGGGTCTATTTGTGTATCTTAATATGTCCATATGGAGAATACATGCACAGTGAAATTAAATATCTATATACAAAGATAAAGGATAAAACACCCATACATTTAGGAAAAGTAAGCAGCTTTAAAATAAAATATCTCATTTTTTCCATCTTCTTCCAATTTAATAGGATCTATGGCTTCTTTTTTCTCGACAGAGCTGAAATAGCGTAGAAAAGATGACTGGCTCAAACACATTTTTAACATCATACTTTTTTGTGTAATGTAATCTTATGTATACTATCTAAGAGCTTTCATATTATTTCTATCTCAAAAGTGGGGGAAACTACCCGAATACACCAAGATTTGTAAGAGGGGTTGAAGTCTGAAGCTAAAACATATGAAGAACAGTTGCAGGAATTGGGTATGTCTAGTTTAATAAAAGAAGGACTCGGAGTGACATGAAAGCAGTTTTCCGATATCTAAAAGGGCTGCCACTAAGAAAATGGGGTCAACCTATTCTCCAAAGCACCGGAAGGCAGGACAAGAAGTGATGGATAGAAACTAACCAAGGACAGAACCATCCTAGATCAATGGAGAAATTTCCTGACAGTGAGAACAGTAAATAGAGTTACCTCCAGAAGTTGTAGATGCTCCAACACAGGTTTTTTTTAAAAGAAGAGATTGGACAACCTTTTGTCTGAAATGGTATACAGTGGAACCACGGGTCACGACTGTAATACCACCCATCCCCTCCCACTTGTGACTGTATGACTGTAACTTTGTCACTTGTATACTTACGATTTATATTGACTGTTTCCTAGTATGATTGACTGCTTATTGTACCCTATAACTATCAATAAGTGTCATACCTCATGATTCTCGACTCCTGATGAATGTATCTTTTCTTTTATGTATACTGAGAGTATTTACACCAAGACAAATTCCTTGTGTGTCCAATCACACTTGGCCAATAAAGAATTCTATTCTATTCTATTCTATTCTATTCTATTCTATTCTATTCTATTCTATTCTATTCTATTCTATTCTATTCTATTCTATTCTATTCTATTCTATCCTACTCTACTCTACTCTACTCTACTCTACTCTACTCTACTCTACTCTATTCTAATCCGTTCCAGGACTTCGGTCGCAGCCTGATTTGGTCACGAACAGAAGTGAGACTGACTGCGCATGCACCTACAATTCTGCGCATGTGCAGAAGGAGAAATTGCCGCAGCAGTATTTGATCAACACCTGAGGATCTGTTTGCGACCAGAAGCAACAATTTCCCCAACTTTTTGGTCATCACCCGATTTGGTCGTGAAGAGAAGCGCTTGTGACCAAAGGTTCCACTGTAGTTTCCTATTTGAGCAGAGGGTTGGATTAGAAGACCTCTAAGGTCCCTCCCAACTCTGCTATTCTGTTATTCTGACAGATGCAAAGAAGGGGCTTGGGGAGGGGCATGGATCCCTAGCCAACATGTTGCCCACTGGGTCATACTAAGAGAGCCAAATCCCAAGCCTTCTAATCAGCCACGCAGCATCAGTAATCTGAACAATGTTCCTGTTATCACTGATTCACGAGAAAATGATTCCTGCCTTGGCGGCATTTCCAATTGCAAATTGGGTTGTGCAAGTTAATACCTGTACTGCTGAGAGTTTTCTATGCAGGAAAAGATGTGGGTAGAGCAGTCAAAGCAGTGTCAGACGCCCTGCAGGCAAAGTAGAATTCTTTCTAACAACCAAGCTCACCTTCTGATCTGAGTTTCTAAAGAATGGGACAAAGCCACCACAAAATGAAAACCTGAAGATTATTTCTTTACAAGGACAGCGGAGGCAGAGTCTGATTTACCTATAGGTTAACACCATCCTTACTTTTGATCTGGCCTCTGAAGCTCAGATAATGAAGGCAATTCAAGAATCTTTAGATTTTTTTTTTTTATTGGCTGGTCTTTCAAGACTCTCCGTGGGGAAATATAAAGGAATATATTAGAGGGCTGGGTTTGTGCAGCGTGCTATCCTGTCTGTATTTTAATTACAGTTTGTTGAATAAACCATGTTTCACTTTGAAGTTTACAAACTACAATGCTTGGTTTCCTACATTATGCCAAGCCCAAAATAGGCTCACATTATGGATTAAGGTGAGGTGAATAAATCAAGCCATGGTCTGCTCAATTTATTCCGTTTCGTAGATGGGCTAGATTCAGTTGCTATACTATTTACACAGAATTGTAGCTGAAATATTTAAGAAGTTAAAGAAACTGCAGTTTTGGAGAGAGTATGGATACAGAATAACAGAATTGGAAGGGATCTTGGAGGTCCTCTAGTCCAACCCCCTGCTCAGGCAGGAAATCCTATATAATTTCAGGCAAATGGTTGTTCAATCTCTTCTTAAAAACCTCCAGTGTTGGAACATTCACAACTTCTGGAGTCAATTTGTTCCACTGATTAATTGTTCTGTCGGGAAATTTCTCCTTAGTTCTGTGTTGCTTCTCTCCTTGATTAGTTTCCACCCGTTGCTTCTGTCCTGCCCTCAGGTGCTTTGGGGAATAGCTTGACTCCCTCTTCTTTGTGGCAGTCTCTGAGATATTGGAACACTGCTATCATGTCACCCCTAGTCCTTCTTCTCATTAGACGAGACATACCCAGTTCCAGCAACTGTTCTTTGTATGTTTTAGCCTCCCTTAATCATCTTTGTTGCTCTTCTCTGCACTCTTTCTCGTCTCAACATGTTGTGGTAACCAAAACTGGATGCAGTATTCCACTTCAAATCAATTCCAGTATTTATTTATTATACTATAAGACTAATACTATTTATTTAATCGTATTTCGGCTTCCGGTTTTAAATTGTCTTTGCAGTTTTACCTGCAGTAAATTTATGGTTCAGGGAAAAAAAATAGTCAAGCAAAAACAAACAAACAGACAAACAATACAAAAGTTGTCCATATATCAAAAACAAAATCTGGGTTCCCTATCAGCGTCTGCACCGCCATTCCACTATTTGTGTGAGGAATGGATATCTGCATTAACCAAATCCAGAATTGTATTTTTCCAAATAGTTTTCATTTTGCACAAGGTTTGCTTTCTCCACAGCTCTGCAGGAGCCTTGTGCTTATCGTTTTACCCTCTGGGAAGGACTGTAAAGGCCAAGAGAAATAGTTGCAAACCCCCTCCCCCACCAATCCAATGTGCAGCTTCTTCTTGTCCCTGCACATCAGCAGGAAAGAGATGCAGACTGCTAATGCAGAGATGGATGGGTTGCACCCAACCATGCTATTCTGCAGGTAAAACCCCATCGGCCAGCCAGAAAAATCCTTTCTCCCCGCTTCCATGCTCTTCAAATCTGTTTCAATGGACTGAAAAAGTCCTCTGAAGGAGATTGCAGGGTCACAGGACGAGGACAAGTTGACAAAACCTTCTCGGGTAATAATGAAGGTGGCTTTATGCACTCCCATATTGTAGGATGTATCCCAATTACTCTCTTGCCCCATCATCAGAAAAGATAGCAATTTTTTTCAACTTTGTTGCAGGATCCAATCTGGGTTGGTCACCAAGACCAGAGATTTAGTCTTCTGAGCTTTCCGACTTGTGCTGCAGCCCATCTTCAGAGAACTCTTCTCCCGCACTATGTGTGCTTTGGGCTGTTCTATGGACAGTCTTTATATTGTGCCTGGTTGGGTGTGGCTTTTTGTTGGTTGATTTGGGCGTTAATGTCCAGCTATTAAGTCATTGGCTGTTGTTTCCTTGTGCTGCCAAGCCCTCACCTCCTAAGTACTTGATAAGCTGATGGCAAATCAGCACCCCTGTTGACTGAGGGGCCCGTTTCCCAACCTGCAACCACTGCCCTGGCTGTTTTTGTGCCTGCTCATCCAACAATTTTAGTAGCTGCAAAATTTAATGTGTGTCCTTGTTCACTGGAGTCTGAGGCTATTAATGAATTTGGGTCTCTTTGTCTGACCACTCACTTGCGTTCTTGCAATCTTGTGGTTAGCTTCTTCCCCATCTATCCTACGTAGTCATAGGGGCAATCCATGCAGGGGATCCACTAGATTACATTGGAAGCAGAGGTGGTATTCAGCAGGTTCTGACCAGTTCTGGAGAACCGGTAGTGGAAATTTTGAGTAGTTCAGAAAACCGACAAATCCCACCTCTGACTGTCCCTGCTCCCATCTATTCTCTGCCTCCCAAGTCCCAGCTGATCGGTTGAGTCTTCTTTTGTTGCCCTGCACAGGAGAACGGAGCTGGAAAGCAGGTCTGTGGAGTGGGGAGGAAATGGAGATTTTGCAGTAACCTTTCCCCAGGAGTGGGGAGGGAATGGGGATTTTGCAGTATCCTTCCCCTGGAGTGGGGTGGGAATGGAGATTTTATAGTATCTTTCCACTGCCACGCTCATTAAGCCACGCCCACAGAACTGGTAGTAAAATTTTTTGAATCCCACCACTGATTGGAAGTATCTCTCACCTCCAAGCAATCTTTACAATACATAATTTGTCCTCATATTTGTCCTCTATTAATCCTAATTGAAGTAACTTTAGAGTATATTTTTCTGCTTTGCCTCTGTAGTGCACTTTTCCCAGTCATGTTGTCCAAAGTGCTTCTGTCCATCATTTTGTTATACACAAACTCCAGCAGTTCATTGGCTACTTCACAGGGAAAGACATACTCCTTCAACTGAGTCAAGTCTATCAAACACTCTAATAACTAAAAACCTGCTTTTGTTTTCACATTGATAGTATGGCTGAGCCCATTTTTGTGGTTAGTTTATAGCGTTATATTCTCAGCTGCTATTTCATATTATTTCTGTTTTATTATTTTCAGTCTATTTTAATTGTTGACCACCCACAGTCATGTATATGAGATGGGAGGCCATAGAAATAAGTGCCTTAAATAAATAAATACATAAATACATTCATAAGGCCTTTTATAGCTAGTTATTAATCATGAAGCGTTTCATTCTCATATCCCAAACACACCAAATTACCTATTTGGGAACCGGGGCTGAATCCTTCTATCTCAAGTTATTGTGCACGTGTGCGTGCGCGCATGCACACACACACACACACACCTCACACGACTGAGGGGATACTGCTATGGGTATGAGAGGATCAGTTGTAACTTTTTTTCAGGGTCATTGTAGCTGTGAATACTAACTAAACAAATGATAGTAAGTTGAGGACTCCCTGTAAATGTGACAAGTACTTTGCAGGGCAATATTATAATATTTTGGCCCACCTTCCAATGATCCCAATGTCACCAGTATGATTGGGCTAGTAAAATCAGCTGTGGCATAGCCAGGGCTGTCTTAATGCATGGACCTGATGGGCACTTGCCCGTGGGCCCCACAAGCATAGGAGCCCCAGACTAATCTGTATATGTTAATTCTTCAATGCACCTTGTATCATATAAATCCAGCAACATATTTATTACATTTTACTGCATTTAAAATTAATACTAACATGCACATATATGTTTAATTTTATTGACCATTTACATTTTTATTCTTGTAAGTAGTTGTGGTAGGGGTCCCAGTACACTGCTTTGCCCGGGGCCCATGATGCTGTTAAGATGGCCCTGGGCATAGCTAAAACTGCCTTCAAAAATAAGTGCTTTGTCTGGTAAGATTTGCTTTTTCATTCTTTCTTCTATAAATTCCATTATTTCTCCAGTGTTTGAATCATTTACAGGATCATCTAATGCAGTGGTTCCCAAAGTGGGTGGAACCGCCCCCTGGGGGGGGGATGCCTTAGGGGGGCACCAAGAGGCAAGGGGACTGGCAGGGGGGCGCTAAGAGGTGGAAGGGGGCGTTCAAGGCCCTGCAGGGTCACCCCATTGACTGTTGCACCGCTCCGGAGCCGGGGCCTTGAATGCGGCAGCTCTGATGCACCACATTGTAATGGGTTCCAGGAGGAGGAGGAGAGGATGGAGTAAAGTGCACTAAATTTGAGTGTGCTGCACAGGTGATGCAAGAGCAGTGAACAGCCATGGAGCCGGCTGTGGTGGGGCCTGGAGGGTGCGCACAAGAGGAGAAGGAGGGGGACAGGGAGGAAGGAAGCCTCCGCCCCGGCTTGCGCTCATTCCTCAGCCAACTTGGACTTCTAAAAACTCGCCAAGAAGAAAGAAAAGAAACTTCTCACGCTCTCGGAAAGTCCTGCGTGCTCTACTTGGGGCTCTTCGCTATCCTTTTTTCTTCCTTCCTTTTGGAAATCCAGGTTAGCTGAGGAATGAGTGGAAGCCACGGTGGAGGCTTCCCTTCTCCCCCTCCTCCTCCTCTTGTTCTTCAGCCAGCCCAGATTTCCAAAAGGAAGAAAGAAAAGGGGACAACGAAGAGCCCCAAGGAGGGCACGCAGGGCTTTCCGAGAGAGTGAGAAGAGACACAGATAGGGAGCGAGAGAGAGCGAGATACACACACACACACAGACAGAGATACAAAGGGAGGGAGAGAGATTCGGCTCAATTCAGCTCTGTCTGCTCCCCTCTCTGTCTTTGCCCAGTTTTGCAAGGATTCAGCAGCAATCTAAGGCAGCAACCTCATAGCACTGTGAGGTAACAGCCTGACTGTCACTCCTTTTAAAAAATTTTTTGTATCTTTCCAGAGACAGAAAGAACGCGGCCAAATTTCCTTACAGTTATTCCCTGGGTGTGAGAGTTGGGAAGGGGGTTGGGGACTAGGGGAGAAGGAGGGAGGAATAGGCATAGAGAGAGAGAAAGAGAGAGAGTTAGAGGAGAGAGAGAGAAGGAGAGGAGAGAGAAAGAGATAGAGGGAGAAAGATAGAGATGGGGGAGGGAGGAGAGAGAGAGAAAGAGAGAGCAACCTGTTCCCCATAGAAAACACAGAAAACCACATAACCTGGGGGTCATGTGACTCAGTGGGAGTGACATTGAGTTGCCACGCTCACCCATGTATTGGAGCTCTCGGTGTTTTGTTTTCTGTGGCAAACAGGTCCAAATGGCTTTTTGGGTGTTTAAGGTTGCAGACCCCTGACCTAGGGAGAGGCAGAGGAAAGGGGGCTTTGACCACATGCCCAATATCCAGGATCCTGCTCAGCCAAGCCCACCCCTCTTTGTAGTTGCCGTGCCTGACAGAAAGTTCACTGGGTGCGCCTCCTGCCAGGGATCAGCCTCCCAAGCTGCCCCCACTCTCAGGGCACTCACGTCATAGAGGGTGGTGCTGTTCCCTCCTTCCTGGAGCAGGGCAGGGTTCATGAAGCCTAGGGCAGGCAGCTTTGCTCTACTTTTGCAATGTGCCGCCTCTGCGTTCAACGTGCCAGCTCCGCAGGCTCACCCCATTGAGCCCCTTGAACCTCTCTGGTGCAAGGGTCCCCCTTCCGCCTCTTAGCGCCCCCAAGGGGGCTGGCAGAGGAGAGCTAAAAGGTGGCAGGGGGGCATTCAAGGCACCGGCACTGCAGGCTCATCCCATTGACTGTTGTACTGCTCTGGAGTCGGCACCTCGAATGCGGTGACGGCAGCTTTGCTTTACTTTCCCAAAGTGCTGCCGCTGTTGCATTCTGTCTGTCTGTCTATCCATCCATACATCCATCCAAAAGGTCTGTCTCTCTGCTTGCCTTCCTGCCTACCTACCTACCTGCCTGCCTTTCTGTCTACCTACCTACCTGTATATCTATCTACCAATATATACCTACCTACCTACCTATCTACCTACCTATCCAAACATCCATCCAAACTATCTACCAATATATCTATCTACCTACCTGCCTATCTACCTACCTACCCATCCATCCATCCATCCATCCATCCAAAAGGTCTGTCTGTCTTCCTGCCTGCTTGCCTGCCTACCTACCTACCTACCTACCTGTCTCGCTCTGTCTCTCTAGCTATCCATCCATCCATCCATCCATGTTGGAAAGAGAGAGAGAGAGAGAGAAGAGAGAAGAGAGAAGAGAGAAGAGAGAAGAGAGAAGAGAGAAGAGAGAGAGAGAGAGAGACCTGATGCATCAGATTGAAATGAGGTGTAGCTTAGACTGAGGTCCTTTTCCACATTGAAACATCTTTGGTTTCTATTAAAGGTTTTGTGGACGAAACATGGTAAGACTATCAGGAAGCTCTCACATTTTGTTGAGGTTTTAACAGGAACCATTGGACCAGATCTCCACCCTAAAAATTACTTTTCCCCAATGTATTACCGTGCCAATTCTGAAGAAGGCAAAACCACAATGTACTGGTAAATTACAAGGAGAACACACACACACACACACTCCCTTCTAACCCTGCTGGAGCAGGTGATTGGACTAGAATAGATATCTCATTATCTTTCTCCTCCCTCCCTCCCTCCTTATTTCTTTTTGTCCCTTCCTTCCACCTCCCCTCTTTCTTCATCTGTCCCTTTTTCTTTCTTTCTTTCCCCTTTCTCTTTCTTTTCTTCCTTCTCTCTTTCTCTCTCTTTTCTCTCTCTCTCTCTTTCCCTCTCTCAGGCTCACCCCATTGACTTGGTGCACTGCTTCGCTCGGACTTGCTTGGGCAGGTCCCTCCGGTGCAGCGGACTCAATGGGGTGGACCTGCGGGTCTGGCACCTAGAACGTGGCAGTGGCAGCACTTTTGAAAAGTCGAGCAAAGCCAGAGGTTGGTAATTTTTGCTTCAAAGACTCACAAAAGCTTCTGGGTTGTGCACAAGAAGGGACACACATGTCAATGCAAATCAGCAACATAAAATAAAGAAATAAAAATAAAACAAATCAACAAGAATCGGCAAAGCATCTCTCATTAGTTTTTATTCACTACTAAAATCTAATCAGAGGTGCTTTGCCGATTCTAGTCCAATGACCTGCTCCAGCAGGGTTGGAAGGGAGTGTGTGTATATGTGTGTGCATGGCTATCAAAACTCCAAAAACAGATCAAGTAGCTCTGGGGAGGCCAGTCATAAATTAGAACACTTGCTAAACAACCAGCCATTAAGTGAGGACCACTTGTATTTGGTTTGCCAGTCACCTGGCCATGCCCACCCAGTCACATGACCACCAAACCATACCTATCCGGTCATGTGACCAGCAAGCCATGGCCAGCCAGCAAGCCACACCAGCCAGTCATGTGACCAGCAAGCCACACCCTCAAATTAGGCCACGCCCACAGGAATTTAAATCCAACCCCTGGGTGGGGGGCACCGAGGATGAGTTTGTAGCACAAAGAGGGCAGTGGACTGAAAAAATTTGGGAACCACTGATCTAATGCGTGCACCCTTTTGTTTCTTCTGGGAAATATCAGTAAACTGTAGATTCCATATTCAATAGTCCACACAACACACTTTTTGCAAATATGGGAAACATGCAAACAACTCAGTTTCAAGGTTTATTCTTATTTTGCTTTTAACAAACATTTTAGTATGAAGGCATTTTTTGTTAGAGTTTTTAGTTAGGCATGGCACAGACAAAAGGGAAAAAACAAAAAAACAAAAAACAGATTCATCAGCAAGTCCAGCATTTAAATGGCAGATTAAGAAAAGAGCCTTGTATTAACCCTATGTAGAAGTCTGTATTATTTCTTAGAAGATATTTTGCAAGCAAAGTACTACAGTTATTTGCATTGAAGTAAAAACGTATTTTTGATCAAGAAAATTACATTTTTCTGACTTTCTTTATATCACAAATGTCACAAAAACCCTATTTCCCAAGAAAATATATCCAACGTATTTGGCTAACTTTGTCATTTTAAAAGCAAAGCAGACATGCGCTGCATATAGAGACAATGCATATTTTGTTCAAATCAAGTGTGTAAACTGAGCAATGTTAATTCATAAAAGAGAAGGGGAGGGAGTCATTGTTTGGGAGATGAAATACAGTTAGCTGCATTGAACAATATATTGCCTAATATTAATTGAAAATAATGTCTCAGTTACCTGCTCTGTATGTTTTCATGAAAAAGAGACAAGTCTAGTACCAATAGAATTGCTACAGCAGAACATCAATGTAGAAGGAGTACATTAAACACAGGTATCTCAAAATAATGCAAAGTCCCCTCTTTGGGGGCAGACCGTTCATCTCAATGCTCAAAGCATTGCGAAAATGGCCATGGAGGACAGGGGGACAAGAATTTGTACTCTTTACCTGTCTGTAAATTTGTGTTAATATAAAAATCCACATCATTCAGAACGTACTGTCCAGGCATCCCTAAACAGTAACAAAACTGATTCTAATTGCTATTAGAGAGTGTCTGGGTAGGACTAGCCAAAAGAAAGTAAGTCAATAGTATTATTATCTACCTGGTTGGTTGTAGGCAAGCAACCTTCTCCAAGCCTAGACTTCCAAGTGAGAAAAATAATAATTTATACAGTCAAGTTGGAAATCAGACAGTTGAGATGTCATCAGATCTTTTCACCTTCATAGTGCAAGAATCCTCTCTTTACTTCATTCTTGGTGATAGTGTAGTGACGTAAAGCATTTAGATCCAAGAGAAGCATTACTATCAATGAGAATCAAAATGAGGATGTTGGGAGCAGTGAAGAAGTCCGAAAAGACGGCTATGATCGAATATGAGAAAATGTCTACTAATCAGAATATTTTGCTCACACATTTTTTTCTGAGATCATTCAGATTTAGTCAAAGTTTCCGTTGCTTTCTGTGCTTATTTTTCTAACTCTCTTCTTGCCTCATTAATACCCTCCTTTTTGTTCCTTTCTAATACTTAAATACCACAATGCTTAAGGAGATTGGGGAGCGAAACGGCAAATTATGACGATGCTTTATCAAACCATATTCTAATATTTAGGAATAAGTAGTATCTTTCAGCTGATGTCATTTCCAAGAACAGACAAAAGAATATTAATACATTCCTTGCAAGGCTTTTTTTTTTGGGGGGGAACCTATAGGGTTGGTGCATATTCCTTGTCGACCTCAAAATTTTAGGATTGGGAGAAATAATATGTCTGAAATGATGGAGATTTACTGACACCCAGTACAGATAATACTCAATAAAAAGAGCCAGTGATCAACTCAGTAGGAAGAAACTACCTATCTCAGTACAGCCCACTTAGAGGATGAGATCAATTCAAGAACTTGCTGTGCATCCTTTGTCTTTATGTGCAAATAGCCAAAGGCACATTTGCTAAAAAAAACACCCATTATCTGAGAAAAGCAATTGCAAGAAAAAAGAAAAGGAAGAAGAAAAAAACACCCTATTGTCTAATGGATGATAGAGGCAGAAGAAGGATGGTTGAATCAGCAACATCCAGTTTTAAGGGTTTCTCTAGTAGGTGGCACGCAGAGCCATTTGTGCCGGCACGCAAGCTGCAGGCAAACTTACTTCACTGGGCATGCGCGTGTGTCACAGCTGATTTTCAGCTGGTTTAAGGCCATTTTTGGCCTCTCAAAGGCTTGAAGAAGGCTTCTGCAGGCTTTGCAGGCCGAAAACTTAGCCCCATTTTGTCACTGCCTGTTTTTCTGAAAATACAGGAAGTGACAAAACGGGGCTAGTTTTCGGCCTGCAAAGCCTGCAGAAGCCTTCTTCAAGGCTTTGAGAGGCCAAAAATGGCCTCAAACTGGCCGAAAATCAGCTGTGAGGTGCACTGCAGGTAAGGGGGCAGCGTGGTTGGGTGGGGATTATGCACACATGCGTAGGGGGCACGGGGGTGCATTGCCTTCTGGGTGCTGGCACGCGAGTGCGAGCATGCAAGCGTGCACACACTTTTTGGCACAGGAGCTCAAAAAGGCAAGCCACCATTGCTCTAGTATCTAATGCTCAAACAACTTCAACTCAGAATCCATAAGCTTGTTCCTGTGTAGCACAAGCTGCAAGAAAATGAGTATTTAATTAATGCACATATGGTTTACCTAACTACACACAGGCCCTTTGAAAACATCATGAACTCAGTCTGCAGACCGTCTGTTGTATTTACGCATTTCAATGCAAGTAAGCCCCCTCAACTCAGGGAGGCATAGTTAGCAGGAATATTCCTGCCACTTTCCTGTTTAAGTGTTTCACCTCGGCTTCATGCTTTGCTATCGTACCCCAAAGCAAGATATTTTGGGCAGAGATGTGAACCGGCGAAGGAAGTCATTTTCACTACCCGAAACATATTTACTGGGATTAGAAGACCATTAGGTCTCTGTAACTGTTTACTTTTGGAACACAATTCTAAATTCTATTTTAGAAATTTATATAGATTGTACCAGATTGGAGTGGGAGGCTCAGAGAGATATAAACTTTACAAAGTGGTCAACATTTTCCTTTTCTTTCTTCTGCCACCAACAGAGGTTCCCCCCCTTATAATAGCAGCAACTTGGGGCCTCTTTCCTGGTATTCCCAGGAACAACCATGTGACCATGCAACATTTTATGACCATGTTTCATAAAATTCCAGAAGTGGGATAGCAAAGTCTTCTTCCCTTCAAAGTGCTCAGTGATGCTGAAAGCATGTCTGAAGTATTAAAGGATTAAAACAGGCTAGAAAAGACCTCTTGGCCACCTTGTAAAGTTTATATACAAGCCCAGAAGGATGAAGTATTTCTTTCCTAAGTTTGCATGCAGTGGAATCCAGGCTGCAATTCTTTTTAAATCCCACCATCATGTATTATTACATATTGTAGTGGATTAAAAAAAATCTCATTTCATGCATGACTCCAATAGGGCAAGGAGATCTATGCCATGAAGGTTGCCTCACTTGTTTGGATTTTGTTGCTTTTGTTGAATTGTGATTGTTCATGTTGGATGGCTAACTACCGTAATTCTTTGAATCACAGGAAACTGAAACAGAAATGACAGCTCAGTGGCAAGGAGAACTAGAGGGAAATGGGAACCATCAAGCAGGAGTGGAGAAGTAAAGAGGCACATGTGCTCCATGGATGAATGGGGGACTAAATATACATTCTTAGTAAGCATATCAAAAATATCAGATGGTATCGATATAAGTATAACCAAACATTTTATATATTTCATTGAAATCTAAATTCATATTAATCTGGATGATACTGTGCTTATGTAGTAACTAAAAAGAATCTTCCAGGCCACCAATATCATGAATGGTTCAAAAAGAGAAGAGAAATTAATAGTTGAATCTATAATATTTTTAGGACGCGATGGTTTTTGAATACATAAGTATTGCTTATAAGGCAACAAAGCTATGTATCTATTTGAAACCAATTTTCATTTTTTTTTTTTAAAAAATCTTTCTACAAATTACATATCGGGAACCAATTCATATTTGGGTATTCTACTGTAAGCATAAACAATGGTTACTATTCATCTGAGATTTGTGTTGGAGATATTTACAAGTAAGCCAAGGCTGGTAAATTTCAGCTTCCTTTCATGTGCATACACCTTTGTTATATTTGGAATTATTTTTAACAGTTTGGAAGATGGTACATATGCATAATTACGCAGAACCAGCATCTCATAATACAGAAAAACCTTCTTGTAATTGTTTTTAACAGCAGTTGGAAACTAGTTTACAGAATATCAAGCTTAGACCCATGCTGAGTGTTCTTTCAATCTTGCAAGTAGGGTATCAGTTTAATTTACAATGTAGTTGAAAAATGAACGTAAAACTTTTTGTTTTTTTTTTCAGTTGAACCCAGCATTTGCTAGCAAAACAGATGACATTTGGTACAACATTCATCACCAATATTCTGTTAATTGCATTTTATATATTTAAAAAGTGTGCATATGCAGTTGAAAATGTAACAAGAGTAGGCATGAAATTGTTAAAGCCACAAGCCATATTACCATGTGCTAGATGCAGAGTATTTGCAACCCCTCTTACCCAGAGGGCACTGGAATTAATAGGTACTTTAGACATGTCCAAATACTCCAGAGGTGCTCACCTATTAGTAGGCAATGCAACACTGAGCTGTGGAGAAATACCATTAGGATAGATAAAAGGTTTCATGACATGAGTAGATTTGCAAGGAAGTGGCTGATTATGGAGATTGTCCTATAAAAATTTAACCTGTTAGAGATATTCCACATCTTGGGATGCTTACAAACAGGAAAGAGAAATCCATGTCCTGATTTTGGGGGCAAAGAAAGTTATTCTCCTGAACGTGGATGATCCTTTCTTCGGTACTGTGACTCTTATTCATTGAGAGATGCATTTTCATACATGTTTGCATTCTGTCTGTGGACAACTTAATTATTCTCCTGGGTCTGAGTTAAAACAGTCTGAGGACTAATTCAAATGTCATTAGCTCTGATCTGGAGATGGCTAAATAGCACTTTGTGTGAGGGCAATTCTGTGCAGGAGTTGTAATCTATATTTAGTTTGATTATGAACAATCACCATTTAAAAGTGCCTTTCAGCCTCTTGTTTGCACTGAGAATCTCTGCATGGGGTATCAGCCATGTGACGGGAATTGTTTTTGTCAGTCCCTAATGGAGAGGTTGTAATTTTGACATTAGTAACCCTCAAATCTTTATTCACAGTAATGTCTATTCACCCTGAATGCTTGTAGTTATACTGGCTTTTGGAAAAGTCTACCAAATGTTTATGCACTAGCATTGGCAAGTTGACTTTACCAACAAATCAAAGGATACTAGTACTTTAGCATCTTTACTTGATGGGAGTAATGACAGATGTAAGTGCTTTGTGAACACTCCAAAGAAACCGTCAGACTCTTGAAGGACAATGCTTAAAACATCCTTTGCCTATGTTGCCTTGAAGAGGAATTGCAACTGAGAGACAGTGTTTAGAAGCTAACAATATATACGCAGAAGAATGGGGCCTTAGGATTTCAAAAGGAGAGGCAAAACAGATAGGAATGAGGCAAAGAAATCTAATCCATGACTCTACAACTCATAGTAGAGAAGCTTCATGTCATCTACCAAACCAACTGAACAGGAGAAGATAAACAAATATAAAGAATCAGTCAAATCCCTTAATTGCCCTCCCCTCCCCTCCCCCTCCCTATTTTGCACTCCATGGTGTGCTGCTGTCTGTTAGTCAGAATGCCATCACATAATGCACTAGTGACTGCAGATCTTCGGTCACTTCCTGCTTTCTTCTGTCATCATGGTCTTCTGGGGAGAGAGACAGAGAGAGAGAAAAAAAGGAGCTGATGATGTAAACCTTATCCAGAACAACTTTTCACTGCAGAAGGAATAACCAAGGCATCTCGATTGTATTCACCTTGTTTCTGGGCTTTCTGTATGAGATGACCATGCTGAGCCTGAGGGAGGGGTCAAACGCATCATATATTATGAGTCCCTGCGTGCCCGCAAGAGATCTAAGTCCAGCCCACCTTGAATGCCTTCTTAATTCCCACTCATTTCCCTTGACGATTAGTAGCTCAGATTTTTGTAGAGAGCTTAAAGCTTTCAATAAATCTTTATACTTTGAACTTCCTACATCTCCCAGTTTCCCTGGCACTTGACATTTACTCAGATTTCCATCTTTAGGGAACATGTGCAGAAAATGCTGTGGGGTTTGTTTTTTTAAAAAAACTTTGCTGGATTTTGTGCATTCTGCTTAAACAACATTCCTTAATTTTGAGGAATTTTGAGAATTTTGAGACTTGGGAAATTAAGCATGAATGCTTTGTGATAGTTCTCCAATCTTAATGTGGACATGTCTGCATGTACATAATAAAAATATTCATGAAAAACAAAGCCAGAGGCCAAATCTTTGAAACAGTATCAGTGGAAAGCATGTCCCCCAATGGCAGATGAACTGCATATCAAAGCAAAGGTAGGGAAGCATTTCAGATTTGGATCTACATTTCTACAAGAAATCAGGAGGAGACACTACCAAGTGTTACGTCTGTAAGATAATATGTTATATGCTTATATTCCTTAAAGGTAATGTAAGTTTATTGTAAAAGACATGGAAATGATTAATAACTATGGCGAATTATCAATTGAATATGGATTTAATCTTCAGAATGTAATTATTTAACTAATAAGCTTGGAATCATGTAGGAAGCCCTACTTCATCTCCCAATCATTTCTTTTCATAAAGATTGTCCTACCTGCATAACAGAAAACCATGTTCTACACCTGGAATGTATGCTATTTTCCTCAGCTTTTCCATGAAGAAAGGGAGCCAGATCAAATTGCTCACATTAAAATGAAATGAAAAAAGACGAAAGAAAGAAAGAAAGAAAGAAAGAAAGAAAGAAAGAAAGAAAGAAAGAAAGAAAGAAAGAAAGAAAGAAAGAAAGAAAGAAAGAAAGAAAAAGAAGGAAGGAAGGAAGGAACGAAGGAAGGAAGGAAACAAACTGAGCTTTCCTACCCTTTTTGATGAATGCCAGCTAAGTAGATGGAACAGTGGGACATCAGTTCAAAACAGTCAGTAATTAATTGCAATCAGGATTGCAATTAATTCATAAATACAGATATTTATGGATGTAGGAGTTCATCTTACAAGAAGACAAGAATGGTGCTGTGACAAAACTCAGGTAGCTACTTCAGCATTTTTTTTAAAAAAAAAATCTCATTTGATATCTAAAGTTTAACCCATCAGGATTATTGCGCAATATTGAACTGCATTTTGAGGAATATTGTGGCAGAAGTCACAATCTTTCTGCACATAATCACAGAGGAATTAAATTTAATTCATATATCTAAAGTAATATTTAGCAGCTTTTATTAATATAAGAAAAAAAATGATTGTGTACTGTGTCCTACAACTGATGTAGCAATTTTTATAGTAGAAAGCCTTTTAGTGCCTTTGCCCAGAGTAGTAAGTATGCTACTTTTTTGATACATTGAAAGTTTCTAGCAGTCAAAAGTTTAAATGTTTAAGGTTGGGAGGGAGTTAAGGAGGGAGTTAAGGAGGGAGAAATCTGCTAAACATCACATAATAATATATAAATGTTAATTAGAGGAGGGTTTTTAAATGGCTGATCCAATTAGTGTCTGCTTAAAGTTCCCTGAATGCAGAGAAAAGCTTTTTGATCAAGGCGATAACATCAGACTCTGTGAAAGGTCTCGAATGAAAGGGATTCTTTGTTCTGACACTTTCCCATCTTTTTTGGGCTCTCCTCCTCCTCTTCCCAATCAGATCTGCTGTCATATCTAAAAGCATGAAGAAGTCCTTCATCTCCCTCTCTTCCCCCACCTTCCCCTTCTTTCCCAAGTCATTATCTTTTTTTACATAACTGGTAAGCAATTACACTGCTTCATATCCTGCTATCTTCATTTCTTTTCCCTCTGCATTGGCTGAATCTCGGTAATTATTCATATTACCTCTGCATTTCCCCAAGGTTTTGTTTTATGTAAATTTACCAAGAGTCGCATTCCAGTTGCTTGCGCTGTGACGAGGGCATGGATGTATTTGTTCTTGGTTTATGGTTGTAGAGTAACATTCCAAGTGATATTCAGTGCAGAGAAACATAAGGTTAAAGCTCTGCTATTACAATTCTAAAAAATGAATAGCTAATAACCTTCTAACACAAGAGCGATCCCTGAAATCCTGTTTGAACCCAGAGTTCTTCACAGGCATTATGGCTGAGCAACACTGGGCAAGTTCCACCCAACCGCAGCTACTCTGTCAGCAGAAGATGCTTATCCTGGGACATTTTAAATTATCTCCTTCTGCATTCCTGTGTAGCCCTTCAATCTGCACCAAAGCATCACCAGATAGATTGATACTCAGCCGTAGCATACATGGACAATTTTAAAAGACATTTTGAGGAAAGGCTGCATCCAAACATTGCTTTTCCCCCCATTTGGTTTGTGTGGGCATTTGACCATCGTTGAATATGATCCACTATATTATAGTTTGTTATCTACCATCTCTCTTTCTCATCTATCATTTATCATCACACATACTTACACATTCTTAAATTAACTTTCCTTTAAAAAAAAAAACTATACACAGTTGATAACATAACATAAAATATGGATGCTACCATAATCATAACCAGACATTCTATTAAGTTTTAAGACTGCAGGTTTCTATAAAGGCACCTGAAAGTAAATCAGTAATTGAGTGAGGTTTCCACTCCTATAGATAAGGATTGGTATGTAAGGCAATTTTCTCTTGCTATTTGGCAGTAAGAAATCAGTTTTCATTATAATCTGTCAGTTTTGAGTACGGTGGTATTTCAAACCCTAAATATATTCTCCCCCTCATAATGTATACTCGAGATAGTGAGGGACAGGAGCCGAGTAAAGATGAACTTTACTCTTAGCAACCCCAGATGAAGGCTTTCATCTTCAGCAACTCAGAGTTTCAGGGCTTCCTTCTCAAAGTGGCTTGGAAAAACCCAACTGTGTTAGCTAGGACAATGACCAACAAGTGTGTTATTACTGGTGGCACTACTTTATTTCATATAAAACCTCCCAGCTCCCCAATCTGGGAATTTGGGAAATCTGCCTTAAATCTTCCAGTTGTAGAATATGATATACATGTTACTTCACCCCAAACCACCAAAGAAGGAAGATAGCATTTCCATTCAGATAAAAAACAATTTATAGAAACTAATTATATTTTTCTCACCAGTGGAGGTAATAAACTTTGAAACTATGTCTAAAATGTCAAGCACATGGCAGCTTAATTTTTAGTAATGCTGGAGGAAGGAGGGAGGGAAGGAGAGAGAGAAAGAAAGAGAGCATGAATTAGACAGTGACACAGAAGAGAAGAATTTCAGATGCAGCCTTTTAATTTGGTGTGTCCTTTTTTTTTTTTTTTTTTTGACAACTATTTAAATGGAGGCTCTTGCAGCTCATATTTCTCTCTCCCATCTGCAACATTGCAGTATATTGCCAATATGCTGGCAAGGACAAAGAAGTACACACAGTAATAAGACATTTTAAAATCTCTGTGACAGAACTGCCACTGTTACAAAGCTTCTATATTTGGTTTGGAGAGACATGAAATCCCATTATAGGTGTAAATAGCTCATCTTGGTGGTATATGATACCGGCATCAAGTAATCAGCACTGGAAAAGAAATGTATTTGTGGTTCTATTTGATCTATCTTGGGTAAGGATTTCAGAATTGGATTTTATAATTAGGATGTGACAGAGAATTGAGTTTTTTTCAGGTCTTGGTTTCTGTCTACCAAGGAATCAAGCTGCTTATGTCTATGACCATAACGGTGTGTTCTCTTTCATTTCTCACATAATCAAACTCTGCAATTGCTTTTAAGTTCAGTTTCTATGAAGCAGAATAGTTCAGTAGTTAGAAGTGGCATTTGGCAATGTTCAACCAAGGGCATGAAATTCTCAGAACATACATCGATTGCTTTTGGAATATTGATTTCAGAGAGCCAGGCCTAATTCCAGCCAGTAGAAATGGCTGATTTGCTTGGCTTTTTCTTTGTAACAGTTAAGTTTATGAAGAAATCGACATTGTTGCTCCATTGAAAAAAGGTACTTCAAACAAAACTGTTTGTAATTCTCATTCATTTCCCCATGTATAGTTCCATAGTAGAATCAGTGATCACTAATCATCTCCTTCCCCAACCCCTGATATAGACCACATCAGATATTATAAGGATCAGATACAGAAAATGTAGCACTCATTTGTGCACAGGAAGGGGATGTTCTCTGTTGGCTGTTGACAGAATTGGTAAGTCTAAATCTTCTGCAGTTTGGCTCACTCTATTTCTTTTTCCTCATTAACCCCTTGGCAACTGGGTTTGGTTGCAGAAGGAAGTAAGAGGCTGGAGGACTCCATGTTCTCATCTGCAGTCAATCCTTGACCTTTCCAAGTGACTGTTGTTTGAAGAGAATTCTGTTGGTCCATTTTTCGAGTTGGGTCATGAAAATTAGCACTCTGGACAATGTGCTTGGGATGGAGGATGGTTTCTTTTGACAATATAACTGACTGCAAAGTTCTCAAAGGTAGCCTCAAAATCAGAACGCTGAGAATAGTAGTATTTATAGTGAAAATAGGCTTTGATTTTAGGGTGTGTCGTCATGTTGATTTGACATGTTTTTGTTCTGAGGGTCATGTGAAGGGTTAGGGAGTGTTAAAGGTAAAGGTTCCCCTCACATATACGTGCTAGTAGTTTCCGGCTCTAGGGGGCAGTCCTCATCTCTGTTACAAAGCTGAAAAGCCAGAGCTGTCTGAAGACGTCTCCGTGGTCATGTGGCCAGCATGACTAAACACCGAAGGTGCACAGAACACTGTTACCTTCCCACCAAAGTGGTCCCTATTTTTCTACTTGCATTTTTACATGCTTTCAAACTGCTAGGTTGGCAGAAGCTGGGACAAGTAACGGGAGCTCACTTCATTACACGGCACTAGGGATTTGAACCACCGAACTGCCAGCCTTTCTGATTGACAAGCTCAGCGTCTTAGCCACCGAGCCACCGCGTTCCTCATTAGGGAGTGTTAATTTTTTCTAAATGTGGAATCTTCTGTAGTGTGGAATTCTCATGAGGGGTTTGGCATTGAAGATCAGGGGAGGCAAGTATTGTGATTTAGGAAGTTTCCATATCATGATTTGTGGCATCTTGCTTCCTGATTGATTTGCTGGTATCAGTTGGCTGTGTATTGTCAATTTCAATTTAAAAAGGGTTTTGGATATTTTTATAACCTTGCACAAGGTCAGGGGAGACTTTTGTGAGGAATGTGAGGAAAAGGGAGTCCAGTCTATGTTTTGGCTAGCAGGAGTGTCACAGAGGCTTATGTTTTTTTTTACTTTCCAACACTATTTGGGGATTCAAGTCAGATTCATATTTTTAGGCATATTTTGTTTTACATAGAGATTCCATTAGTTTTCCTAGCTATAAAATCTATAAAAATATTACATGTGGAACAGCTTTAATAAAATAGCATGGGGTCTCCTGCTTGAGCAGCATTAGAAGACCTCTGAGAACCCTTCAAATTCTGTTATTATGTAAAAACTATTTCCTATAATAGAAAGGAAAGATGAATTAACTTACCCTGAGATTAATTTTCTGTCTGTGATTGTGTAGGCTCTTCTATGTTTTCAACTTGACTATTCATTTCAACTGAAAACAAAACCGTAAAGGTTATTTTTCTGCATTCTTTTTCAGTCCGTCATTCTTTCTGAAATTCAGTAATCAAATTGTTGAACAATTATTTCATCAATTGCATTAGAAGATTTCCAAATCACACTAGAGAAAAACTCATTTGACTGGCTCATTTAAAAAGAAACATTGAAATCATTGCTATAAATGTGGGAGTCTTTGGACCTGATTTGAAATAAAACATTTGATTTAATTCACTGAAATATTTTAGTGTCATTTTAACATTAGTATTGTATGTAGTAAGTAGCATTGCAATGTTTTATTATATGGCCTTATAAGAGTGTAAACATCTGTCAGTTCCTCATCCTGGATCACAGCAGGATTACCTGAGAGCCAACATGTATGAAGTATGGTTGGTTACACTCAGCCAGATGTCTAGTCTGGATTTGGTATTTTTATCCACCAATCAAGGTCCTGGAATAGGCACAGATGCTATTGTTTGATTGCGTTGAAGGCAGAGGTGGTATTCAGCAGGTTCTGACCAGTTCTGGATATTGTGTTCGTCTGTGAGTCAGACTAAACGGCTGTGAAAATCTGACTCACAGACGAACACAATACAGAAGCCTGATGATGGCAGATGAGATTCTGCCAAAACGTTGCTACAACTTTAAAAGCACAACTATAATGATGTGGGAAAATACCTGAACAAAGCTGAATACCATATATATATATTTGTTTTCTGAGGTTTTTGCGGTTTTCCCTGAACAGAACACCCCCCCAGCCAATCAGAACACAGCCAACCTCCCAACCAATCAGAACACAGCCAAACCCCCAACCAATGAGAACACACCCCCAGCCAATCAGAACACAGCCAAGCCCCCACCCAATCAAGTCACACCCCCACTAGCAGTTAAAAGGAAGAAGCAGCTGCAAGCTCACATCACTCTGAGAAGCACAGAGCCAAAGACACAAGCCTGAAGATGATGAATGAGACTTCATCGAAACGTTGCCTAGATACTTCCAATCTTACGCGGGAGAAAACCCGAATAACCAAAGATCCACATACAAATACCCATGAGAACCGCAGAAAATATATATATATATATATATATATATATATATATATATATATATATATATATATATATATATATTGTATATATATTGTATATATACTGTATATATACTGTATATATACTGTGTGTGTGTGTATAGAAAATTATAACCAGCCACATGAGCAAAGAGATCCAACAGACGATCATACCAAGAGAAAAATCTTCCAGATGCCCCAAACTATACGGCCTCCTAAAAATACACAAAGAAGGCATACCTCTCAGACCCATAGTCAGCTCCAGAGGAGCACCACTACAAAACCTAGCTAAACACTTAGAAAAACAGCTACAGCCCCATGCTGAAACAGCAGCTTCACATGTACAAAACTCATACCACTTCTTGGAAATGATCAAAGATCTACATGTGGAGCAAGAAGATCTGCTTGTAAGTTTCGACGTGGTTTCACTATTCACTCAAGTCCCGATAAAAGAGACCCTTGAAATCATCAAAAATAAATACCAACCAGCTAAACACCTCATGGAACTAACAGAACACTGCTTAACCAACACATATTTCATATACAAAGGACAAAGATACAAACAAATTGAAGGAGCCCCTATGGGATCACCACTGTTACCCGTCATTGCAAACCTGTTCATGGAAGAATTCGAATCCAGAGCCCTGGCCAATGCCATCCACAAACCCAAACTATGGTTAAGATACATCGATGACACATTTGTGATTTGGCCCCATGGAAAAGAAAACCTAAACAATTTCCTAACACACCTAAACAGCACACACCCCAAAATCAAGTTCACCATGGAAACGGAAACAAACAAACAACTACCATTCCTAGATGTACTAATCTACAAAAAAAACAGATGGCACCCTAGGACACACCGTATACCAGAAGAAAACACACACCAACCGCTACCTCAACGCCCAATCCCACCACCACCCAGCACAGATAAACTCCGTGGCTAAAACACTAATTACCAGAACCAAACGCCTGGCAGACAAGACACACATTAAGACTGAACTATGCACCCTGACTAAAGTACTGACAGCCAACGGCTTCCACAAAAGCAAAATCACCAGCTTGATCCACAAAAACACACTGAAACATAATAGAGACCCAGAAGATGAACAGACCTATGGAACAGCTGTCCTGCCCTACATAAGAGGTACTACAGACAAAATTAGTAAGGTACTACACAGACATCACATCAAGACTGCCTTCAAAACAGACAGAAAAATAGCAGCCATCCTTAGCAACCCCAAAGATAAAATTGACCTGGAAAACCAAGGCATATACGAAGTCCCCTGTGCATCATGCCCGGCCACATACATTGGACAGACCAATAGAAGAATAAGTACCCGTCTGGATGAACACAAAAATGCAGTCAAAAAGCTGGAACACACTTCCTCACTAGTCCAACACATGGAAGCCACAGGTCATAGCATCAACTTCAATGGCACCAAAACCCTAGCCACTATAGAAAACCCCAGCCACAGAATAATCAGAGAAGCCATAGAGATTGAAAAAAGACCAGAAAGCATGAACAGAAGAGATGATTCCACCAGGCTGTCAATCATTTGGAAGCCTGCACTCACAAACAAAAAAATCTCCACACCACAAGCCAGGCAAACACCTGGGCACAAACAGATCCCCCTTGATACCTCCAGCTCAAACACACCCCAACCAGGCACCCAGATGAAACCTAGCTTCCTAACAAATGATAGCCGTCCATTTACTGGGAGCCAAGCTGCACTAAAGGCCTCCAATAAAGAAACACAATGTTACCAGCCAATCAAGATACAAAAAGAGCCACCAGATATTAGAAACACCAATCAAGCAGAACACAGTAAACTCCAAGACCAATAAACACAGACCAAGACTCCCAACCAATCAGGATGAAGAAAAAACCATTCTGGCACAGCAATAGGCTGCCCCAAATTTAAATCTGAAACCACTGTAAAAGTCTGACTCACAGACGAACACAATACAGAAGCCTGATGTGGCAGATGAGATTCTGCCGAAACATTGCTACAACTTTAAAAGCACAACTACAATGACGTGGGAAAATACCCAAACAAAGCTGAATGCCACATATCTATCTATCTATCTATCTATCTATCTATCTATCTATCTATCTATCTATCTATCTATCTATCTTTGGTTATTCGGGTTTTCTCCCGCGTAAGATTGGAAGTATCTAGGCAACGTTTCGATGAAGTCTCTCTATGAGACTTTGCCTAGATACTTCCAATCTTACGCGGGAGAAAACCCGAATAACCAAAGATCCACATACAAATACCTGAGAACCTCAGAAAATTATATATATATATATATATATATATATATATATATATATATATATATATATATATATATATATATATATATATATTCTCTCTACAGTACTGCTATTGAACACTTCATGACTAATACCGCTGATTGATATAGAACTTTATTCAAAGCTGAATTCTATAAAATATCATAGCAAATGTTTCACTGCACCAACCGCAAAGTGAAGCGTCTGTGCTGCTAAAATATGCAGAAATGTTTACTCAGAGAACCAGCACCTGGCTGTGAATATGTGTGAAATATAGCAGAAACTCTAGCATCTTAATCAGGAGCATGGTCAACATGAATGAAGTCTCAAACAGTATCATCCTCTGGTTAAGACAACAAACCAATTAGTTGCCCACTTGTACCATAAAAAGTAAAGAGCAGATGGGCATTATAGACAGCTAAAGATATCATAGATATCACTATAGCTATTAAGGCACCTTAGGCAGTAATTATTTCAGTTGGCAACCATCTACCCTTGGCCCTGGAATTGGACTAACCTGCAGGTGACAATCCATTCTTTTCAAGGATACCAACTATAGAACTTTAGAGACCTAAAGGCCAAAATCCAATATTTCAGTCAAACTAACAATTGAATGAGATGCGCTTACAAGGGCAATTACTTTCCACTTTAATACCGAGCAGGCAAAAAGCAGCGATATTCAAAATGTACCTGCATTTTATCCTTTTGAATGAGTATTTCAGGCTCATTTGAATTATAACAGAAATATACATATATAATTCTATACACTCTCACACATATTATGACAATTGTATGAATGCAATAAATGGCGGTTATCATGATGCAATTATTTGTCATTAGAAATAGCCATAGAACACTGTGGAGCAAAAGCTGAGTCTTCTAGATGACTATGTAATGGACGATATCTGGTCTCTGAGTTCTTAATACTATAGAATATATTTTCTTATGAATTGTTTCTGTAGGGCTGAATGAAATTCTGCATAAAGTCTGAATTATAATAACTTATTCCTATTATACTTCTATGGTTATTCTGTGGAATAAAACTGTTTTTCCACATCCATAGCTGATGCTTGGCATTTCCCTGGAAGGCTCTTGACTGGAAGTTTTGAAATTGCCTGAATAAATTCACACCTGAACTGAAGATTTGAAAAATAAGAGACAATAGAAAAAAATTAATATGCTTGTCATACGCTGTGAAGCAAATCTGCTTCTGACTCACTGTTGTCATACCAATATACTAGCAAAGATTCTGTTGAATTGCTTGTGAATTATTCATCTATATTTTACTTCCACACTTCCTAGATTAAACCACTTACTGGAGTAGCACAGATATTTTCAAACTTAAATGAGACTGCTCTTTCTATAGAAATGCAGAGAAATAACTATTGTGTCAAAACTGATCCCTGCACTTAAGGTCAAACATTTTACTTGCTATATTTTCTTCCTACTTAATGAATTAAATCAATACATGCTTAGTTAGGAAAATAATAATAATAGCTGCAGATGATGATAATCTATCCTTGATGTTAAATTTGATTGAACATGTTAGTTCATTCTTTATTTGTGAGCCTAAGGATGAAGATGCTTGCCTCCCATTTGGAAGGTTGAGAGTTCAATCCTATGTAGCGGCAGGTTTTTCTCTTTCAGGATGCAAAGAAAAAATATCTGCTGTGAACTCCACATAGGGATCCAGAAGGGCATCTGGCCAGTAAATGCTCAGCTCTATTCAGTCACTCCAGTTCTATCCCAAATTAAGGGATTAAAGGATTGTAAAAAGAAAACAAACACTTCATTCTTTACTTATATGATTTCCCCCGAATGGAAGTCCTTCCTCCATCAATGATAAAACCAAACTTCACAGGAAATCAAATAGATTCTCAACTTGTGCTATGCCACCAATCAACAAAGTTCTTAAATATTTCTGCTGGTAGAAAATCCTCACCTGGGCCTTTATTGCTTTTTAGACATTTAATAATAGATCGTTTCTCTTTTACAGAGAATGGTGGCCCAGGGGGAAGGGTTTCAGAGGGAGGTGGTATGTTCAGGGCTCAGTCTAGTGAGCCCAGCCTTGTGTTGATTTCGTATGCTGAATAAAATGTCCAAGATGACTGTCAACCAATCTGTGCCCCTCTTGCTATGCACAACATAAAGCTCTTCTGCAGGCAACTATTTGAACCAATTGAGAGATGGTAGATGGAAAGGGAAGTGAGATTATGCTGGGAACACTGGAAACTGATTATTATTTGATGCCTTTTATATACTCAGGTTGCAATGCAAATTCAAACATACAAAGTTTGGATCATGACATCATGACAGACAATTCTTTATCTTGATGTCATCATCTTAGGAACAGATGCCTAGGATAGAAAGTGAACCAAACCTATTAGCCGTTATCAGTGAAGTACATAATCTATATAATCTAAAAGAAATGGGTATTGATGATACTGGACTGTTTGGGCAAGAATCGTTTCATTATCTGATAAATGTCTATCACAATTTGTTGTTTGCATAATGAAATCATTCAAGCATTGTTTATATGGATTTTTTTAAAAAAATACACATCGAAAGACACAACTAAAGGAAGCAAATAAGAGGAAGCCTGGATTGAAGCTTGCAAATATACTTATTCTTCAGTCAGAAATAACAACAGCCCAGCATTTTCAAACAAAAGGGTTAAGGGTTAGAGTTGGAAATGTTGGAATGCACGGGATAAAAAAAGACAAGGCAGCATAGCAAATCCATGTCAACCTTTTCACTCTGCATGTAGCTCTGTAATTATTGTGCATGTTTACTAGAATTTAATATGTACTTATATTGTTGTTACCAAGTCATGTCCGATTCTTTGCAACTCCATGGATCATAGCATGCCTGGTCCCCCTATCTTCCACTATCTGCCAGAGTTTGCCTAAATAAATGTTCATTGCATTAATGATACTATCTAGCCAATGTGCTAACAGCCATGTGTGTGTGTGTGTGTGTGTGTGTGTGTGTGTCTGTCTGTCTGTCTATATCTATCTATCTATCTATCTATCTATCTATCTATCTATCTATCTATCTATCTATCTATCTATATCACACAGTTCTATTTTAATCATATGTTGTTCAATAAATCACAGGATAACCTTATAAACCACATTATGATTGAATTAGCCACTGTAGCATGTAATCCATGATTATACCTTAGCACCGTTTGTAAACCAAGAGAGTATGCCTTGTTTTAACCACGGCATACCAGGGAATGGAAATTTAGCCTTTCCATCCTGTAGACCCTGAAATACATTATCAGATTATGAACATTGTAAGGAAACAGAATTCTTTTTCATTTTCTACTTCTTTGGTTCATGATCCCATCTATTTCTTCTAAAAAGGCCATTTAGCTCTTTATAAAATCCAAAATAGGTAGTTTCACAAATATGGATACACACTGCCTGAAGGTGTCTAGCTTCATAATGAACCCTGGTGCCTACACCTCTGTTGTTCAGCAAGGCAAACTTAAACAATCAGCCCCAAATGTTGGAATGAATTAATGAAATCTCGCTGGGTTTTGTCTGCAGATTTAACGCTGACATATAAAGGTGACTAAAGGGAAGGCTGACATTCTCTACATTCAGTTGGTGCTAATTTTTAATCCTATCACCTTGACTAGAAATGGACTGGTTCACAGAATGGGACAGGGAGACAAGAGAGAACAAAGGCATGAAATGAACTGCTTTTGTGTGTGCATTTGCTTTACAGTTGAGTTCCTTGTGGCAGTGGAATTTTTGGCTTAGGCAAATTAGTGTCAGTCCCCTGCTTGAGTGCTCAGGCCTGAATCCCATTGAAAGTTCAATTGTATAAGTGAGGGCAGTAAAGCATTCCTTGCGCTTCACAGCTGGGAAGGCTGGTGGCTTGCATAAATCCACACTTTTTGCAGACTGACTTTGAATGAAGTGAGTCCATATTTTAAGAAAGGGAGGGGTATGTTGCTTGCACCCCCCCAAAAAAAAGGGTCTTGGGAAGCTTACCATCAATACTTGAAATGTTTTCTGTATCGCATTGCCCCTCGGGCTGCACGGAATCAATCACCTGCTTTCCTTTCTCTTCTTCTGCACCTTCAGAAAAGATAAGAGAGGAGAATAACAGATGAACATGGGTGATATCTGGTTAATGGATCATTTGTTATTTGTGATTTGTTATTTTCCATCAGCTCTCTGAATGCCATGAATGCTATTCTGGAAAAGATGAGAGTGGCTTCCCAAAAGGATTGTGAAGGAGGCCGGATTTCAAAAGTGTTCTGCAGCGGGCAAGATTCAGACTTTTATCAGAGCCTGGATTTTTGTCTGCAATGCCAGATTTTCTTTTTCAAGCGTTCCTGAAAAAAATCTTCTTATAACCACCACTACTATCACCACAATCATCATGACCACACCACAACAACTGCCCAATTGCAAAAGACAGTGTAACTTGGAAGAGCTTATACCCTCTGACAATACCATAAACAACATCAAACAGCAACTGCCTATCCCAGAAGGACTCGATAAGTGGATAAAAAATGCCAAATCCACTCTGAACATCTGGCTGACTGTGTGACTTACCTTAATCATAAACCTCAAATGGGGACCTAATTTAAGTTTTGAAAAGTTTCCTCTCTCGAACATTTTAAATAGTACCTGTTCCTGAAAAGCCTGCCTCCTGAGCTACCATACGCAACCTAGAATTTACATGTAAGAAAAGGTGCTTGATGGCCGGCACTCAGCATTTTTGTGATTTCCTGTGCCTCAGGTTGCTGAGGAACTTTGATTGATACTCCTAACAACTCTCCAAAATGACCCATGTAGCCGAAGCCCTCTTCCTGCTTTTGGCTTCATACCCTGTTCTTTCCGAATTTTATGATTTCAGATTTTTAAGAGGCCAATTGCTAGCTAATTTCCATGATGGCTCTTCCCCATTTTATGACAAATGTACAGCATGGCATGCCTACCGGGTGGCTGAGCTATAGAAGTCAAGCAATTGGTTGCTAAGCAATCATCGGAATTTAGGAAGAGGGAAGCAGTTGCGGTGATTGAACATTTCAAAACATCCGTCTTTAAACACAAATAATACATTCTTTTCCCACAGGCAGAGCCGCAAAAAGTATTGAAAGAGCCCCAGTTCCTCACATCAAGCAAAAGATAATCATGAGGAAGCAGGCAGGGAAGGCAGGAGGAAGTGAAACTGAGAATGCCCATTCTTAAATAAATCAGGCATTAAAAAGGGGGCATGCACAATGATCCATTTTTCCAAGGAGCTCGGAGGGGATAGATATGACCAGCCCAATTTTATCTTCATGGGAACTCAAATGAAAATGTCTTGATGGGCTTCAGAGTTCAAAGGGGATTTTGAACTAGGATTAACCCTGTTCTAGATTCTACTTTCCACGCTATACATTTATCACCAAGAAAATTTAGGCAATTTAATTAGCAAAGTAAATGGCCACAAATGTCTGAAATGATTGGAAATAAATTTGAATTTACTTTAAAGCCATTCAGAGTTCTTTCATTTTTATAGCTCATTGGACTTCCTTGTTCTCACCACCTTTTGGTTAGATTATATATAAATGTCACTATTATTAGGCTTTCTTTTTTCAGTGAACTCCCAAAATGACAACTTAGCATGCATATTAAAATTTCAAGACTTCTCTAGAGAAATCTGTAGGGCAGAGAAAGTTTTTCCTTGGCATTTGTTAAAAGGTAGTAGGCCTAAACCTCCCAAAGTGTTTTCTTCATCACTGTCGTTCACACTTGGAGGATAAAACATCCAGTGTTGAAACATTAGCATTTTTCCAAAGGATCTGTCAAGCCAAGGGCCACTGGGTTCATTTAAACTCACCCACTGAATTTTTATTGTCTATGTGTTTTAATAAAAGCTACTGGGATAGTTAGATGAGAAGCAGTTAAAAGCTCTCACTAGAATCAAGGGCCTTACACCCTTTTATACATTTTTAAAAGTTCAGGCAGGTATGTTTAGATGTATTTTAATCTAAATGTAATCTTATTAAAGAAGGAAAAAATAGACAATTTCAGTTGTTTATTACAGAGGTTCTTCCAGATATTTGCCATGTAGATTTTCAGGATGAGTCCTAAATAGACTAGTGTTACCCTGTGGTAAGATGCCAATGGATTTAATAACAAATAAAACGATAATAAGAAATAACTTCATAGTATCCATGCCTGACAGATCTTACCGCTGCTTTTTCTGAAAGGTTTCCTGAGAGCCAATCAAAATGGCATGGTGTGAGAGATAGTGCCCTCCCATTTTGAGAACATGCAGCATCATCAAGACATTTTGATATACAGTTATGGGATGTCAGGCAGAACAGAAGCTTGCATGAAATTCAAAAGCAAATTTGTTAAGACGATTGCATTCCAGTGCTTTGTTTGTTCACAACAAAGGGATCAGGAAGAGAGTGTCTGGCAGCAATCTGAGGAGTAATGCTTCAATTTCTCTCTTCCCAGAATTTCTTGGATCATGTGCTCAAGCAACAAATGGTTTGACAAGCAAAAGCTTTCAAATAAAGGTTTATTTTAGCAGGGTAGGCTTCATCTGGTGTGGCAAACAGCAGCTTCAAAGGCTATGACACTTTCAAGGCAGACTTGCATAGCTGTGAAACTCTTTATATATAATACATATGTGTGTGTGAGAGAGAGGAGAGAGTGGGGGGAAGGGAGGGAGGGAGGGAGAGAGAGAGAGAGAGAGATCTCCTGTCACAAATATTCACTGTTTGCATTCCAACCATGGCTTGCTGAACAAGCCAGATGCATGCTGCTGTACTTCATATGAGCAAAGTGATTATAACTTGTTTGTCTAACTTGTTGTTTCTGCCTTCCTTTAGCTGCAGTTGCCTTATCCTCTGCAAATTAGTTCAGGATTGGATGGGGTACAAATAAATAAGGCATCAGTCAGAATCCACAACTTAATTCTGTATTCTTATTCATACAGAATGAAACAATCCTCCTCCCATCATTTCAATATGTGAATCATTACCTAAAACTAATAATAGCTTATTCATTCAGTTTCATGTTTGCATCCTGTTAAGCCTCAAACAAATCACATTATTCATTTTGCATGATGTGTGAATCAAATCATAGGATTCTTCCTATCCCACTTCCAACACCACCATCACCATTAAGTTATAATGAAGGTTAGAAGTGGTAATTTTTACTGGGACATTACTTCTAACAGTATTAGAAATCATTGGGGAAATAAAGTGCCATGGACCCTGGCCTGGTAGTGCTCTGGGAATCATTTATCATGACCTCTATAACAGCAATATGACAAAAAGTTTCAGGAAGAGCTACGGAAAAGAAAAGCCAGCTAGTGTTTTGCCTGCTGTGGTACACCTAACAGCTATAGTATAGCAAAGCAACTCAGAATAGTCATGGTTACATAAAGAAGGGCAAAATATCATTATAATAACTAGTGCAAGGCCTGGGGAATTCCACACGAGAAAGTTAAAAGCAAATTCTGAGTTAAATCTTGCATTATAGTGCTGCAGTGGGTGGCAAGCGAAAGATGCTCAATCCGTTGGATCAGCAGCTTTTCCATAAAACGAAAACTCTATTTATATAAATCCTCATTTTGTTCATAACGCCTTACCATGTGGGTGGTTATGGAAGGAAGAACAATAGCAGCATTCATTATACTGACATGCATGTGAAACAGGTATTATCCCCAAGCACTTCTTTCCTGCTGTGTAATAAAACTGTGTGCCACCGAGAAATGAGTCCATTTCACATAAACAGGAGAATCTGATCAAAACACAAAGTGCCTTTCCAAATATTTTATTCAAAAGGGTTTTTATTTTCTCTCTCCCTCTCTCCCCTGTGCCTTTCAGTCTTGATTTCTATTGCTTGGAACACAAACAAGATGCACATTTCAGGAGCTCCACAGATGAGATACTAGGATGTACTTTGCAAGATACCACTTTCAATTACCATTTCCAATTGCGTTACTGACGGGCTTGATTATCATAAATCTTCATGGGTGTATGATATTTCTAGAAAATCAATAGCTAAGACCAACTATTTTTAAAACTTCAGTGATGCTGTTTCTGCGTAGATTTTTAAATGCTCCATGAAAAGATTTGCTTACAGCCTTAGCTATATTTTAAAGAAATATATGTAAATATATACCTACACATACAAATGGCAAAAACGAAACCTGAAAATATGCAATAAGCTTATTTTCTAAGAAAACTACGGTATGATATGGAATTTGTAGCCGAACTCTGCTTCAGAGTTAATATCTATTGTCTGTAAGAAAGTATCTAATTTATTTCCTGCTTTCTCTAAATTGTATTGAATCATATAACATTAAAAAGCTGGAACTGCACTATTTCTTGTTTCTATCTCTGCTGGAAGAAAGCTTATTGAATTTGTGTTGTGTAGAAATCAGAAGCTGAATCTGATTGAAAATGAACACTTTTCATTATCATTTTACAGTACTGTATAACTTTTAATTATTTGGGATTATTATTTTTATTATGTTTGCTCTCTTTGAAAACACACAGGAGACGGCTGCAAAGTTTCAGCAAGTAAAAATGAAGAAAAAAGAAAGAAAATACAAGTGTACACATTCCTTTCCTGACTGTTATAAGTCCCACAGATAAATGTTAAACCAGACTGAAAAATCTTTTTTACTGAAAGAGCCTCTGAGGCTGAAGTAGACAATCTCCTCACCCAATTTTTTTCAACTTTGTTATAGTCTGAAATAAATCAATCTCCAGCATTTAAGAAATAGCATTCGAAAAGAAATATCAGCTTCATTAGAATATTCTCAAATTAATTATGACTTGGTACCAGAAAGTGATCTGCTGAAGCTGCTAGAAAATCTGAGCGGGACATGAATGGACACGATCTCATGCAGAGTCCTGAGAAGTACCATCTTGGCCCAAACTATTCTAAAGTTACAGGCAGCCTTCCAATGATATTTATAAGACTACTGAAGAGAATAGGCCATTGGTGTGGCTTAGCAGAGCCTATAGGATAGAGGCATAAATTAGTTTAAATCAGAGGTCTCCAAACTTGGCAACTTTTAGACTTATGGACTTCAACTCCCAGAATTCCTCAGTCAGCATAGCTAAGTCCACAAGTCTTAAAAGTTGCCAAGTTTGGGGACCCCTGGTTTAGATGTTATTGATTCTTTTCTCTTTCATCTCAGATACTACTAACCACTACGCCCACTTATGTGCCATTGCAAATTTATCCTTTCGACTCCCTCATCTAAGATAAAAATATCGAGAAGCACCAGGCTTGCTAAAGGCCTATTTCTCTTCTAATTGAAGTGGGGTTATTAATGAGAACTCTGATTGCAGTCATTCGACTATGTGTGAATTCATACAAAAGTAGGATCACTTGGCCAATAGTTTGCCATATTATGAAGGAGAATATATTAAGGGACACTCCACCAAAGACTTTGCTGAAGTCCAAGTATGTTATATCTATGTTATTCCTCAGAGTTATTAAGTTAGAACTGTATCAAAAAAAGGAGATAAGGTTTGTCTGACACAATTTGTTTGTGGCAAACCAATGCTGGCTTCTGTTAATTGTGGTATGCCCATTAAAATGCTCAAAAACATGCTGCTTAATAATCACCTTGAGGATCTTTCTCTATATAAATATTAAGCTGATGGGTCTGTAATTTATCAATCACCTTCTTCCAGTTTTTGAAGACGTGGATAACGTTTGTTCTCCTCTAGTCTTCTAAGAGCTCTCAAAGTTTATCTTCATTGTAGGAACGATATAACCTTGCAACTGGTCCTAGGTTCAGGGTAAATTTGCATCAATTTTTGGAGATAATAAACTGGCCTTAATGGAGAATGGTTGTTTTTTTCTTTCTCCTACCCTTGATTCCCCACTTAGCAGTTTATTAAGAATGAGATTGCCTTCCCTATTTATTTTTGAGAGAAATAACATTGGAGAATTTTGTAGGAGCAAGGAAAAAATTCCGAAGGAGTCTATCTGCTAAAACATACTGTTCTCTTAGCAGCATAAAACAGATGCACTTTTTTTCTGAAAGTTGTGGCATAACAGCAAAGAAAGAGAAGATTTGGCATGGTCTTATGATTGATGCAGCTGTTATGCGTGTCATGCTTATGGGATAAATGTTGGGAGCTGTAGCTCTGCTCTATAACACAAAGAATGACAGATATATGTTCAAATGTCTTAACCATTCTCTTCTCACCACAAAATTCCCTTCCTTAGCCACAGAGAAAAATCTAACTTTACTAGGCTATTTAAAACAGCTCTTACCAGAAGATTGTACTATGTCATGAAAGGAGGAGAAAGTGCACATCTTTCCTCTTTACATGACTGACCTCCATTTATTAATTGCCAACAGCAGTTCTCCCCTATCCAGTCATATAACAATCTGCATCTTAAATTTTGTTTCTCCTAATTAGGCACTACTCTAAAAGAAAAGGGCAGATATTCCTTAAATGACAAGCCAAATTTGTCACCTACAGAAAATAAATGACAAAGGTTTCATAAAGCCTTGGTTACCTCGACTTGTCTTCTTCCTGGGAATAATTTCTGTATCACTGCAATTTTCACTGGACCAAACTGAAGGATATATTTTTATCACATCACTGGTGGATATTTGCTAAGATTAATGGCAATCTTTCACACACATTGTTTCCTGCTGCCTTTTCAATAGCGCAACGATGGTGATGCCAAGACAGAAGTTGTTTGTAATACCACAGTGATCGCACTTATTCTGACACCCACAGGTGTGTAAGTTTTTTCTCCCTTTTCTCCTTTATTAAAAGTATTTTAGTACTTTTTATGCTTCTCATTTTCCCCTCTGTATGTAGTTTTGAACCGCAAGCTTCCCTAAAGGTGACATGCAAATCTTATTCTAGAATTCTCCAAGAATTCTCAGTGCTAACCATGAAATCATTCCTGTCACAACCTGTCAGGCACTGGATACTTTTATTCCACAAACCACGGTACTCACACGCAGTGAAATACGATAGAGTTTAATTCAAGGTTTCCAATCACAATCAGGAGTAACAGTAACAAGGATCTGTTCAAAGTCAGCATTGAGAGCAACCGCTTCCCAACGCTGTTTTTATACCCTCCTCCCAATTAACACACAGCACTGCCCGATAATTACACCCACGCGCCTCCACCCCATGCCTAAACGACTCCATCAATCCCTCCCCCTTCCATCCCAGCCATGTATTCTCTTTCCCCAATAAAGGTTAACAACATGATTGCTTTCCAGAACCACTCTGCAGTGGCTGATGCAACCACTAACCTCCGCCCCTGCAAACAGCTGATTACAGTTCCGAATTGCCAATAACCGACATGGAAGGCAAATCGCATTGCCTTCAAACTGCTGCCAAGATGCCGGCTCCCATTGACGCGGCATGATGGAGCAGAATTCATCATAATGTCTGCCAGCACGCAGGCTCTCATCCATGTGGCATGAAGGAGCAGAGTATATCGGAATGTCAGCTGGAACAGTCATTGAATTGTTGTTGGGTCGTTCAGGCAACACCAGAACGAATGCAACAATTCCAAAATTTAAAGAAACGCTGAGGAGTTAATGGCTCGGGAAGGCCTGTGTAAAAGGATGGGTCTCCTCCTCAACTGGCCAAACTCCCTTTCCCGAAGGCGGTAGGAGCGGCGGTCAGAAATGGTCGCCTCAAAGAAGAACTCAACTGGAAAAGAAAGTGCAGGAGGAAGATAAGAAGTGAAAGTTTTGGCTGACCGGGTTAAGCTGAAAAAACAACAATTAAGGTACCCTGGAATTTAAATTTTACAAAAGATAACATCGCTCCCAAAGAAGGTCGGAAGCAGTGAAAGAAAGTGAAAAGGGAAAGTTTTTTTTTTCTTCTCTCTCCTTCCTTACATTGACAATTAAGAGATCGGAATAAGAAATCGGAAAAATCCGCTTTGGCATCAATAGGCAATTAAGCTGAAAATATAACTAAATGCCAAAGGGACAATAAAGATTTCTGGACATTAAAAACTTTTTCTTTTATAAGCAGGAAGGGAGAGGAAAAGAATAAGGGCAGGATCTGGAGGGAGGAGACTGCCTGGACTTCAAAAGAATCTAAAGTAAAACTTCAACAAGACTTCTAAAAGATACATTTTAACTGAGATTTTGCAATTATATAGTAACCCCAGGAAGAGAAAGTGTAAAAAGAAACAGCTGTGTGTATTTGGACTGTCTGGTGACTTTTGGATTTTTGGTTATTATATTTGAATGACTAAAATCAATTGGGTAGTTGTTTAAATTTTTTTACAATTGCATCACTTCTGGATGAATTGAAAATGGAACTTAAAACATACAAAGAAGAGGCACAAGAAGGGAAGGGCTCTTTTGGCTTCGTTTTTCAATTCTTAGAAATGGAGATCTCCAACTATGAGAAACAACAAGAAAAGACCGCAAAACAAGAAGACTGGGACAAAGAAGAAGCCATCTTTAATGAACAAGTAACTCTATGTGGGGAAGAAAGGGGAAAGGGGGGAAAGAGAATGGAGAATTTAAGACCTAAAAAAACAGCCAAAAAAGGGAAAATAATTTGAAAAGTGGATATAATGTTGGAAAGCAACAGAAAAGGGAAATACAGAAGAGGGAAATGGAGGTGGAGAGACAGGGGGGTAAAAAGGGGAGAGAGAAGAAGAGAGGGAAGAAAGGTTATAAAGGTTTGGAGCAAGATGTAAAGAAACAGGACCTATTTAGAGATAATGGGTGAAAATCTAACTGAAAAAGGGATTCTGTGAAGGTACATAAGATTGTATTATTATATTTGTAATAGAAATAATTTTAGAAAAATGGAAACAACATATGATTAAAAAGAGGGATAAAGTAGTTGGTATGGTTTGGGGAAATGTTTGTGAATAAAATAAATGAAATAAAATAAATGAGAAAATTGAATTAGGAAGGAACGGGAACATTTTAATTAGTCAATGATTTATAAAATATAAGTGAAGTGGTGGGGAATTAACTATGGAAAGTTTATAATTGTTCCCATAGAAGTATGATACTTATTTGAAAAGTAATGTGCAAAATGTTAAGATCTAAATGAATATTAATATTAATGATAGAATTGAATTGGAACGGATTGTTGTTTTAATTATATTATACATGTATAATCTTTTTTACTTTTTTCAATAATACAATGTGTAGTTTTAGAATGTGCCAAGCAGAATCCGAATGAAAGTTATGTAATATAATAAGTGTTATAATTTTAGGGGAAAGATATAAAGGTGTCATACTCCAATCAGTGATTACAGGAGAAATTTTGTTTAATGAGAAAAGATAGTAGACAGTTGAAACAGGACAGACAAAGAATATAAGTACAATGATTTGAATTGAGATGAAATAAATAAAATAAAATTAAGAAAGTTAAAAGAGGGGAGAAGCTATGTAGAAAATGTAGAATAGTAATAAGATATGGAATGGAATATAAAAATGAGCATGAACTTGAATTTGTGTCTGTACGAAGAGATGTAACCCGGGATTATGCTGCTTTCAAAAAAGATGTTTTACTTGTATTTCTTTTCTTTTTGTGAAAACTCAAATAAAACTTACAAAAAAAAATTAAAAAAATTGGAAGACTGCTATCATGTCTCCCCTAGTCCTTCTCTTCACTAGACTAGCCAAGCCCAGTTCCTGCAACCATTCTTCATATGCTTTAGTCTCCAGTCCCATGCAGAACAAGACTCCCAATGTTTAATCTGTGGACTTGATTCAGGTGAATACCATACTAAGTGATATAAAAAGCCATTGAAAGAACATGTAAGAATAGTAAAACTGCACTCCTTCTATACTTCTCCATTAAGGCCATCCAACCAGATGACAAAAACTATTTCTTTCCCATCTTCCAGCAATGCTGGTAATTGCATCATCAGTCTTTCAACTATTTTACCTTAAAAAAAAAAAGGCATTTTCAAAGGTTAAAAAACAAACAAACGCACTATCCCCAATGATGCATTAACCATACTCTAGGTGAGAACATCATTACCATGTTTGCCCACATCTTTGTGAAAAGCTGAAACAGGTCATTCAAATCAAGATAAGATCTTGGGTTGGATACCTTGCTTGGACTTGTAACAATGGTAGCGTTTAAGTCATGAAGATGAGTGATTTTATCTTCAAAGTTTGATAGAATATAGAACACTATTCTCATACAGTTTTTAAAAAATGTTGGACAGTTATTCAAGAATACGATCGGGACAGCAGCATTATTAAACTCTATGCTGCCCTCACTGCCATGCAGTAATGAGAAACTTGTACTAATACATGTTCTTTCAGACTTGTTTTAATTGCACTGCACGGCAATATAGCTTTTAGCTTTAATTTAAGTTACCGTGAGCCGTAGGAACCATTCGATTTATCTTTGTCTTAAAATCAATTAACAAATGCTTATTTGCATTTGCTAATCAATAAGGTAACCTGCAGGAAAAAAAAAACTTTTAAGAACAAAGCATACATTTCAGAGGGTCACTGAACGGTACTTAATTGTTTGTATATGTATGTGAGTTGTATATGTCTACACGCACCCATACACCAAGCGCAATCACAATGTATCTCCACAGTTCCAACTAATAATATTTCACCTTGATCGAGCAGAGGCTTTTGAGCACAGAAAGATGAAAAAGGAAAAGAAAGAGTTGAACAAGAATGGAACTTATGATAACCTAAACTTGTCTGTTTCAATAGCAACAAAGTACTGAATTTTGGAAACACACATAATTCTTAAAGAACTGAGACATTCATGAACCAATCCGGTCATATTTAAATAGCACAGAGTCTTTTGGAACTAAATACTGTATGTGTATTGAGGTTTTCTGTTTGAACATTCTGTAGGATGATAAAAAACCTGGTCTGTTGGCAAAAGAAAGACCTAGAGAATCTAGATAAGGGCTGAGCATTCAAACATTAAATTCACTGGTCCCTGTTTTGCCCAGAATTTCTTGCATTCCAGGCTATACAAATAAGGAGCAGGTATAATGGCTATTCATCTTATACTGTATTTGTTTATTTTTATCAAGACCTGCATCGGGAAACCAGATAATGGAACAAAGAAACCAGCAAAACACCCCATGCCCCAATTAGCTTCATAAAATAAGATAACTAATACACCAACTAACTTTAAGAGTAATGAGATTACTGCCTGGAGCTTGGTTTGGAAGCTGAAATGCTCAAAAACACACCGCTAAAGAACAAATTTTGGAGCATGGAAGCAACCAGAAAAAGCACAACCCCACTGAGGCAAGCACCTCCTCCCATTTAGTACAAGAGCTTTTGAAGGGAGCAAAGGTTGTATGCCACTTTACAGACTTTTTCTCGTTTTAAGGACTGAATATTAGATGTAATTTACATTGCTGCATCAATTTGTCTGGGAGCTTGCCAGTTAATCCAAAGCAATAACCTATAGTTGGGGAAGATGTTTACCACAATAAGGCATTGGGTACAGTTGTTTGCTATTCTTTGGTGTATGTAAACCTGTGTGTGTGTGTGTGTGTGTGTGTGTGTGTGTGTGTGTGTTTGAAGAAACACATTTCTCTATCTCTATATATTTTGTATATTTTCTATATTTCACATATCTTTCTAGATAGCTTCATGACTATGGAGTACATGCAATTACCATCAGTGATTTTTGGCAGAAACTTCAAAGGGTTGAAGGCGGCCATTTTAATTCACCTAATTTGTAGAGCATGAGTAGTGCTATGATTCTGATTCATTCTGACCAAAAAACAAGATAACTACCAGGCACTGAAGGAAACACTGTTATGTCATCGAATGATTCACTTCTAAGTCACTGCATTATAGGAAGATTAAGATGATTGATGGCTGATTAGGTGGCACTCTCACAATGATTTCTTCAATCTTGTAGTTGATTCTAATGTAAAAAAAAAAGTGCTTCTTGAATCTATAACCCATTTCACTAAAAATCTTGAATATGGGAGAATATAAGCCAGTGGTTCAGGAATTAAGACTGCTGGCCAATTGAAGAATCCTTAATTAATTGTCTACTTCAGCTTAATATCCTACAAAGAAGGGCAAAACAAGTAATCAATGCTGTAGACACTGAAGCTCAACAAAATTCAGTGAGGAATATCTTCTCATTGTGAACATCCATAGACTTGGAAACATACTACAAAATGTTAGATCTTCCACTTTTTATTTTAATTAAATAAACTTCAATTGTGTATAAAAGCCAACAAAACAGATCATCCACTGGACATTAATTGTAAAGCTAAAGTGTTTATGCACACTGAAAATGGCTCTGAATCCAACTCCAAATCCTTATTATAGCTGTGCAGTGCAAATTGGAAAACATTTATTTCTGAGGTATTCTCAGCTGGGAATAGGCTTATAGCTCAAGAAAGTAGACTTATAAATGGCTGTCATAGCTAGGTGATTTTTCAGATGGCTTGAATTTTGTAAAAAATTTGAAGTCAAAAGGCAGTTTGAAAGTGAGGGAAACCACACTCAAATAACTACAAGTAACAGGCACCATTACATAAACACCTTCCTATTAAAAGCATGTATAACCAGGGATATTTTAAGAGTGCTGTTTAGGCAAGGCTAATTCAATCCACAATGACTAGCAGGTATGACATGTTATAAGCCTCTTGCTGTGCAAACTCACACAATCCTTTCTAGGTATGAAATTTTAATATTTAAAAAGCAGTGATTTATATTCCTGAATAAAGCAAAATTGGTAATGGCCATTTCTCACATCTCTTTCAGAGTTTTCTCTTCTTACAGCAATTCATTTAAAGGAGAAATCGCCTCTTCTTCTTTATATGAGGCCTTATTTCCATTCTAATGCTTTCTAAATAACTTATTTAATACTGTTTGAGTACTAGCCAAACAAACCATCTTTTCTCTCAGCTTCTTTTCTTCGGTATAGCCAAATTAAAGTACAGCTATGGAGCCAAATTGGGGTAGTGGTTGAGGCACCAGCCTAGAAACTAGGAGAATAGGAGTTTTTGGGCACAAAAGCTGATTTTTCTCAGCTTTAGGTAGCTGGCAATGACAAACTATTTTCAAAATCTTGCCAAGAAAACTGTAGGGCCAATCCAGGCAATTGCCAGGAATCAACTCAAAGGCCCCAAACAAAACAAAAATATTAATATTATGCAATTATAAACACACATGGAGGTGCAAGCTATAAACATTTCATGTGCTCAGATCTTACTCAGTACAATTCATCCAGAAGCTCTAATCCTACCTCTTTAGTAGTCCATGAATTCACCTTAATTTCGTTCTAGAGGGATTGCCTTTTCCTAGCAGCCTGAACTGTGAGGTAAACATATGCCCAGGACAAAGCTGTTGGAGGTCTCAGCCCATATCAATAATTATTTTAAACAATGTCAACTGTTTAATAGTTACAGCAGTTATTTTATTACCCAGTTGGACAATAATGATGAGAAGACTGAGCCACCAAATATTAGACTCTGTTGACTTGGGGAGCTTCTGTAGGTCACTATGCCAATCCAGACTTGTGAATAATTATTTTTAAATCTTTATTATTTTGTATCAAGTAATTTCCCAGATATTTAACATTTTAGCGCTACTATTAAACACCATAATTTACCCCAAGTATTATTTTTCTTCTTCAGTTCAGTTCCATATCAACTTTTAAGATTTTAATACAATAGCTTGACACCAAACCATACCTTTGTATATATTCTATTATCAATTCTAATAAGTCCTATTATTAAGTATATGTTCAAAAAGTGACACCATACAGTTTCAGTTTATGTTCTTTATTTGCTAATTTAATTCTTGAACTTTTCTTCTTGATATATCTTGTTTTTCCAATTATGCCTCTTATGCTAAAAAAAACAAAGAACAAGAAAGGAACAACCTTATCTTGTCTATTTCATTCTGGTAATTTTTTGTGCTGGAAAATAAAAAACTATTATTATACCTTAGCTTCTTATTCTTGTTCTTTGTATTCTTGTGAAAAAAATTGAGCCACAATTCATCTTCTTCAGAATCATAAATTTGAAGGATCATTCCAAATTATCAAAAGCTTTCTCTACATCAAGAAAAATTATACCCATGTTCTTATTTTTCTGATTTATGTTTGCTAATGATGTATCTAATGTTGTATCATTACGTATCATGTGTAATGTTGTATCATGATGTATCTAATTATGTTAGATACATCATGTTATCTCTCATGTATTACTTTGGAAAAAATCCAGTATGATCAGGATGTTTTAATTCAGCTAAAGGCCATACATTCTCTTTGACAGTATTGCTGTAAATAGTTTGTAGTCTACATTCAATAGGGAAATAGGTCTTTTTGATTCTGGGTGGGTTGTGTTGTTTTCTTTGTAGATGATAGAACCAATAGCTTGTGTCTTTTATAGGGTTCAAAGATCTCGACATTGTTGGATTTCATTCATTACCTGGGTTAATGGTTTAACCAAAATAGTACGCCAGGCTTTTCTTTCATCAATCTATGGCTTATAAAGAGCCAGGAAACATGCCCAATCACCCCTCAATAGCTAATCAGCAAAAGAAGGTTGACAGCATTTCTGTTCCCAGAAGGAGAAATCCTGCCCTACTGCACACAATAAACAGAGGTTTATTTTCTAGGACTTTGTAAAAAACCTTGTTTCCATATATATTGATCCATATATATTTGAAAATCCTTACAGGCCACATGTGAATTAACAACATGAAGTACAAGACAATAAAACATGAAAAATAGAACAATTAGTTGTTGTTGTTTTTTTAAAATAAAAATAAAAAAACAGCAGCCACAGGTCCCCACCGGTGCTTTTAAAAAAAAGGCAACCAGACTTTCTTTATTTTTCCTTGAAGATATTTTGCTTCTCATCCAAGAAGTTTCTTCAGTTCAGTTCACAGAGAATGAAGTGAACTTGGACGAGAAGTGAAGCATATTGAAGGAAAAACAAAGAAAGTCCAGTTGCCTTTTGAAAAATCACCTTTGGGACGACCAAAGACATTCAGCAGCCACATGAAACCCAAATCAGTGCAGTATCAGAATCAATTCTACAAATGCCGATGATGATGATGATGATGATGATGATGATGATGATGATGATGATGATGATGATGATGATGATGATGATTATTATTATTATTATTATTATTATTATTATTATTATTATTATTATTATTATTATTATTATTAATCATTGCAGAGTCAGCCAGATTTTAGACTGGGTTTATCCTCAAATCATTACCAAGGACCTGGGATAAGCAACTCTGGATGTTTGACGGTGTTACAGATATCATGGTTGGATGGAAGCTGTTCCAAGTTGTTGTTATTTTAGTTTTCACCTAGCAACAAAGATAGAATGGTCCATAAGCTTTTCTGGGGAACGGGCTTTTGAAAAAGCCCTCTATATTGAATTAAGTGGACTGCAGTATTCATAGAAGATAGATAGAATTCTTTATTGGCTAATCATGATTGGACACACAAGAAATTTGTCTTGGTGCAAATGCTTTTAGTATGATTTGATTGCTTATTGTACCCCATGACTATTATTAAGTATAATAACCTTATGATTCTTGACTCTGATGAATGTATCTTTTCTTTTACATAAAATTTTACATAAAAGAAAAGATACATTTGTCAGAGTCAAGAATCATAAGGTACAACACTTAATAATAGTCATGGGGTACAATAAGCAATCAAACCATACTAGGAAACACTCAATACAAATCGTAAGGATACAAGTGACAAAGTTACACTCATACAGGTATAAGTGGGAGGGGATGGGTGATAAGGAGTGATGAATAGTAATAGTAGTGCAGAGTTTGTAAATAGTTGGACAGTGTTGAGGGAATTATTTGTTTAGCAGAGTGATGCATTCAGGAAAAAAATTGTCCTTGTGTCTAGTGTGCAGTGCTCTATACGGTCGTTTTGAGGATAGGAGTTGAAACAGTTTATGTCCAGGATGTGAGGGGTATATAAATATTTTCACAGCCCTCTTTTTGACTCGTGCAGTATACAGGTTCTTGATTGAAGGCAAATTGGTAGTAATTGTTTTTTCTGCAGTCCTAATTATCCTCTGAAGTCTGTCTGTCCTGTTGGGTTGCAGAACCAAACCAGACAGTTATAGGGGTGAAGATGACACTTAATAATTCCTCTGTAGAACTGTATTGCAAGCTCCTTGCGCAGTTTGAGCTTTCTGAGTTGGCGCAGAAAGAACATTCTTTGTTGTGCTTTTTTATTATGTTTTTTATGTTAGGTATCCATTTTAGGTCTTGTGATATGATAGAATCTAGAAACTTGAAGGTCTTTACTGTTGATATTGTGTTGTCTAGTATTGTAAGAGGTGGCAGTATGGGAGTGTTTCTCCTAAAGTCTACCATCATTTCTATAGTTTTAAGCGCATTCAGTTCCAGATTGTTCTGGTTACACCACAAGGCAAGTTGTACAACCTCCTGTTTGTATGCGGATTTGTCATTGTCTCGAATGAGACCCATCACTGTTGTATCATCTGCAAATTTCAGTATTTCAACAGAAGAATCGTTTGAGATGCAGGCATTGGTATATAAGGAGAAGTGGAGAAAGCACACAGCCTTGGGGGTGGGGGCTGTGGCAATTGTACAGGTATCAGATGTGATTCTGCCTAACTTCACCTGCTGTTTCCTATCTGTTAGGAAGCTTATGATCCACTTACAAGTGTGTTCAGGTACCGCTAGGTGGTTTAGTTTAGTTAGAAGAATGTCTCGAATAATGGTATTGAATGCTGAACTGAAGTCTACAAAGAGGACCCTTGCGTAGGTATTTGGAGATTCAAGGTGTTGTAGGATGTAGTGCAGAGCCCTATTAACAGCATCATCTGTTGATCTATTTGCTCGGTATGCAAACTGCATGGGATCTAACAGCGGGTCTGTGATGGTTTTTAGGTGGGACAGCACTAGCCTTTCGAAGGTTTTCATAACTTCAGATGTTAGAGCAACTGTAGTCATTCAGTTGCTTGATGGAGGGCTTCTTTGGCACTGGGATGATAGTAGAGCATTTGAAGCAAGAAGGAACATAGCACATCTCTAGTGATTTATTGAAGATTTGGATGAAGATGTGGGCCAATTGGTCAGCGTAGACTTTTAAGCAAGAAGGAGTTATCTTGTCTGGCCCTGGTGCTTTTTCTGGCTTTTGTCTGTGAAATAGATCTTACACTTCTTTTTCTGTGATCACCAGAGGTTGTGAACCCAATGGATTGGGGTCAGTTGTAGGAGGCTTGGCTGTTGTTGGTGCGTTTGAGATGGGAGTTGTGGAGATAGGTGGCTGCAGTTTCCTTTCAAACCTACAGTAAAACACATTCAGGTCATCTGCTAGTTGTTGATTTCCTTCTGCCTGGGAAGGAGGGCCACATGTTTGCTGGTTCATTTGTTGAGAACTGATTCCTTAACTTTTCAGAGTAGCTTCTTTTTGCTGTTCTGATCTCTCTTGTTAACACATTTCTGGCCTGATATTATAGCATTCGTTCACCTTTTCTGTAGGCTTCCTCTTTGGAACGATGTAGCTGCTTAAGTTTAGCTGTGAACCAAGGTTTATTGTTACTATATATTTGCAGGTTCCTTGTTGGTACACATAAGTCTTCATTTTAAGATAGAAGGAATTATTCCTTTATGCAGCCTGCTCCCAAGTCATATTAGGCTTTAAAAGTTCAAATCAGCACTGTGGATGAGATTATTTACAGACTTATTTAGACAGGTGGCAGTGCAGATGGCAAAGTACTGGCATCATTTGTGGAGAGGGATGAATTCAGATTCTGCATCAGATTTGGATTACCCCACCCCACAAACCAATTTATACTTATTTACCTTGTGATGGGTTGTTGTTGTTCTTACATTGTGGTTGGGTAATAGTAACAAATCTTGATTGGCTCTAGGTAGTCTCATCTGGGGGTAACTCTGGGCAGTTCAAGGGACTGAAATTTTATGTTTTTATTTATTGGGGGAAGCTGAAAAAATAAGCAGCCTCTTAGTATCCGTTGAGTAGGAACAGTTATGTATGTATGTTGATAGTGACGTAAGTATGTATCAAGGGGTTATATGCTGCTCACGTGCATTAACTTTGGGAAAATAAAGATATGTGCTTCTTTTTCAATGAGAATTTTTTTTTTTTTACATATATGATAAAGGGAGTGGATTATTCCTAGAAATCCCTTCTGTATTGTACTTTGGCCAGGTATACATGACCAAAGTTTTATTTCCTTTTCAAGCCGCAATAAAGTCACAACTTAAAATAGCTGATCTGAGGAAGGGAAGAGGCATGTGCATATGTGTATAAATTTCTGCAGCTTAATATCATGGCTCCGACTGTTTCTCCAGACCAAGTCTTAATGATTAACAGACAACATTTTTTCAAAGCCTTCACACTGCAAAGTTTTCTTTGAAAAATCAGCATCATATTCCAAGAACAACTGTAAATGTCTGACCCTCCTTGTCCTATTGCGAGACTGAGCTCCATGGCAGCTCATTTAAGTCCTGTGATATTTAATGCACTCAGAATTTCCAATTTGTCAGCGTTTTTCAAGCTTTTGTTTCCCTCTTGCCGTAACTCTGCACATCCAGGCAAGGAAGCATTACTTTAATCAGACCAATCAAATTCTTGACTGCCTAGTGGTATACTGCAGCCCACTGAGTGCTTAATAAACTGTATCTGTGGCTCACTGGCAGTAAATATTTAATCCATCTTTTCCTTTTCAACATGTTATTTTGTAAACACATTCAAAAATTCACAACCGAAGTCGAATTTTCCTGCAAAGCAAATGCTGGAGGGTTTCCCTTGGTGAATTCTATTTTGAATTGGCCTGGTTCCTACAGCATGCACTAGAAGTGTAGATGGGCAATTAACTCCTTGCAAGGGTCAGCAGTGATCAGAGTCTGTCACAATGACAACACTTTTCTCACCCACGAGCCAAAGGGGGCTGCAAAGTGGCACTTGGCAGTGGCAAGCAGCAGGACACATAACACCACTTCCTGTCACTGGCTGGGAGCCTGATAGTAGAAATTAACTGCAGGTCTGGCTAAATATGGAGTGAATGAGCTGAGCTGGAGAGGGACAGCTATTTATAAAAACAGGATAGGAAGAAGGGAGGGAGCCATTGAAGTCAGATGAAACAAACGAACAAGGGAGATCTACCCAGGTTTTTATGTGCCGTCAAATATAATGTAGAAACAACTGCATAACAATGCAGATTTATAGGTGATGTGAAAAAGTGAGATAAAAGAAAGTGGCGAGTAGTTGCTGTATCTAATGTTAAGTGTACCTATCAGAGTGATGACTGCATTTCATACACAGCTGGGGCATGCTGCTTGAGGGAGCTCAGTTGGCTCTTCTTGTCAATGGGAGCAGTGGGGGAAAAATGATGAGGCTTCCTTCTAATATTAATTGAGTGTTCTATAGCAACCTTGCTTCTCTATCTTGTCCTTCTCTAAGAAACCAGAATCGTAATCAGACTTATGATCCTAGGTAATTAGGAGAAAATATTTTCTCTGGTAACATCACACTACTAACTAGAGTATATAAAACATTTGCTAGACCAATACCTGAATACAGCTCATCAGTCTGGAACCCGCATTATGTATCTGATATTAATACAGTTGAGAAAGTCCAAAAATATTTCACAAGAAGAGTTCTTCACTCCTCTACTCGTTGCAGAATACCTTATGCCACCAGACTTGAAATTCTAGACCTAGACAACCTAGAACTACGCCGCCTTCGGTCCGATCTAAGTGTAGTACATAGAATTATACATTGCAATGTCCTACCTGTCAATGAATACTTCAGCTTCAACCATAACAATACAAGAGCACACAATAGAGACAAACTCAAGGTAAACCGCACCAAACTTGATTGCAGGAAATACGACTTCAGCAACAGAGTGGTAAATGTCTGGAATACTCTACCTGGCTCTGTGGTTTCTTTCCCAAACCCCAAAAACTTTAACCTTAGACTGTCTGCTATTGACCTCACCCCTTTCCTAAGAGGTCTGTAGGGGGCGTGCTTAAGCGCACCGTCCCTGTCCTATTGTTTTTTCTTATATGTATCCATTTCATGTAATTCATAACTACGTTTATACTTATACCTATTATCTTATAATCGCTTGACAAAATAAAATAAATAAATAAAAACCCCACCGCAAGGAAGATACCCACTGTTCATATGATGCCAAAACAATCCAGGGGTTATGCCATTGGTTCATTGAACTACACAGCAGTGGTTTAGCACACTTGTCCATACACCAAAAAATATAATTTGAACAAAAATCTGCCTTTTTTTTGGTATCTGAATATCATTGCTATCATTATTAGCATACCAGCATACTGGGACCATAGGAGATTATATATGAAATATAGTCACGGCCTAGTCAAGGCTCCGACTAACAGACCCAAGCAAGTCAGAACTCTGAGACTTGGTTCTCTCTCAATGATCTTCTTTAATGAGTACATCATATCGGCACAGCTGCAGTGGAAAACCAAATCTAAATCTTTCCCGGGGTTTCAGTATAATTAAACTAGGAAAGAACCCCATCCTCAAGTACCACAGGTCATGTTGGTCAATTGGTTTAATTGGCGGGCTCTTCAGGCACTCCTTCTCCAACCTTATCTGCTGCCAGTGGAGATGATCTTGGTTCTCTTGAGAAAGCTCTTTCTTGTGTCTAGTGATGCATTCCAAACTCCTTCCCCTCTTCCCTCTCTGTATGGCAACTGAGGAACAGAAAGATGGCTGCGGCCAGGTTCAGTTTGAAGTTGACAGAAATATAGTCACACAGAGTAGCATTGTTTTTTTTGTTAGATGGCCTTGTTCTGAGGTATAAGGAAATAACTACAGGTAGCCCTCAACTTACAACAGTACATTTAGTGATCTTTCAAAGTTACTTATGACCTTTGCAGCGTCCCTATGGTAACGTGATCAAGATTGGCAACTGGTTCCTGTTTATGATGGTTGCAATGTCCCCGGATCATGTGATAACCTTTTGCAACCTTCTGACAAGCAAAGTCAATGAGGAAGCCATATTCACTTAACAACCATGTTACTAACTTACAACTGCAGTGATTCACTTAACAGCTGTGGCAAAAAAAAGTCTTAAAATGGGGACAAAACTCACTTAACAAATTTTTCACCACCTGCAACATACATTTTGGGCTCAATTCTGGTTGTAAGTCAAGGACTACCAGTATTCTGAACAAAAATCTTTAGGAAAGTCCATAATACTCAACCCCAGGGACAGAAATCCGCCATTCCTGTTTAATAATTTTCCCTGGTATGAAATTACTGTTCATAATGCAAAACAAGCATTCCTGTTTTTAACTGTCAAATATGTGGAGAATATTAAGAGGAAATTACTATTAATAAATGGCTTTTTCCCTGGCCACATTTTTATTGCAGCAGACACTTCCTTCAAACTTCTTGTTAAAACTTTGATCAGTATTTAATGGGGAGCAATTATCTCTTCATTTTAACATCTATAAATCATGTTCTACATTAACAGGAGGCACCTACAGTGAAATACACGCCACCATAGACACACACTCCCCAACCTTGATAAGGGCCTAATAAACATTTTTTTCTGTCAGCTGAGCAAAAATGCATTCCAGGTTTGGAGTTCATAAAAACAATGCATATATCAATATGCCATCCTGTAATATAAGTGGGGCCGAATACCCTCATAGAAGATAAGGAGCCCAAAGGCTTCTTCTGAAAAAAACACCCTCACCTCACTGGGTTTTCTGGGACAAATTAAAAGAACAGCCAACCCGACTCTGAAAAGGAGGTGAGAAAACACACGCCATATCCGTTTGCCTCTTGTTCTTTCATAGTTATAAAGTGTACTTTCAACTTAGCAGCAGCAGCAGCAGGCATGTCGTGTAATTGTGTTTTTTTTTGCATTTGGTGGAACAGCTTGTAGCTTCCTCAGCCCTATTGTCTGGCAGTGTTCAGATGCAGACCTGGGACTCACAAGGCTCATTACCAAATCTCTCCTGGCTTTTACAGGAGGTTTAAGAGCAGCTGATTAAGGCCTCGAATCATGGGTTCTGCACTGCAAACTCTGGAAAGATTTCCTAGAGACCCAGCACTGCTGACTGCTCGAGTCAAAGGCCATAGATGAGGCAACAACTTAACTATTTGCATTTCTTTTTCCAAGTTTACCTTTGGGATGAGAATTGTGCTCATCGTTTCCATTTACTAAGGTCTCTCATCATCCGGCTCTCTGTCTCATCTTGTACAGTATGTAAAACTCACAGCTCAAAGGAATGCTCTTAATAGCAAGAACTGAAGTAATAGGTGGATGACAAAAGGTGAATGTCCAAGCTCATCATTGAGTTCTAGTCTTGTTGATTGATAACTGGGTCCCGAAAGCAAAATTCAAAGAAATCATCAGTCCTTATTCTGGGGATTCCTGTCACTCACTGTCAACTCAATCCCTCTCTCTCTCTAAGTTCCTGCATGCTATTTAAAGCAAGCCTGGGACTATTTCCCTTGAGGTATATCATAACTAGTAATGTTCAAACAAGCCCCCTTTTCCCTCTCTGTTACGATTTTCAGCATAAGTTACTAAAAGTTTTCGGCCTGATTGATCAAAGTGACAGGCTTTTAAAATGCGATTGTATGAATAACTTCGATAACTGGCATAAACTGAACTCCTTTTATCCCATTAAATAGGTGAAATATTCTTTTTAAAAGCCTGTTCAATATCCTTAGGCTAAATAAGGTCTGAAGGAAGTGAAAGTGTTATATTCAGCCTGTTCATAATTCAGACAAGAGTGATGCATGGCTTTGAATTCATTTTCTTACAAACTTCTTTCCGTTAAAAAGAAGTTTGGTTTATTATCCAAGCCATGCCTTTCTCAAACTATCTAGAGAGAGGGAAAACTATCAGAGCCAAAATTTAATTGACATCTGATGCTGCACATATTACACAGTTCATTTAATAGTTCTACATTGCTTCTTGTGCCCAGGATGATTTGCTTAGGTTTTTACAGTATGGAGGGATTAAAACAGTATTAAAATGAACAAAGGAAGGAAGGATTCTAACAATGATGTGACTCACAAAGCAATATCAATAATGGCCAGAATTAAACTGTTTCTGTGCTATATTCACTTTTTAAGTAACCAGGACATATAACATTTTATTTTAGCTGTCTTTGTTCCTCCTTACTGATCAAAAACTGAACTAATTAAGGGATCTATGGATTCTTCCCTTGTTTAGTTAGATTATAATTTTTAATGACTGTGCAAGAATTGCAAGTAGAAGAAATAGGAAAGCTGATATGGTGGCTTTTTCATACGTTTCTCATAGGACTTGGTTAACCCATCAAACCTTATTTAATTTCCCCCCAACATTCTTTCTAATAAGGAGCAGACTATTCAATTGTTTTATTCAGCCACTCACACATCCAACACAGCATAATATTAGCTCTTGCAGACACTGAAAATTGCTGAAAATAAAATATGAAAAAAAAAATGTGGCTAATATCCTTGAAGGAAGGCAGGGCTGGAGGTGGTGGTGGGAGAACTATTCTGTTCCTGGGAGAGTGTTTTTTTTTTTTTTAATTCAAGTATGGCTTGAGTTAATTTTCTTTCTGGTCAACCTAAATTTTCTGCCTGTGACTAATGAATCTCTTCCCCAGCCAAAACGTGAAAGGATTTTACAGATAGATGAATGAAATGATAAAGGCTTCGGGGTGATAAGGATCTCCTACTGTACACAGTATTACATTCCCCTGAGTGAGACCATGTAAGAGCACTTTGTGTCATTTATCATCAAAGAACAGTTCTTGCAGCTGAGCTGCTTTGATCATGTGTACCCATTTGCTGATGACATGCTGCAGTTTGCTAGCAAAGGCCATCCCTTGTGAGCACAATGCAAATGCTTTTCCTGTCAGGCCTTAAGGATTATGTATTTTTCTTCTTCTTCAAATCTGCCCTTTAGCAGCTCAAAAGGAGCATATAGACCAATTTTCTGTCAATGACATTAGCGGAAATTTAAATAGTGGCTTCCTAGTACAGTGGCCCAGTGCTCAGTTCATGGCCACTTTCAATTAAATACAGGCAAATGCCACGGGCTGCCTCTGGGGAACAATATTTGCTGTTGAAAGATTATATCTACTGGCCCTAGGCTTGGCAAGAACTAAAAGGGCAATCTAGTTCTGCTTCAAAAGCCACCTAGACATTCTTACTGTGAGTTTGACAGAATAAGGTGGCTAATTCTGGTGATTGCTAGACTACAGTGTAGGATACGGCTGTCAAACTTGATTGTGTCACGAGCCGGATTGTGACGTATTGTGGTATTTTTTGCCTTTACAGAGCCAGGGTGGGAGTGGCCCGCACATGACATATCCAGCCTATTGGCCGCCGGATATTTCACAGGTCTGGTGTAGGAGAACATCTAGTCCTTATATCCTTCTAAAAAGCTCTGTGCTGTGCATGTGCCCCCACAAAGGAGATTCAAGAGCATCAGTGGTGCCAAATGGCTGTTGCTGCTACTTCAACACCCAAGGTGTGTGTGCCCCTCTCATGCTTCATAGCACAGCAGGACTATTATTAGTGCTAATAGGAGAGAGTGGATTACAAACACACAGATTTCCTGACAGAACCCCCTAAAATGTATTATTGATTTCAGGTTTTGTGGTCAAGTGTGTCATGCCCCTGTTGGAGTCTGAATCCAAGGAGGAAGACAAACAGTGACAGAGAGTGGGAGTGGCTCCGTTGGCTGTGGAGGAAACTGGGGAAGGGCAAAGTCCGGCTGGGCAGAGCAGGGGAGAGGTAGAACAAGGGAGAGAGAGTTCAGAGGAAGACTCAGGCCCACCCCTTCTTCATCTTAGGGCACACAGGGAGGAACGGAGGAGAGAGCAATGTGGGTTGTTGCGTGGCTTACCACATCTGGGAAGAGAATTTAAAAGAGATGCATGCTGAGTGCGGTGTCTGCTGGGAACAAACATGAGTTTATCTTGAGTGTACTTTGGTTACCTGAGTTCCTGGCATCCTCCCAACCATGTTTAGTTATTGCTGTGCCTTCACGTCTGGAATTCCTTCTCCTGCCCTACCAGACTAACTACCTCATTTTGCCTTGTTTGGACTTATAGTTACAGATTTTGTTGACCATGTTTTGGACTTGATTCTCCACAGCTAAAGGCTGTTCCTGGGAGAGTTTTTCTCTAGCCAGAAGGTAACCAGGACATTGGGGGTAAAGTTGGAGCTAAGAAAGGGACTCCTACTGATTATCTGCCTGTGTTGCCTTTGTGCCATGCCCCGGGTCATCACAAAGTGCAAATATTGTTGCACTTTACCACCACATTATTGTTGCCATGTCTCCCAGCTTTTCTTTTGGAAGATTGGATTATAGATTGGGATCAAATATTCATAAGCAATTTTCAACTAGCTGGTTCTCTAGTAAGCAACCACCTGGATGGACTTTTTTCTCCTTAACCTTTAATTATCCTTTGCCTTCTTATCAGCACATGGCAGCATGCTTTTTACTGTTCTTTAAAGATTTATAGGCTTAGTTTTCCAGTGATTGAGGAATAATTCTCTTTTTCAACATTCTTAGGGCAAATACTGAGCAAACATTAAAATAGTATGTATTCTAACAGTAAGTACCCAGTATATAAATTTTCAGTTGGCAAGTATTACACTTCTAAAAGATTTAAAACATGCTTATTTGAGTTTATATGGACAAATAAGCTCAGCATAAACTGCTTTGCTGGTGGCATTGGCTCTGTTGAGTCTAGGAAATGGGATAAATAGTCATTTATGTTACTTTGGGGTGGGTGGGGAGGAAGGACCTACTATTGTAATTATAATTTTTTCCTTATTTGTGTTGTTTGGAGCATGCTGGATTTTATGGCATCTCACAGAGATATTTCCCATTTGTTCATGTTACTCTAGACAGCTTGCATGCATTAATGTTTGTCCTTTGGTTATTGTACTGTACTCTAATAGCATCTGACTTTAGTCTAGCAAGCTTTAGTCTAAGCAAAGTCTAGAAATAGTTTGCCAAGTCTAGCATGCTTTTATTGTGTTGTATATAAAAAGGACGGAAATTATCTGAAGGTAAAACAGATTTCCTGCAAGCCTAGCAAAAACAACAGCTGAAACTCTGGATGATGAGCAGCATGAAGCTCCAAGGCAGCTGAAAAGCATTATAAAAGACAGATGAAGATGTATCAAGTGGGACAAACATGAGCCACCCTGCAATGCTACTTTAATGTAGTATACATGAAGATATGCTAATTTTATTGTCTTCTATTACCATGGCAGCAAATATATAATCTTTCTGAGATAGTTGTCAAAAATGAATTCTTAATAGACAGTAGACAATTTGGTTTTAATTGAATAGAGGCTGTTCAATCTTTTTAAAGAAATGTATTGAGGTTGTCAGGACTGCATTTTTTTCTTTATGTCTACATGTTTTTTTTTTCTTTATGTCTACAGAGAAAGAGAGACAGAGAGAGAAAAATACAAAAACAGTACCATAATTGTCAGCTGTCTTAAGAGCATATTAATGGCAGACAGTACAGATCACAAGCTCTTACCTTTTATAATCCACCTATCTCTTCTGAAAAGATACAAAAGGGTCCCCCCCTCTTTTTTTAAAGATAGGAGAATAGAAACAAGTGACACACAGTTGATTGCTTTGACTACTTATGAATCAAACACTAAGGAGGCTGGTTGATTGCAAGTTAAAGCTGTCTGCAATGGTTTAATCATTTCAAACTGTCTGGGAATAAGTTCCCCACTACATTCAGTGATTAACACAGCATCATAAGTGAACAAATCCTGAGGGCTAGGCAAGAATTTTTTTTCTTTATCGAAGCTACAATAGGATGATGTATATTTAACTATTTATTTATTTTATTTATTTATTAGATTTGTCAATCGCTTACAGGATAATAGGTAAAGTATAAACATAGTTATGAATACATGAAATGAATACATATAAGAAAAATAAAAAGAAACAATAGGACAGGGACGGTAGGCACGTTGGTGCACGTATGCACACCCCTTTTATATTTAACAATTTTAAAAAATCAAATTTACAATCACAAAACAGAAACATTCAACTATTCACAACTGTTCTTATATATCCCAAGCATACCTAACTTGGAAAAAAAATCATTGACTTTGGAACAAAAATTTTAGTATTAATTTTAGCTGAAGGAAACTGCGTACACACCCCGATCTCCCAAGACATGGATCAATTTTCTGTTTTGTAGCCATGGTAAGTTTATTACAGCCAAACAACTTAGCCAATTTTCCATTTCAGAAAAATAAAAACCACTAGTTGTGCCTTTAAGAAGTATTGAAAAAGGGCATCCAAGATATACCTTAAATTTTGGGTTTTGACTGAAAACAACTGTGTGAATAGAATATGAATATGACAGTAGTAATTAAAGAACTGGCCAATGGAAAAGAATCTCATGGGAGAGTATTTTTTTAGATTCATCTTTTAACATTTTGTTTATTGTTTAACTATTGCCTAGATGTGCGAATTAGGTTTTATATGCTCAAATAAATGATTCAGAATTGTTAATTACTAATTTCAAACAGACGGGCTAAACAGACATATTCATTGGCTGTTTTTCTTTCATAATACATGGTTTTGTATATTTACATTTAATATTTGTAATGACATGCAAATATTGATCTATACTGTGGCTAAATTAGCAGATACTTAACTGTATCTACAACCTGACACTTATGTAGCTTTCTATTTTCTACAGACACATAAGTGAGAGAATTTGTGTGTCTGTAGAAAATAGAAAGCTACATAATTCTATTATGTGAAGAAAAATGTCCTCAAGGGGCATCTGTGGTGTAGCTGGCTTCCCACATAAAATCTGTGCTTCATACGCTGAAGTGGCTTTCATTTGGGGGGGGAAATCACTCCCTCTATTATGATAGATAAATAAGTACAAAATTAAGAATAAAAGTATTTATCTTGTATACAATCTTTCTCCTTCTGTCTCACTGTCAGACCCAAACCAGGATGTAAACTTATCTTCTTTTTAATTAATCAAGCTTTCATCTCAGCTCTCCTAATATGTATGTGAAGCCCACCATCTAGATGCATCAAACATGGAGGCATGGAAGGGACTAGAAGGGAGCTAAGTGCAATGGAGTTGAAATAATGGAATAACTCACTGTGTTTGCTGGGTTCTGTTACTCGGAGATGACTAAATGGAGCTTCAGTGCTGAAATGATCCCACGATCAATTATTACTTTTTTTTTTGAAGCAATTGAACTGTGCTTTAAACTAACTGCAAAAATCCTCAATTAACCAGAGCAGCTATTATCCACATGCCATTTCCAGAGGGGGAACTGTGTTACAGCCAAAGCAGTAAAGAATTTAGGCTAACAAATTTATCACAGCATAAGCTTTTGTGGACTACACTTATACAGAAAAGCACGCATCTTCAGCCTTACAATATTACGGTATAGGCGAAAGGAGCTTGGCTTCTCCAGCTAATTGGTATGCATGCATGCCTTTATATGTGTTTAATTTCCAAGAGCCACTTTTCAAGCTCTTTATTAAAATTGTTCAGGCTTTGAGATATCTATGGGGGCGGGAGAAGGACCGAGAAGCCTTAAGTTAATTAACCAGTCACAACTCAGACATGCTTGATGAGATGGAGGGAAACATGAAAGGCCAGAAGGATCTCTAGCCATCTGCTTAATGGTAGTGCTTTGTGAACAGTAAGAGGGACTTAAACTCAAGTTGAAGAATAAGGGAGATGCTAGCCCAAGTGAAAAAGTACAGCGGAAGGAGGGGGCCTCTAATTCTTTGGTCCATGAGGTCATTCTTGCTCCCAATATTAGCAAAATAAGCTTAGTAGACTTGGGGTGGGAGGTGCAGGGTGGGAATCCAAACAGCTCATGACAAAAGATCATCCATCTCAAATTTTGAACAAAAAAGTAGTCAGTGTTGCTCATTAAAAATGACTTAATTAGAAATTGGAGGCAATGTGTCTGAGGGAGACCCTGAAGCAAGAATTGAAGCTGAGACAGTATGTCCCCTCTCCTCACCCCTTAATTTGCAATATTAAAGACCAGCAGATGGAGCTCAGCTGAAATGAATGCCATGCTACGCCACCCAAGAGAAGCTTTGGTTTTTTTATTAGGCAATGTAGGTGAACGGTCTGGATCAATTTTTAAATAAGGGCCCCAGATCTTTGTTCAATAAGCTTGGAAAAATGCACCTGTGTTTTCCCTATTATATAAGTTGCTGAAGAAAGAACCCTGTGTAAGCACATTACAGAGCTATTTTGCTTTAGACTCCCCGTAAGAAGAAGAAGGGACAGCCTACTTATTTATTCTGCAAAATACCTCAATACAGCCAGGTATTTGTGGCCCAAGGAGCAGAAAAATTTCACATGTTCACACTCTGTGCCCTGCAGTAAAGTTACAATAATAAAAAAATCAAATAAGCTAATGAGTTGCTGTTCTTTCATAACACCCAATTTCTATTGCCTAAGGCCATAATGGTAAGGCTCTTGCCTTTTTTTTAATCAATAGAACTGTCTGCTTGTTTAAAAAGAAAATTCACTTTTCTTTGTGGACATTAAGTCCTAAATTCAATGGTGCCTTTATAAATGATGTGTTAAAGGAGGAGGAACAGATAGGAATAAGCTTTCTTTGAAATATAGTAGTCTACTGCTGAAAAATGCAGCTGTTGAATTCTTGAGAAATTTAGGAGACCTGTTTAGGAAGGCATCTGGGAATTTTATTGTGAATCAATGCTGCAAAACAATAGCCAACATCTGCAAATCTGAGGGGTAGGAGGAATCAGTTGCCCCTCTGGATGAGTCCTAATCCTTGGATTCCATGTTTTTATAAACAAAATCTAATCTTTAGTTCACGTAAAGGTCAAACTATGAGACTAAACAAAAGATCACTCAGTCTGCCTCTTTTGTAAGTAGGATCTTTTCTTGCTTTTCATTGCTATAGGTCAATGAATGAGCATGAGAGGCAAAGACTGAGATTCACAGAGATGGAAAACAATTGTTCCTTCTTAGTAAAAAACAAACTCCCCCCCCTCCCCAAATCCAGCCTTTTACTATAATTCAATAGGTGCTGGCCTATCAGACATTAGGACATGTAGAGAATGAACACGGAAATGTACAGAGGGATATCTCGTCCAACCTGCAGATATTCAGGGACCACCTTTTATTATTGTATGCATACATTTATGCACATTCTAATGTTAAGTCCTGGAATTCAGAAATGGCTCTGAAAGTAATTAAGGAAGGACCATTTTGGTCCTATTTAATGATGGTTGAAGAGCAATCATCACATCATGGAAATCCAAAACCAATTTCAATGACTGATAGTAGTACAAGATAGCACCTTTATTGCATCTTAAAAATTCTACACTTCCATTCAGAAATATATTTTCTGAGTCCAAAACTGGCTGGGAGCTCTCACTGAAACTGAAGGATGATTACACCCACAAAGTTGTTTTGAGAACAGATATCCACTTCTTTAACCTTTGTGTATAGTAAACTTTAAATAAAACTATCTACCTTTTATATACATGGCTAGTGCAGTGGTTCAAATGGTTACGACACTGGGCTTGTTGGCTGGAAAACTGGTAGCTCAGGTTCAAGCGCCATGCAATGGCATGAGCTCCCATCCTCGCCCCTACTCCTGCCAACCTAGCAGTTCAAAAGCATGCAAATGCTAGTAGATAAATAGGTACCACTTTGGTGGGACGGTACCAGCGCTCCATGATGTCATAGGACATCATGACCGCAGAAATATCTTCGGACAGCACTGACCTTGAAAAGGAGATTAGCACCATCCCTTATAGTCTGCAAGGGTTAGGGTTAGGGTAATAAAATATGCAGGAACTCCTTTACTGTTTACCCTTCGTGTATGATAAAGAGGTTGTTTTTGTTGGAGAACCTGCTGATTTTCTTTGAAATGGGTAAGAAAAACAGTTTATGACCACTAGCTGCAAAAAATTTTTTTCTTAAAAAAACATTTTAAATATACAGTATATTTCCCATATTTCTTTTTTGTTTGTTTGTTTTATTTAGTAATGCGAAACAAGAAGGTAATATAATACTCATGGATAGTTCTTTCTCTGTGGCTTAATCTAATGCAAGAAAAAGTAAGAAACTTTATTTTGTCACCTTCGGGTTTAAAATCTGTTTGTGCAACTAACTACAAGGACTCAAACCTTTTCAACAGTGAATTATATTTCTGAATAGATATGTTTCTGATACGAACCCTCAACATACAAAAAGGTCATAATTGAATGGTAGCTCACTTGAGTCACATATAGAATAGAGATTTTGCCCATTATATTTGTTCCGACATCAATCATTCATCCAGAAGGATGCATGGAGTGTGAAAATGTAGCACTCAGAATCTGCCTTTAAAAAAAAAAAGTTTTAAGCACAGGTAAACTGTAGACAATAATGAATACTCTTAGGCATTCAAAGCTTTCAATCACCACACAAAGACATAACTGGTGTTCTGTATTGCAAAGTAGAAGGAATTGTTTCAGAATATTCAAAACTGTCCTTCTCTGATTAATTCTACAATGAGAAAAATATATACAGAGGATACGTATAGGGCATTCACTCATAATTTCATCGTATCTTACAATTACACTAATCCAGTTTATCTAAAATACATGAAACAGAAAATGGACGTTTTCTTTTGTTTCTCATTCAGAAATTTCTGTATTTGAGTTATAGCTTCATTAATTCCTACCTTAATTATGCTTTGTATTTATATTTCACTATTCTGCATGATCATATTTGCCATAGCTAACAAGAAAGAGGATTAAATATGGCAAACAATAATCCTATAAAATATAAATAGGCTAGAATATACATTCTATACCTGAAAGCCTTTACTAAATCTCCATAAATGTGCATCAAAAATTCTGACTTCAGCAAAAGATAAATTCACTTTCCTAATGTATAGAAAACATTGACGGATAAGCATTTCTTTTCTATAAAGACTAACCTGTAAAAATAGTTTTAAAAAGTCTCTGTATCCATTATATAGATGACAATGGATGTTTTTGTTTGTCAGCAGCCTCTGATCATGAAGAAAAAAATATTATTTCAGTAATGTATTATTCTGCTTTGGAGGTTACACTGTGTGCTGAATAATAGCTACATAAAGATCATCCTAAATTTTGGAGTTGTCAACATAGTGGTGAGAGGGAGTTTTGTTTTTCTTTATTTAGGATCCATGTGCATCCAAAGTCTAGAGAGATGGATACAAATTAATAAAATAAATTAATAAAAAGGAGTCCCTGCAGATTTTATTCCGTTAGTCATTACTGATTATAGGGGACGGTGCTCATTCCAAGGCCATTGAGCCAGTGTTGTCTGAAGACATTTCTATGGTTATGTGGCCAGCATGACATCATGGAGCATTGTTAACTTCTCACCAAAGTGGTACCTATTTATCTACTCGCATTTGCATAGTTTCAAACGGCTAGGTTGACAGGAGCTGGGGTGAGGATGGAACTCACCCTGTGGTGCTCAGGCCTCAAACCTGAGCTGCCAGCTTTCCAGCCGATAAGCCCGGGATCTTAACCACTGAGCTACCAAGCCCCCAGATGAATTAATGCACCATACAATTTAAATACAGATGAAGATGTTATTGTAAATAATTTTCCATGATGAGGAAGTGATAATAAAATTGTCTCAGGTCAGATCGCTTTCCACTTTAAGACCCTGGTTCCATCTTAAAATCTTGCATTAACTAGCTTTGCTGTGAATGCTCAAATGGCATATGCTTTCAGCAACTTTGGCTGAAGTGCTGATTTCAATATTTCTTTGAGAAATTATCCATGCTATAACATCCAGACAAGATTACTGTAATGCTTTCTATGATGGGCTAAACTTGAAAAGCACCCAGAAATTACACCTGCTCTACTACATGTTAATTGGGACAAACTTCTTGACAGATTATTCTCCTAAACTGCCTTCTGAATCTGCTCCTTGATGTTGTGAAACATCTGTTTAAAGATTCAGTGCAGCTACTTTTGGGCCCTCCTAAGAACTTCTGGGCATAACCATTCCTCAAATTAAACCAGAAGAACTTGGGCAAAACATCTCATCCAATGATTTGTGCTGCCTTAGTAAATAATTATTAACAATCTACAGTTATGTTCATCTCTCCTCTTTCTTTGATCTACAACTACCATAAAGCCAATGGCTTCTCTGTTTCTGGTCTCATTTCTTCATGTTAATTATGACATCGAAAGCTAGGGGAAAAAAAACCTTATGAACAGATAAGGGAAAGGAACATTTCTCCTACTTGTGTATCAAGCTAGAATTTCACCGGAAAGAACTGACTAGAAGTAGGACTTTCAAAATATTAGTGTCCAAAGCCGTCTTGTTTTCTTGGTTTATGAATATTATCTAACATGTTCATTTGTTCTGTTTCAAAGTATTTTGCTCTTCCAATTGACTGCCATTTTTGATATTTTCTTGTTCTGATTGATTTGGTAGCACCTTGAACTGTTTGCCAAAAAAGATGGTCCAAGTTACTACAGGAATAATAGAGAAGCCATTGACTTTATGGTAGTTGTAGATCAAAGAAAGAGGAGAGACGAACATAACTGTAGATTGTTAATAATTATTTACCAAGGCAGCACAAATCATTGGATGAGATGTTTTGCCCAAGTTCTTCTGGTTTAATTTGAGGAATGGTTATGCCCAGAAGTTCTTAGGGGGCCCCAAAAGTAGCTGCACTGAATCTTTAAACAGATGTTTCACAACATCAAGGAGCAAATTCAGAAAGATATTTTGTTCACAAGTGAATCACTTCATCAGATGATCTGCACAGGCCAATTATCAACTGAATACTTTCAAAGACATTGCCCTGGAAAAATCAATGTTCTTGATTAGTAAGTTCCAGTCAGAATGCAAAGTATCATATGGGGGCAGGTTCATTTTAAGAAACTGATGCAATTTGGGGGCTGGGCATGGGGAAATGTATTACACAATAGTCTACAAATTGAATCCAAACCATATGTTGCAGGTATTTATCTGTCAAACATAGTACAGCAAGTCAACTTCTTTATTATCGATGGGTCTGCAAAAAGTGAAGCACAAAAATCTATTCAGTGTCTGAAAGTCTAATGAAGGCGAAGGAAGGGGGGGAAATGACATTAATCAATATGATGGAAAAGTCAAGCAATGAGCAGCATTATTTCAGCTAACCCTGAAAAAGAAAATATAAAAGTGCCTTGAAGGCACTAAAGTGAAATATACCCCAAACAGTAGTGGTTTTACGGTTTAGCGATATTCACTTTGATTTTTTTTGCTTGTCAGTTGATTTATACAACCAGATTTATAGCAGGATCAAATCCATTGAGGATGCTGTGGGAGAAGCACAGCATCTTTATCTGTTTACTGTCCCTTTTCCAAGGCACAGTTCTTCCAGATAAACAGATAAAAAGAACTATACTCTTCCTTTTTCCTACTTCTGTCTACAACTCACCTATCAATACAATCTGTATTTCTGAAGCAACAATGCTAGGAGCTGCTCATAGTTTTTTAAAAAGGAATATATAGTAAATGCATGCATATTACTTATTACAAACCTAGTTTGGGACAAGCCACCACCAATTATGAACATGGATTATATCATCATTAATGCACTTTTGAAGTTGAGCCTCAAATTGTTTCAAGACATTGCTAGGTTTTGTTACAGGACTACCAATGACACAACAGAAAAGAAAAAAAAAGATACAGATACTTTGGATTCCATTCCTGAATTCAGGCCAGGCCTCCAGTGACTGACATTATCATATCTTTATACCAAGAAGATTTTATGAGCCAACTAAGTACAGAGAATATTCCAGATGGTGGAGTCTCCATGATTGGATAATTACCCCACTCCCCAATGAAAATATTAGGAAACCCTTCAAGAATGCAAGTGACAGTTTGGATAATACCAGGTTCAACAACAAACAGGCAGAAGAAAGGGGGTTAAAACAACTTAGATGAGATGGGTGAGGCTGTGCTATATTATTATTAGCAAGGTAATAATCAAAAGAATTTGCTCCTGATTTATTTTGTTATAGAACTATTTGTGTCTTATTTCCTTTCCACACAAAACTGTCCTCCCATAGATTGATGTTAGATTCTGCAATAATCTTCAGTTATAAGATTACATCTGTTTTGTCAGCAGAGGGATAACTTTATATGCATATCTTCAGAACTGTGTAAACAATACATACACATACACACACACACATAAGCTGTCATGTGAAAAAAGCAAGGTGAAACATCTGAGTCAAGAAAAAGCACAAAGCAGTTGCAGATATTATTACACAAACAGAATACTGAAATATTATCAACAGTTTTTTTGCAGAGAAGGTGAAAATCTTGTACTCAGCCCTTGAAACGAAGTGAGTATGTCTTGTTACATAATCAACTTTCCACATGGATAAGATAGTCAGGATTTAAAGATGGGCTTCTGGTTTTTAAAAATCAGACAGGGAATAAAACCTATTTTGGAAGTACTTATACTCAACAACTGAACAAGTTTGTGCAGTCTATGACTGCCCTTTGATGCTGCACTGCACTACTACAGGAATGCCAGGGGAGCAGCAGAGCAAGTGTCACCCCGTTTACATTTTAAAGGGCCAGCTTCACTCCTCCATTAGATGTCATGAGTAGACTACTGGTTTCTAAGCTCAATTCAAATTACAGGTTTTAATCTTTATGCTTTGCAGGACTTACAGCCCACCTACCTATGGGTTACGAGCTACTTTCTGGTACGAGCTTGCTTAGATTATTTGATTTGCCCACCAGACTTTCTAAAGAGATATACTGAAACAGCCTTTTTTTATATCTCTCCTAAATTCTGACACGTTATCCTTGGAGCTGCAGCTGATCCTTACTGTCTCTACTTTCACAAAGTGCAACATTTGAATGAAGTCTTTTACTTCTTACCTGATAAAAGTGGGAAGTGAGGAAAAGGGAACCAAACCAATGACTGCGGGACTGCAATTGTAAGTGTCCCTTACTATTTGCCTTGCTGATGGATCTCTAGGGAGCCATTCTTCAGTAAAGTCTGCATTTAGGAATATCTTAAGCTTTTGAAAAAGTAAACTAATCCTGTAATCCTTAGAAATAGAATTACTGTGCTATGGTTCCATAAGATAGGTTTAGCCAAGTCATACCCTCAATTTACATCTCTGAAATATGGGATAGTAACAAATCGACATAGATTTTCAGTAGAAAACAAATATGAAGCATGAAAATGTAACATAGACATGATATTTTATTAATAAATCCCTACTGTGAGGATTTCAGATGATTTTTACCTCAGGGTTATTATGATGAAACATTTCTCATGAACAAGGAGTACTTTATTGCTCATCTTGGGCCATTCAGACCTCATCGTGGGTTTCAGGGAAACTAAATTTTGCTCACGTACACTGTACACAAGAAATGATAAATCTCTTAACTATGGTAACCATGGGAACAGAGTTTTGCACATGCTGGTACAGAATGACATATTGAACTCAGTGTCCTGGTATTAAATACCTTCCTTTTTATTTAATGAAGTCACATTAAGGATTTACTGATTTATTTTGTAATATTTACTTGACTTTTGTACACAGCAAAAATAGTCTTACATCTGAGTACCTCAAATTACTTTTTGTTCTGGGAGGAGTTTACAAATCACCCCCAGAATTCTTAGCATACTTCAGGAAGGGAGGGAAATGGAAAGCTTTAATAGAGGTAAGGAGCCCTTTTGAGAATTGACTATTTATTCTGCATATAATAGATGGCCATCTAACTACTGAACTCTGCCTTCCACTGACACTGGGCAACAACTCTTCCCCTTGGTTGCATCATAGAGAGGCATGGTGCAAAGACATTTCCCAAGGCTCTACTGAAAGAAAAGCTGCAGCAGTTTTCCCATTCCAAGTATATTACAAATATAGAATAACAAGTTGGAAGGGAACTTGGAGGCAGTGGTAGGATTCAAATAATTTAACAACCAGTTCACCCAGGGTCAGGTTGGCTGTTATGGGAGGTGTGGCCTATCTCCATCCTCCAGCTCCGCCACACATATGGGATGAGCCTCCCGCGACGGCCAACCTGACCCTGGGCAAACCAGTTGTTAAATTAACACACACCTCCCACCATCAAAGTGGATTCTGGGCGATGCACTGCAAGGGAGAAATGAGATATGGAGCGGCTGGCATGAGGGAAGCAGGAGGAGCAGGGAGAAGAAAGAGAGAAAGTGGCCTTTTCCTTCCCTAGCATCGGCCGCTCTGTTGCCAGGATCCACTTTGATAGCAGGGTAGGTGGGTAATTTAACAACTGATTCATCCAGACTGGAGCAAATCAGCTGAATCCCACCACTGCTTGAAGGTCTTCTAGTCCAACTCCCTGTACAAGCAGTAGACCTTATATCATTTCAGACAAGTGGCTGTACAGTCTCTTCTTAAAAACCTCCAGTGATGAAGCACCTACAAATTCTTTTTTTTAAAAAAAAAACAAGTTTTATTAATTTTTCAGAAACAAACAAATCATCATTAACCATTACATACTTGAACCTTTTTCCATTATAAATTTAACAAGTCAGATAAAACCTATAATTCTATTTTAAGCCATTTCCATATAAGCATATAAAAACCTCTTATCCAGTTTCTCTTCACTTCTCTTTACTCTTATTCAATTTCATTATTATTATTTCATCTATTTCTTTCTGACTTGGTTACCATTATTCTCATTCTATATTTCTGCAAGGTTTTATTAATTCTCCCAGAAACATAAACACACAACACACAAGACATAAAAAAAAAAAAGATCTTTTAGGAAAGTAACTTGGCCCCAGATATCTCTCTCTTCATGGACTTCAATTATATTCATGCTCATCTTATATGTCATTACTTATTTTATTTACCATGGTAAATGGAAGCACCTACAAATTCTGAAGGCAAGCTGTTCTACTGGTTAATTATTCTGTCATTTCTCCTTAGTTCTAGGATGCTTCTCTCCTTGGTTAGTTTCCATCCATTGTTTCTTACCTTGCCTTCAGATGCTTTGGAAAATAGGTTGACCCCATCTTCTGTGTGGCAGCCCCCCAAGAAGTAAAGTGACATACTTATATGTCACTTTAAGAATAAAGAATGTGTTTGCTTCTTTTCTTCTTTTCTCCTTTCCCCAACTCCCTAATCTTTTTGGATTATAGCATGGAGTGTCTGGGCACCTCTTCAACTGAATTGCTAAATAAAATACTTCAAATAAATATTACCAATAGTAGAGATTATGTTACAATATAACTATCATAAAGGGAGTAGTAAGTCATACGTATTGATCTCCTGCTCCTTGTTTACAATTACAATTTATAATTGAACAGACTATATTTGCCAGTTTTTGAAATCTGTGGATATAGGGTGTCCTGAGTCTTAAATACTAATCTTAAAGAAAAAAAAACTCCAAAGGTAGTTAAAAAACTAAAATGAAGAATTTGTAGTCTCAGCAGAATATCAAGACCAATGAGAAGTTTCAATCATGCCTCCAAAGACAAACTGTGACAGATCATTCATTCATTCATTCATTCATTCATTCATTCATTCATTCATTCATTCATTTTTCCTTTTGTAGCATATATGTTACTAGCTCGATGCCCGTGCTTTGCTACAAAACTATGTGGTCGGGCTTAGTTTTTAGGGAGGAAAATAAGGGGCATCCATTGGTATTCATCTGGCTAGTGTCCTGTCAGTGTGAGAAAGAGTTGAGGGCTGTTTGGAAACTGAAACTGTATTTGTTGTGTGAGCAAGAAGGGCACAGCAAGGAACCTGGGCATGGCTTAGCTCAACTGTTCTGTACTAAAGCTGGTTGCTGCTATGAAACTAAAACTGAAACTCCTCTCCTGCTTGTGGTTTGCATTTGGAACAGAATTATTTTCAGGTGAGGAAGGGGAGTAGAACTCCTTAGCATCAGAGCATGTTAATAATAATATATGAAATACTAATGCTCTGATGGTCATTTCAAAAAATCCTTTCTTAGTGAGCACCTAGAAGCCAAGAGGAACATACGTGTCAAATTTCAAATTTGTAGGCTTTACGGTTCTGGAGATTTTGTGATGATGCTTGAGTGGCATTTCATTTTTATATATATAGATTCAGGAAGAAATCATTTGTAAGTATTAGGAAGAAAAATCCCTTTCCATTCACTGTATTTGCCAAGGTTGAGTACACAATAACTGCTAAATTACAGCCTTCAGGTAAAAATTGATTAATTCTTTAAACAATTTAATTGTCTAACACTTGTGCTTAGAAATGTTTACGTGGTATACAAGAGCATTGTGATATTTTCCTGACTTTGCATTTTAAAAAATAATGGCATTGCTAGAGCTCTCCAAACACTATATTACCAAAGTACAAAATATTAACAAATCTGAACTTCCAGTTTGCTAGCCTTCGGCGGCGGCAGGGATTTGCCACTGTGCGATCCCTGCTGCGTTCACCGCTAAGGTTCCCCCGATCCATTTGGATCTGGGGGATACAGCTGCCCTGTAGAGGCAGCGGAAGATAGGGGGGATCTGGCAAGGGGTTTGGGGGTGCCGCAAACCCCCTCCCCAGCCGGCTAAACTCCCTTTTCCTGAGGCAGAGGAACGGCGGTCAGCAATGGCCGCCACGAAGAAAGCTGCAGCCGGGTAAGCAAGTGCAGGAGGGAGAAAGCTGAAAGAAAAGTGAAAGTTGCTTCTAACTGGGACAAGACGGGAGAAAGTGACTTGGAACCTTGAAAGCTGTTAAGTATCTATTGTTCCTTGTGAGAGTTACAAGCTGCGAATACCTTAAAGGGAAAAGTTTTTTTTTCTTTGTTCGACTCTCCTTCCTAAAGTGACAGCGGGAAAAAAAATCTTTTGGCTGTGAGTGGGAAGGGAGAGTGAAAAAAATCTGAGCAAAATTTGAAAATAAGGAGAAGATTGCCTAGAATTGCAAAGAGTTTAAAAACTTCCAAAAATATATATTTGAAAAGGATTTGTGATTACTTTAACCCCAGAAAGAGAAAGTCAAGAAGAAGAAGGTATCTAAAAGAAACAGTCTGTTTGGATTGTTTGGTGATTTTGGAACCTTTGGAAATTACTTCTGATTAAATCATCTGGGTGGTTGTTTGGAAAAACTTTTTCTCTACACAATGGCATCATCTATGGATGAATTGGAACTTATATATCAAAAATTTGAAAGAGAAAAACAAGGAGGGGAAGATGGCACTATTTTCCAATACTTAGAAATGGCGGTTTATATTTATGTGAAGCAGAATGAGGATAATGGGGACAAAGAAGAAGAAGAAGCCATCTTTGATGAGAAAAGGACTTTGATTGGAGAGGGGAAAAAGCGGAGGTCTTTAAGATCTGGAAAAACAGCCCAAAAAGAGAAGAATAAGGTGAAAAAGGGACATTATGTTAAGAAACAACAGAAAGGGGGAAAGCAGAATAAAAGGGAGGTGGGGAGACAAGGGGTTAAAGAGGACAAGGAGAAGAAGAAGCAAGGGAGAAAGGAAGGGATGAGAAGCCTTAATGGTGGGGAGCAAGATATTAAGAAGCAAAAGTTTTTCAGAGATAATGGATAAGTCTTATTGTTAATGGGATTCTAGAAAGGTACATAAGATTGCATTTTATATCTGTATTTAGAAGTAATTATAGAAAATTAGAAATAATATGTAGTTTAAAATGTGATAAAATTTTTAACATAAACAAGTGAAATTTTTGTTAAGAAAAAGGGAGTACTGTAATGAAATATGATTCAAGATTGTGATGTGGGGGGTAATAATCGTGGAAAGCATAAGTGTTCCCACAAAGGCATGATATTCAATTGAAATGGATAAAATGTTTAAGATATAAATGATTGTTAATATTAATAATTAGAAGATGATATATTAGCAAACCCTTTGTGAAATGAGATTTGAAGTAGAAGAAGGAGGAACATTTCAATGAAATATTGAGCTATAATATGTGACGTGGGGGGGGGGAATAATTTTGAAAAATAGGGCTCTCATAAAAGTATGTGATTTAATTGAAAAGTAATGAGTTAAACATCTAAGATATGAATGAATATCAATATTAATGAATAGATTTGTATTATTTTTGATAATATAGTAAAATTTTAGAATGTACCAGACAGAATCCCAATGTATGTTATGTATTTTATATTAAGTACTATAAATATAGGGGGAAAAGATAAAGGCATCATACTCCATATAGTGTATAGGAGAAGTACTTCTTCTTCTTTTTTTTTAAAGAAGAAAAATAAATGATTGGCTGGAATAGAACAGACAAAGAATAATAAATATTACGATATGAATTGAGAGGAGATAAAAAAATAAAATAAAATAAAATTGAGAAAATTTAAAGGAGAGGAGAAGTTATATAGAAAATTGAAAATGTTAAGAAGATATGAAATGGTATGTAAAATGAATATGAAATTGAATTTGTGTCTGTACCAAGAGTTTTAACCCGGGATTAAGCAACTTTCAGAAAAGAGATTTTTTATATTTTTATGTTTTGTGTTTATGCGTATTTATGTATTGTTTGTCTTGAAAAATAAAACTTGTTTTTAAAAAAAATAAAAAAAATATATTAACAAATCTAACCCAACAATACTAACCATGGGCATTTGAAAGAAAGGGTGGCAAATGATGAAAGATGCAACATAAAATTGTAATACAAATCCCTTTTATGCTTGCATTGTGCATGCAAGCATTAAGTGCAGAGCTTGCACAACAATGTCACAACATGTACTTTGTTATTTTGACAAAAGCTCTGTTTGCTACACATGATACTAAGAATACTATTTCCATTTTTAAGCTTCTTTTTCCATTCAGGGTCTTATATGAATTACTAACTCTCTGACTGACAACTGACACAAATGCTATCTTATACCGAATAGCCTGAATTGTGTTGCATTAGGAATCTCAGATTGCCAAAACATTTCTCTGTTAAGAATGGCCAATATTAAATAGGGCAAAAAGTTACTGGTTGTATTTTGTCTGTGAAAAAAGCAGTCAAATATAACAACATCTACTCCCCTGACATGGATAAAATGTTTTAGTTTTCCTGTTCTGTGCTTCTTTTTGTTGTCTATTATCAAAGCAACTTCCATTAAATGATTGTGACAAAATGGGAGGAAAAAACCATCAGATAGCTTTACTGTTCTTATTCTCAATCACAATATCCCCCTCAAAAGGCATTTCTTCTAGGCTAAGGAAAACAAACAATATTCAGAACTGCACCTTTTTATTAATATTCAGAACCTCTTCTTTGCATGTAATCTCACCCAATATGTGTATAAAGGCACAGAGAAAAATGAACAAAAATGAGCACATTTTATCTTTTATGCTCTAGGAAAACATACTCCATTATTTTGTTCTGTAAGCTTATGGCTTATGTCAAGCACAAATGCAACAAGAAGTTACTAACTAATGGGATACTAAAGTACAATGCACTTGGTGGTATTATTGAATAATTGTACCTTTGTCAATCTAGAAATAAGTAATTGCTTCCGCAGTGACAGAACAACAGTTTTGTGGCATTGATTTGACCCTAACCCTAACCTGACCATTGTCACAGGCTTGCTGATATGACATTATAGGGGGTTCCTCTACATCCTTCTACACCACTACAGTTGAAAAATTTGTTCTGCAAATGTTTGCATTGGTCAGGAATGTTCAAAAGAAAAGCTGGCTGTGATGTTGAGACTACCAGAAACAGCAGTGACTTCACTATAATTAGCAAAATCAACTCAACTTGTAAATACTAGCCTTTACCAGTAAATTGTCCTATGGAAGAGTTGTCATACAGATATAATGTTACAGCATTTTATTGAACAGGACACAAAATCCTACTCTTGTCACTTATATTTATTGCAAACAATGCCATTCTTGGAAGTAGCGTAACATCTGGGGAAACAAAGCACAAAAGATGACATAACCCTACCCTGTATCTTTTTATTAACAATTCAACAGATGATGAATACATAGTCTTTACGAAATGTATAGCTGTGGTTTGGTTCCTCTTATTCTGCTCTGATACAGTCACTGATGAAAATTGTACACTTCCTCTTCCCTGTGTTAGAATAATCATACTGTAATTGACTTTTTAAAGGCATAACTAAATTATACTTTGTGTAGTTTCTCCTCAATAAAAAGGCTACTATTATAGTACCAGCTGTAAATACAACTTCTTAATTAATAATGAAAGAAAAAGTAGGGATGTAAAAGATTTCAACAGGATTTGAGGGATCTTCCAGTTCAGACTCTACTTTGTAGTAGATTATACCACTTAATGAAGTCAGGTAGCATGAGTCTTTCCCTGGTCACAAATCAACTATTGCTTTTTATTTATTTAGCCACAGTAGCACAGTGGTTAGAGTGCAGCTCACTGCCAGCTGCCAGCAGTTTGGCAGATTGAATCTCATCAGACTCAAGGTTGACTCAGCCTTCCATCCTTCTGAGGTCTGTAAAATGAGGACCCAGATTGTTGGGAGAAATATGCTGACTCTGTAAACTGCTTAGAGAGGACTGTAAAGCACTGTAAAGTAGTATATAAGTCTAAGTGCTATTGCTATTTATAAGAGTATATAAATAGATGCCTTGCCTTCAGGAACTCTAGGTAAGATACATACACCTCTCATTTTTCCCCCCAGAACAACCATGTGGAACAAGTTAGGATGAAAAGTACTTTAAACAACATAGCATAGCATTTTGTGAGAAGTATCTTTGGAAAAATAACATTTCTCAAAACAAGGCAGTTGCATTTTTCAAAACAGCATACACTTTGTATATTTAAAAGCTTTATGTGGGGACATTTGCAAAATGAACTATAACATCACAGAAATGTGGGTTGCTTTTGTACTGCTTACAGAATTGATATTGTTGTGATTCCGGCATCTGCTACAGGTTTTTTGAATGACAGCTCCAGCGAGGAGGACTTATATGAATCAGCAAGTTCTAACGATGAGGAGGAGATGAATGCATTTGATTTGCAAGGTCGGCTTGAACCTTCAAATTCCTCCACCCTTCAATTAGGTGGTCAGCCGGGAACGGGTGATAATGAGGAACAAATGTTATCTTCAGGTGAAGAAGATGATAATTTGGATGATTGCTGGGTAGATGTCAGGACAAGACGTCTCCTGACAAGGAGGAACCAACGAGGTTACAGTAGGAGAGCAGACCAGCAATTAGACTAATTAGTTACTCTATAAAGGGAGAGATATGACTTTGCACTTTGTCCGGAACAAAGTGTCTATTTGCAAGAGAGAACTGAAGAGCACAGTCTGGAGGATTTTGATCTGAAATATCTTGTTGGGATTTGGATTTAATTCGTTGGAACTTCTACTTATTGGAATTATTTTGTGAAGGACTTTGATTTGAAGAATCTTGTTGAGTCTTGGATTTAGTTCGTTGGAACTTTTACTTATTGGAGCTATCTGTGAAAATTCCTGTTTGCTGCCTTTCTTTACAAGGACTGTTGCTTTCAGCCTTATCTGTTTACTTTAAAAGGTGGGACATAACATTTTCCTGTTTGCTGCCTTTCTTTACAAGGACTGCTGCTTTCAGCCTTAACTGTTTATTTTAGAAGGTGGGACATAACATTTTTGTTCCGGACCTAACAGACCATCTTTGCAACGATGGATTCAACTCAAATGCAACAATTAGTGGAGCAGCAACAGATGCAAATAAATCAATTACTCCAGAGCAACGTATCCCTTCAAAATCAGGTAACACAATTATTATCGTTCGTTGCCAATTCTCAAACTGTTTCAGCTGCAGCTGGAGTTCCCCTGCACCCCCTGTGAGAAAATTCCGATAGCTATGCCAGATAAATTTTCTGGGCAAACGGACATGTTTTCAACATTTTTGGGTCAGTGCCAATTGTATTTTTCTGTGAGGCCGGAGGATTTTCCAACCGATCGAGTTAAAATTGGCTTTATTATTAGTTTGTTAACCGGGCAGGCTGCCAAATGGGCTACTCCTTATTAGTACAAGATAGTCCATTACTGGACGATTTCCAGGGTTTATTCAACAGATGAACGTTATGTTTGAGAATCCAATTAAATCTCAAACTGTGGACAGAAAATTGAGGGATATTATTCAAGGTAAACACTCATTGCAAGAATACGTTGCAGAATTTCGCTTGTTGTGTATGGACTCCACCTGGAATGAACCAGCTCACATGGCAGCATTCCAAGAGGGTTTGTCCGACATTATCAAGGATGAACTAATTCATGCAGAGCGTGCTTCAACTTTGGACACATTGATTACTCAATGCTTACGATTGAAGCTCGCCTACAACATCGTGGGTGTAAACGGACCGTTGCAGAGCCACCTGTGTTTCCTCGTTCACGCACCCCGTCTATGAGGGTTTTCCAATCCAGAATTCCAGCAGAGGAGCCGATGGAGATAGGCGCACTCCGCCCTCGTTTAACAGTTCAGGAACGATCGAGAAGATTTCAGGAAGGTTTGTGCCTTTTATTGCGGGGGTTCGGGACATTTTGCAAATTCCTGCACTCGGAAGGGGACTCGTGGACCTGTATCAAAACCCATTGCTGGTCCGTCGGGAAACGGGGTAGGCCCGACCTCAGGGAAACCCTAGGTCGGGCACAGTATTCACTTTCATCTCAAATTGCTGAAGTTAATTCTGGCCCTCCTCGACATTTACTTTTGGACACTCGCATATTCTTGCAATCTCGGAAGGAGGGAATCCCTGCCGTGGCACTGGTGGATTCAGGGGCTACGACTAGCTTTATGGATTATGATTTCGTAAAACATTTCAAAGTTCCTTTAGTGCCTGTGAATCCCCCATGCAGGTGGAAACCGTAGATGGGCGCGAACTCAAGTCGGGACCTATTCGCTTTGCCACCCAACCACTGCGTATGCGTATTGGGGATCACGAGGAGGCGATAAGTTTTTATATCACTTCGAACCTCCATCTTCCTTTGGTGCTCGGAGTATCCTGGCTGCGTCTACACGATCCGTTGGTGGCTTGGGCGCAGAACGCTGTTTCTTTTCCAAGCCTGCAATGTGTGGACCACCTGAGACATGTCTGCGCAGGCCAACATATTGTCGCTTCTGCTGCCTCGATTCCTTCAGAGCTGTCGGATTTCCCGATGTTTTCAGTGAACAGGAGGCAGATCAATTACCACCACATCGTGTTTACGACTGTCCCGTGGATTTGATACCGGACGCTCCATTACCAAAGGGAGGTTGTATTCTTTGTCTGAGCCTGAACTAGTTGCACTTGAGAATTTTTGAATAAAAATCTAGCTCGGGGATTTATTCGACCTTCGTCATCCCCTCTTTCAGCACCCGTTCTCTTTGTCAAGAAGAAGTCGGGAGAACTTGTCTTTGTTGTGACTATAGACGCTTAAATGCTATCACTGTGAGAAATAGCTATCCTTTACCGCTCATCTCCGAATTGTTGGAGCGGTTACGGGAAGCTACAATTTTCACGAAACTTGACTTACGTGGAGCTTACAATTTGGTTCGGATGCGTAAGGAGACGAGTGGAAGACGGCTTTTGGCACCCGTTATGGTCATTTCGAGTACACCGTTATGCCATTTGGTTTGACCAACGCTCCTGCTGTATTTCAACATTTAATGAACGATATCTTTCGAGACATGTTGGATAAGTTTGTTGTCATATATTTGGACGACATTTTGATTTATTCAAAATCTAAAGAGCAACATCTTCAGCAGGTGCGTCAAGTGCTTCAGCGTCTTCGGGAACATAAACTTTATGCTAAATTAGAAAAATGTTTCTTTTTCAGTCGTCTATCGAATTCTTGGGACACATTATTTCTCCTGTGGGCATTGCTATGGACCCCAAAAAGGTTGAGGCGTTGTGTAGTTGGGAAGCTCCTCGTCGGGTTAAAGATGTGCAACGACTTTTAGGATTTGCCAACTATTATCGGACTTTCATTCCAGGTTTTGCGAAGATAATGGATCCCATAACCCAGCTTCTTTGTAAGAAGGTTCCATTTGTGTGGGGGCCTCCACAACAACAGGCTTTTGACACTTTGAAAAAAGCATTTATAACTGAACCCATATTGAAGCATCCTGATCCGGATCGCCCATTTGTGGTCGAGACAGATGCTTCTAATGTCGCTATCGGAGCAGTGCTGTTACAAGCTTCGGAGGATGGCGCTCTTTTGTTTCCTTGCGCTTATTATTCTAGGAAGCTTACAGCTTCGGAACGCAACTATACCATTTGGGAAAAGAGTTGTTAGCTATTAAGGTTGCTTTTGAGACTTGGAGACATCATTTGGAGGGAGCTCGACACAAGGTGGAGGTTCGGACAGATCATAGGAACCTGGAACATTTGACCACGGCTAGGAAATTGAATCAAAGGCAGATTCGTTGGTCGTTATTTTTTGCCAGATTTAATTTCTCGGTTACTTACGTTCCAAGTGGTCAGAACCGGAGGGCGGATGCATTATCTCGAAACCGGAGTATACTTATGCCGAAGATCCTCTTCCTTTACGGACAGTGTTACCACCGGAATCTCTAGCCGTACTGCAGGAACCGGTAGATTTACGGGCCCAACTACGAGAGGCGCAACGTTTGGATGCGTGGACGCAGCAGAGACGGGAGGACATTGGCCCAACTTCTCCATGGTCTTTTGAAGACGATCTGCTTCGATATCGGGTTTATTATATGTGCCTACCAGACCGTTGAGGGCTCTCATCATGACACAATGTCATGATAACCCAGCCGCTGGTCATTTTGGATTACACAAGACCTTGCATTTGGTCACTCGGACTTTTTGGTGGCCTCGAGTTCGTCATGATGTGTCTTCTTACGTCGCTTCTTGCGTTCAATGTAGGCAAGCGAAAGCAGCATCCGGTGCACCTCCTGGACTTTTGCAACCCTTGCCGACTCCAAGTAGACCATGGGGAGCGATCTCTATGGACTTTCTGACACATTTACCGTCTTCATCGGGGTTCACAACAGTGCTTGTGGTAGTGGATATGTTGACTAAATGGCCCATTTCATTCCCTGTCGGAAATTACCATCGTCCGCACTACGGCTCAGTTATTTTTGCAACATATCTTCCGTCTACATGGACTGCCTGATAGAGTGGTTTCTGATCGGGGTCCAGTTTACGGCAGAATTTTGGAAACAGTTAATGGCGGCTTTGCAAGTGAAAGTATGTTTAGCGTCAGCGCACCATCCGGAAACTGATGGCGGGACGGAGAAGGTGATTGGGATTCTTACTCAATATTTGAGATGTTTTGTTAATTTGCGACAAAACGATTGGGTGAAATACCTCCCGTTAGCAGAATTCGCGTTTAACAACTCGCAGCATACCTCCACCCGTGTCACGCCATTTTTGCAAATATGGGTTATCATCCGCGTTTCTTCCCATTAACTATGATGGATTCCCGGTTCCTGAGACCCGAGAGTTTTTGGAAGAACTACACGCAGTTCGCTCGTCTACTGATACAACAATTGAACAAGGCAAAAGAAGATTATAAGCGGTTTGCAGATCGGTCCCGTCCGAGATACACCTCCGTTAGTTGTGGGTGATAAAGTGTGGCTATCTACAAAACATCTGAAGGTCGATCGCCCTATTAGAAAACTTGATCATCGGTTTATTGGTCCGTTCCCGATTGAGGCAGTTATTAATCCCGTGGCATACCGCCTCACTTTGCCACGATCCATGCGTATTCACCCGTCTTTCATCGATCTCTTTTGATTCCTGATTCTTCTGTTTGTCGATTACGTGATTCTGCTGAACCGGGTCCGTTATCATTGCCTTCTGAGGAGCCTGCTGTTGACGATACGGTGGTGAAGTCCTTGATTCCCGTTGGCTCAAAGGTCGCTTCCAGTATTTGGTCAGGAGGAGGGTAGATGACTGGAGGTTTGTTCCTGGACGGATGCGTCTACACTTCATGCTTCGGATCTGCTTCGAGACTTTCATGCACGCTTCCCTTCGAAACCGCATCCGGATCGCCAGACCCGGGGAAGGGCCCTGCGGTGAGGGATAGTGTTGTGATTCCGGCATCTGCTACAGGTTTTTTGAATGACAGCTCCAGCGAGGAGGACTTATATGAATCAGCAAGTTCTAACGATGAGGAGGAGATGAATGCATTTGATTTGCAAGGTCGGCTTGAACCTTCAAATTCCTCCACCCTTCAATTAGGTGGTCAGCCGGGAACGGGTGATAATGAGGAACAAATGTTATCTTCAGGTGAAGAAGATGATAATTTGGATGATTGCTGGGTAGATGTCAGGACAAGACGTCTCCTGACAAGGAGGAACCAACGAGGTTACAGTAGGAGAGCAGACCAGCAATTAGACTAATTAGTTACTCTATAAAGGGAGAGATATGACTTTGCACTTTGTCCGGAACAAAGTGTCTATTTGCAAGAGAGAACTGAAGAGCACAGTCTGGAGGATTTTGATCTGAAATATCTTGTTGGGATTTGGATTTAATTCGTTGGAACTTCTACTTATTGGAATTATTTTGTGAAGGACTTTGATCTGAAGAATCTTGTTGAGTCTTGGATTTAGTTCGTTGGAACTTTTACTTATTGGAGCTATCTGTGAAAATTCCTGTTTGCTGCCTTTCTTTACAAGGACTGTTGCTTTCAGCCTTATCTGTTTACTTTAAAAGGTGGGACATAACATTTTCCTGTTTGCTGCCTTTCTTTACAAGGACTGCTGCTTTCAGCCTTAACTGTTTATTTTAGAAGGTGGGACATAACAACTTTGTATATTTAAAAGCTTTATGTGGGGACATTTGCAAAATGAACTATAACATCACAGAAATGTGGGTTGCTTTTGTACTGCTTACAGAATTGATATTTACAACAAGTAACATTAAATAAAATTGCTTAGACAATTTTCATATGTTAGACAAAACTGCAAAATAAAACTTGCTTTATTTTTTTTACAGATATTATAAAAACTATTAAAAAAAATACGATGGAGTAGAATACTGATACCTTTAAAACAGAGAATAAAATGGGTTTCAACCCATTCCCAGAGCTATAAATCAGAAAAAAATCAAAAACAAAATACCAAAAACAATACAAACTGGATCAGAATAAGAAGCACATAGGAAGATTTGTATAATGTTAAAAAAAAAAAGTTGCAAAGTTTCAATTCAAGGATTGTTAAGTGCTTTGGGTTAATTTACATAGACACTGCATAGGAAACCAAATACACATTTCCATCTCAGTGGCATACATGCTATTCATTCTTTTTGAAAGTAATTTTAAGTTTCAAGAAAATCACATCAATTAAAATGGAGAAACACAGTGTCTCCTAGAATCAAAGAAATAACACACAACACAACAAAAATAATGCCAATGGTTATAAAGAGAAAAGAAAATCAATAAAAGATTCAGTTCAAATAATTATAAATTATATTATAGGCTCTCAGGATGTGTATCTATGCTCGGTCCATTTTGCCCTATCTATATTCATGTATTCAAAGTTAATTAACATAAGGTGATATTATGATGACAGCAAAATACAATCTTCAATGCCCATATAGAAAATATTGCAATAGGGAACCAAGAAAACTTGAGTAGATGTTGTATAGAAAAGTTTGCATCAAATAGCAACTACCTAATGTAATGTGGGAAACTTGTTTTGGTGTCTTGTCTTCTTGACTCATATTAAATTATAGAAAAAGAAGAAGACAGAGAAGACGGAGGAGGAAGAGGAGGATGTAATTCCCCGTTAGGAGAACGAGCGCATACAGGGAGACGTATTGAGAGTAGTGTTTGAATAATACACACACAGCACACAGATACACTGTACAGTAAATGTAGGTTTTTACTTTCCATAAAGGTTTAAGCAAAGTTCAAACACAGTCCAAAGTCATTCACAAGTAAATCAGTCAGTTTTCAGTCCAGGGATAATCCAATAACAAAGTCCAGTATCAAAAACAGTTCAGTATCAGACTTACATCAAATCCAAGAATATCAGTCAATTAGGAAAAATGGAGGAATGGCAACTCTTTCCAACAGAAGGAAAACAGAGACTCACTGAGATACACTCTCTTCTGAGACTAAGACTAAACAACCCAGGTTTCTGGCTCCATCTTATGGTCATTTGATGAACCACACTCAATTACACTTTTAGGATTTTCTTAAAGATACAGTATTAAAATGTCTATCTTGGTTTATATATTTCCAACCCAAATACCTGTTAGGTAACTTACATTCCTAACAGAGGAGGAGGAGGAGGAGGAGGAGGAGGAGGAGGAGGAGGAGGAGGAGGAGGACCATCAAACTAAAATAAGAGAAATAAATAGGATCAGGAATGGCGTTATGCATCTCCCACCACCCGCTCTTTCCAAATTGCACATTAAATAAGTCTATTCCATGTCATTATCTAGCATCTCTGATCTAACATGATGATTTTTTTTTTGCATAGAATCACTTATTGATTAAAAAGAATCACTTTGAAGACGCAAACAAACCAGGTAGATGGTTAGCATACAAATTGAGAAAGGAGAAAGAATCAAGGAAAATATTGCAATTAATAGATGACCAAGGCCAAGTTTGCCATGGTACCAAAGAGAAGAAGGAAATCATTCGAGACTTCTATGGGAAATTATATATGCAAGAGAATATTGATGAGGAAAGAGTTAAACAGTACTTACAGAATGCTAATTTACCTCAGATACCTAAAGAGACTGAAAAATTTGATGGAAAGCAATATAACGATGATGGAGTTAACTGAAGCACTCACGAAGCAAAATAATGGAAAGGCACCAGGCCTAGATGGACTTCCGGCAGAATTTTATAAAACATTACAAGAATCGTTGAATCTTCCATTGCTAGAAGTTATGAATGAAGTTATGTTAAAGAAGAAGATACCTAAATCATGGTCAGAAGCCTATATTACACTTATTCCAAAAGAGGAGGCCGACCAATTACAAATTAAGAACTATAGGCCCATTTCTCTACTAAATGCAGATTATAAAATCTTTGCTTCAATATTGGCAGAAAGACTTAAAAAATATTTAAATAATTTTATCCATCCTGATCAAAATGGATTTCTGCCAAAGGGACAAATTAAAGACAATATGAGAGTAATCTTGGACACCTTGGAATACTATGAGGCACATCCTGAAAAACAAATGGCTCTGATATTTCTAGATGCACAGAAGGCATTTGATAATGTGAATTGGTGATTCATGTTATTACTGTTGGAACAGATGGGTTTTGCTAGAAAATTTATCCAAGCAATAGAAGCTATATACTATAAGCAAACGGCAAAGGTAATGATAGAGGGAGAACTGACAGACTGTATCAATATAAAAAAAGGAACAAGACAAGGGTGCCCACTATCACCTTTGTTGTTTGTGTTAACTTTGGAAGTGCTAAACAGAAATATTAGAGATGAAAAGAATATAAAAGGAATGAAATTAAAAAGGAAGAATTTAAGCTGCAAGCATTTGCAGATGATATGGTTTTCATCTTAGAAGACCCTTTAGAAACAGCATCAAAATTGATAGAAAAGATAGAGACATATGGAAAGGTTTGAAAATAAATAAAGATAAGACAAAGATCTTGACAAAGAATATGCTATTAAGACAAAAGGAAGAACTAGCAGACCTTTTGAAAATTCAGGTCACGAATAAGATCAAGTACTTGGGGATATATTTGACAGCAAGATGTAGTACATTAAAAGAGAATAATTATATCAAACTTAAACAGCAGATAGCGCTAGATTTGGCGAAATGGGAAAATTTACAACTGTCACTAATAGGAGAATCTCAACAATCAAGATGAATATATTACCCAGAATTTTATATTTTTTCCAAACAATTCCAATTAGGCTTGGAAAAGACTACTTTGAAGATTTAAATAAAATTGTGTTGAAATATATATGGCAAGGTAAGAAAGCGAGAATAAAGTTAAAACTTTTGCAAGATGCTAGAATTAGAGGAGGATTTGGTTTGCCTAATTGGGAGTTGTACTACCAAGCTACATATCTGATGTGGGTTAAGGAATGGATAACACTAAGAAATACTAGATTGTTGATATTAGAAGGACATGATTTGTTGTTGGGGTGGCATGCTTGTTTATGGTATAAAGGAACTAAAACACAGGGGTATTTTAGAAGACATTATATATGGGAGTCTCTGTGGTTAAACTGGGAGAAGATTAAAAGACAATGTTATTTGAAAATTCCAGTCTGGTTATTGACTATTGAAGCATTTTCTTATCCTATAATATACAAAAAGGAACAAACAGTTAGATATGGCGAAATATTGAATGAAAAGGGTGAACTTAAATCTATGCAAAAACTAGAGGAACAAGGTATAAAGATGAATTGGTTTTCATATGCGCAAATACATACAAGGTATGACAAAGATTCTAAAACAGAAGGTTTCTATGATAAATTGACTGACAGATAAGATTTTGACAGGTACTGATGAAAAGGTGATTAAAAAATTGTATGGATATTTATTAGAAATTAAAACTAGATGAAGAACAAGTTAAAGAAACTATGATTGCTTGGGGGAAGAATTTTGGATATGGGATTGATCTAGAGAAATGGCAAAAATTGTAGTCTCAAAATTATAAAATGACAATGTCAACAGCATATAAAGAAAATTTGTATAAGATGTTTTACAGGTGGCATTTTCCCCCGACAAGAATAGCAAGAATGTTCAAGAATAAATCCGAAAAATGTTGGAAATGTAATCAGACACCTGACTCATTTTACCATATGTGGTGGACTTGTGCGGATGCTAAAAAATACTGGACTAAAATCCACATGTGGTTGGAAAAAATGACAAAAAGGCATATAGACTTGAAACCAGAGATATTTTTATTGGGAATTTTACCTGAAATATATAGTAAAGACTTGAAATATCTGATTGTAAATGTAATAACAGCGGCTAGGATTGTATTTGCTAAAAACTGGAAAAATGAGAAAATATCATCACAGGAGGAAATTATTAAGAAAATATTGGAATGTGCAGAAATGAGTAGATTGACATTTGAAATTAGAGAACAAGAGGATCAACAATTTTATAAAATTTGGGATCTTTTCTATCAACGGTTAGACAATAAAATACAGTAATGAAATATGTAGACTTTTAGAAAATAATAAATATATAAAGATGTACTTCTTTCTTATTATATCTACAAAATGATTTTAGGATAGATTTGGGATGATAATATGAACTGTTATAAAAAACTAAGTAAATTATGATTATCTTGTAAAACATGAATGAATAAAAGTATAGTCAAATGATTGATTAATAATGATACTAAGGTATTTAATTTTTGATTGACAATATGAGATCATATGCAATGTAATTGTAACTGAAGACTACGAAATGGAAGCACAAAACAATTTGTAAACCAACCGGCACACTGTATGTACACTTATGGAAGATAGTTTGATGTTTTTATGTTTTTATGTTTTGTTTGTTTATGTTTGTTTTTAAAAACCAATAAAATTAAAAAAAAAAGAATCACTTATTTGTCTCCATTTGCACTGCATATTTGGAAAGAACATTTTATTCCTGTTAATTTAATGAATGCCCATTAAGTCCTCAGCCTGGTTTTATTATTTTAACTAGTCATTTTGATATGGCCTTTTGGCTCCTGACAGGAATTTGCATTCTTCATGTTTGTTGCTAGCTCTGAGACCAATAGTAGGACTGCTCAAAAATCAAACCTATACTTCATGAGAAATATCAAATTAAAATCTTACATAATGCTTTTTAATGCAAGTAATACCCTGCTTTTGTTTGCTCTCTGCATTGTTGCTGCATTGTTGCTGCTTAGTGATTTCCTTGCTTTTTTTTTAGAACAACACAATTCTTAATTATGTCCAATAAAAGCTTAAGATATTTCATCTCATTTTCTTTTCTGCCTAAAAACTGAATATCTGACGTTTTGGCTGTATGCTGTTTCTAACCTGAACATGAAACTATTCGGTGTTTACCTTTTGTAATAGAGAATAATAATGACAAAATGTCTTGCTTTGTACCCCCTCTTTTTAATCTCCTATCCTTTTTGACTCCATACCTGTCTTTTTTTGCACAGCTTCTTCCAGCCTGCAAGTCCATTATTTCCTACTATTCCAATAACGTCTTCCATTTCTTATTGGACAAGCATAATTATCTTTGCTTTTTAAAAATTATGAATAAGGCTGTTTAATCCAGTTGGCACAGGGAGGAAAAAAAACTAGCAGCTCCTGGATCACATGTAAATTCTAAATGTATTTAGAATTCTAAATGTAAATTCTAAATTCTTGTAGCCTCCAGTCATCCATCCATTCAATTGCATTACTGACAACAAATAACTAAAGCCTGTGTTTGATTTATGGTTCATTTTGACAGAAAAATATATCAGTCAACATGGTTTCCCACTCATGATTCCAGAGGGCTACGTATAAGCTTTCTTTTATGCTTAAGGTACCAAGAAAACGTATCTCAGTCATCCATGTGTCTATTGGAGCTTTCCAAAAGTTCCATACTTGACATTTTAGTGACTACGATACTACCATTTTCTGAGTACATCTCTCAGTCACTGAAAGGTTGCTCATCCCTGTGTGGCAAACTCTGCATATACATCTCTGTATGCCCATCATGCATCAACTAATAGGCCCGTGCCTTTTCTTCTATGTTAATTTGCTTCTTCCTGCCTTTTCATAAAATAAATGTATGTGTTCTATTTAAACTTGAAAGGCTGTCTGAGCTAAATCTCACCTGTCACTTGAGCATGAGAGGTTGCTGAGCATTTCTCCTGTCATTTATGAGTTTTGTCAGAATTTTAATTCATTCCTATTTAAAAGGAAGAGAACTGACACTTTTCAATTTTTTTGGTGTTGGGGACGGAAGACTCCTAAGAATTCCATGGACAGCCTCCAAAAGAAATCAATGGATACCCAGATTACACTATCACCTGGTTAGGTTTTAAGGCACAGATATTATTTATTTATTAAATTTATATGACACCCATCTTATTGTTGGAGCGACTCTCAGCGGCATCTAAATTTAATAAATAATAAATTAATGATATTCAGTCTCTTACCTTCTCCCATCCCCACCAGATTACTTAGTTTGCTTTTTGGTTAATTTTTTAAAAAAATGGCACAGTCATTCATTTTCAAGGGGGAAAATATTTTTTATAAGACCGGAGTTAAGAAAATTTTTCAAAGAATAGGCAGACATTTTTCTTTCTCTCTTTGCAAACAAACCTCTGAATATTAGTAAAGTTTGAAATAAAAATACAGACTTCTAATGTAATATTACTGCTATTCATCTGTGTATTGGAGACAGCACTATTTTTTACTCCATCAATCGGGGTGGGGTTCAAATTTCTTAACAACCGGTTCTGTGGGTGTGGCCTAATTTGTGGGTGTGGCTTGGTGGTCATGTGACTGGGGTGGGAGTGGCTTGCTGATTGGGCATGGCTATGTGGTCATGTGATCGGGGTGGGCGTGGCTATGTGGTCATGTGATGGGTGGGCGTGGCCATGTGGCTGGCAACCCAAATTTAAGTAGTACTCACTTAATGACCAGGTGCTCGCTTAGCGGCCAATTGCTTAGCAAGTGCTTTTTGCCAGTTTCCAAGGCCTGGGGCGGCCCTGGCAAGGCCCAGGGAGGTGGCTATGTAGCTGGCAACCCAAATTTAAATGGTCTTCACTTAATGACCAGGTTACTCACTTAGTGGCCAATTGCTTAGCATATGATATAAGGATTAATGCAAATTGGAAAGGAAAGAATGCAGAGATTGTGCACAAGTGATTTGTACCAACCAACATACTATGTAACTGAAGATGGTTTATGTTTTATGTTTTTGTTTATGTTTAAAAAAAATAAAACACTTTTATTTTAAAAAAATCATTTATGTATGGATGCAACTTCTTGTTACATTGATGTTGCTATATATTGATTTAAGCAGAAACAGATAATGTATAACATCAATGTAACAAGAAGTTGCCTGTCTCCCTTTTGGTAAGTTGCTTTTTGTATTTATGTATTTATTTATTTTTTTTATTATCTGTTTTTGTTTTTATTAATCATAAAAACAAAAACAGATACTAAAGAAATAAATAAACACATAAATAAACATTATTTTACTATTCATCTTGATGTTTCTTTAAGCAAAGAAGAAAGAAACATCAAGATGAATAGTAGAATAATTTTTATTTGTGTTTATTTATTTCTTTAGTATCTGTTTTGTTTTTATGATTAATAAAAACAAAAACAGATAGTAAAAAAATAAACAAATACATAAATATAAAAAAGCAACTTACCAAAAAGGAGACAGGCAAGTTGGCTAGCCAACTATGCCAGGGTCCTCCTCAGTCTTCCAGCTTGCTGCAGCAAAGATGGCCGGCCCAGGAGTCGGCTCTCAACTGGGCTGGCGGCGGAGGTGGCAGGAGGAGGTAGGGGACCGGGCCAGCAGCAAGAGTTGCTGCTTTGCCTCCTCACTACCAATCGGTGATGGGAAGGCAAGGCAGCAACCCTTGGGCCGCAGCAGGTGAGGGAAAGTGGCGGGCCAGCAGCCTAGCCAAGATGGTAGCCGCCATGTGGGCAAGGCAGCGGCGCCCAGTCCGGGAGTCAGCTCTTGACTTGGCTGGGGGCGGCGGCAGTGGCAGGAGGAGGTAGGGGACCAGGCCAGCAGCAGGAGTTGCTGCTTTGCCTCCTCACTACCAATTGGTGGTAGGAAGGCAAGGCAGCAACAATGGAGGGCCGCGGGAAGATGGGATGGGGAAGGCAGGGAGCATCAGCAAGGGTGGTCGACCAGGACTGGTGGCGGTAGGTAGGCAACCAGGTTGGAGGTCGTACTTACCGATCTGCGTCTTCGGAGGCCAGCAGCTGGGTAGGCAGTCCGGGCGGGCGAGGATGGCTAGCGGCGGCGGCGGGAGGCAGGCAGGGTAAGGCAGGCTGGCCAGGTGAGGACGGTTAGCAGCGGTGGCGACCAGGGCTTGCGGCTTGCCCTCACTCAGCAGAGCGGCAGAAGGCAGGCAGGGACGGATGGTTGGCTGGACTGCTGCTGCTGCTGCTGCTGCTGCTGGTGTAAGCGATGGTGCCATGCAGGTAAATTTTTGTAATTAGTGCACATGTGCTATAAGTAGGGCCGGGGCGGGGAGCGCGGAGGAGGATGAGAAAGGGATTTCCGTGCGTACACAGTTAAAAAACCAGTTTAAAAAAAGTTATTTTTACTTTGGGAGCGGTGGATAGGGGCAGGGGCCGGGGCAGCGAAGGGAGGGGTGGGGGGGGAGAATGCAGAAGGGATTTTCGCGCATGCGCAGTAATAAAAACCGGTTTTTGGCCTGTAGGAGCGGCAGAGAGGGGTGGGGCCAAGCAGGGGTTGGTTTTACTGGTTCTTAGAACTACCGGTGACATTAACAACCAGTTCCATAGAACCGGTGTGAACCGGTAGAAATCCACCCCTGCCATCAATCAAGAAACAAAGCAGGCACTTTTTAAAGCAAAATACTTCATTAGAAGGAAATATTCTTAAATAACGAATACAAATTTTCAGTCAGGTGGGTGAGTGGGCAGGGTACCAAGAAGAAATGGAAACTGCAGCAAGTACCATTGTAATCAATCTTTAGTGAGTAATGGGAAAATATCCCATATGCATGTTTCTTTAAGATTTAAGAATTAATTTGCAGTACTTTTCTTTCAGTCTTCCCCCCCCCCCAAAAAAAAGACTAAGAAAGGGTGGTGGTGTTATTATTATTATTATTATTTACTTAATTATGGAGCCATTCATTAGAATACTTTTAGATGGAAGACTCTGAACGTAGCTGCCAAACCATGACTAGACTTTCATTCCTCTACTTCAGTGTTTTTCTGTACCTCTCTAAGTTTCTATACCATTTCTTTCTTTTATGGAGCTCATTAATCTAGGTAGAGATCAACTTTGAAACACTTGGATAGGTTCTGCAGGTTTTTGTTCACAAACAATGCACTTAAATATTCATTCTTGCATACTTCCCTCTCACTTACAGTATAAGCAGTTCTGTTTATAGTTCATGTGGCCAGATACTTTTTCAGACATGTCACTACTTTCTAAGAGCTTATGTTGTGTTCATTAATACCGTGTTTCTCCAACAATACGCCCCCCCCATAGCATGACCCAGCATGTTTTCTAGGCATAAAATGAAATTAAGCCCCTCCCCCCAAATTTAGACCTAGTTTAAAACATGCGAAATTGGGGGGAAGACAGGGGGGAACTTGCCATTAGGAGTTCCCCGCGAGCACCTATGCCACATCATTAGCCGCTCCTAACACCATGGTGGAACACGGAGGGCTCCCTTAACCCTCCCTTACCCGGGTCAGCAGGCGGGCGGAAGTTACGGAGGCAGCTCCCCCACCCGAGAAGCAGCTGAAATGCTTCTACGGTTCCCGCCACTGCTGCCGCTGTTATTGGAGATGGCGCTGGCGAGAGAGGGATACCTGCAGCTCGGCCTGGGAGCTTGGAATGCGCACCAGGACTTTTGCAAACTTGCAGAGCCCAAGGCTGGAGCACCAAGGGTAGCAGCAGCAGAGACGCTCGCTCGGCTCTTCTCATGCCCACCCAGCCGCTCGGGATTAAACCAAAGCGCAGCATGCGACACTCCTAGGTACCTCAGAATCTTTTTTTCTTGTTGTTACAGAGACGGGGGGAAAGCGGGAGCGACTCAGACGCTGTTGTTGAAGACAGTGCTGGTGTGCGCAGGGGGGGGGAGAAATTAATTCACCCCCGAAAAGACGTCCTAGCCATTTTTTCGGGGGTCAAAAAAAAAAGGCCCAGCTTTATTTTGTGAGAAACATGGTAGACAAATAGATAGTTAGGGATGAGGAGACTGTATCATTAAAAAGCATTTTATGTATGTGAAGAGGGCTAGTGAGTTTGATTTTTGGTCTTGAAACACTCTGGTGCTTTGGAGTCTTAAAGACCTGTGAATGGGTGGCAAAGAAAATATTTAATTGACCAGTTTGGAGAGGGGGTAGAAGGAAGGATAATATTTGATTAGTTGAATTGATTGGCAGGCATCCCAGAGTTTTGTGCCACTGGAGGCAAAAGGAAAACAGGATGATAACTAGGATATCAACCAATATTAAATTACTTTTGTTTTATACCTCATTAGGACGTCTCAGATGATGGAACAAACGTCTCACCTGGAAAGAGTCATTCTAATGTTCAAAACTCATGTAGGGATTATGCTGATCAAAATGCACTTTGTTGTAACTCTCAATGAAAACTGGCAGGTTCAGTACATAGGACACAGATTATACAATATTTATTCCTTGACTTCCTCTTCAGTATCTCACTGGGAAGGTGTTCTCTGAGTGTTAAATGGGAAATCCTAATCTTGTCTACTTGGATAAATATCCAAGGGAGATAAGTGAGACGTGCTTCTCCATCAATAAAAAGGGTATTTGCTAGAGGGGACAAGTCTTCCTCAGAGGCCCATAAATGTCTGCAGTTGTAATTCTATGAAACCAAGTGATTTTAGCAAAGCAAGCATGGTTTAATACTTCACAACTTTACAATAGAAAAATTGCACTGGTTCCCAATGTTTGTTTATTGCTTATTTCAGTTAGCCTTAATATAACACAGACTTCTGATAGCAACTTTTGCAGCAGATCTGGTAATTCAAATATGTTGTCCTGCCAATATTTTCCCCTTAACACATTCTTAGATATTTATGCTTTGTTTACTTATAATATTTGTAGAGCACCCCACCCATAAGACTCAAGCATACACTGAAGCATACATGCTTGAAAAATAAACAAAAAGCAATCAAGGTACAACAGAACAAAAACAAACGTACATTGCAGAATACCCACAGTTAACAAGGGCTCAACAGCACAATTAATACAAATACAATAACCTTACTAACTTGCAGAATCCCAAGAGGGAGATAGCTATACAACCTCCATGGAAAGCATATGCCAGAACATGAGATGTAGAAAAGGCCTGATACCTGTCCTATATACCTCCCAGGGACAGGGAAGGGGGAGTTTCAGCAGGCCCACTTAGATTGGATGGCAGAATCAACTGTGGGAAGGAGGTGTCTGATATATACAAACTCAAAGACACCAACTGATTGGGTACATCAGTGGTCAGGTTGGAATACCACCCACCTAGTCAAAGCTTAATTAAACTGTCTACTATCGCCCACCCTTTCCTAAGATCTGTTATCCCAACTCCCTTTTTGTTTCTTATTTTTTATTTTCTTATACATCCCATTATGACAACGTATCTAGTATTGTGTTCTGAGTCATCATCAAAAACAACAAAATCAGTAACCTTTTTTTTTTTTATGTCACATGTATTCTGGGATTCATTTCACCAATTCTGTTGTGGTCATAATTAGAATAGAGCTCCTGCTAAGATATATTTAAGCAAATGCATAGTATACAGTAATGGTTGCCTCTCTCTCTACAGTCCCTCTCAAGCTTTGCTGAGGCAACTTCATCAGGGGTGGTATTTAGCAGGTTCAGACCAGTTCTGGAGAACCGGTAGCGGAAATTTTGAGTAGTTTGGAGAACCGGTAAATGTCACCTCCGAGTGGAGATTTTACACTATCCTTCCCCTGCCACGCCCACAGAACCGGTAGTAAAAAAAATTTGAATCCCACCACTGAACTTCATGCTGTTGTAGAGTCAAAAACTTTTATGTGGATCCAAAGATATGGTAGGCAAGGAGAAAGGCACTTCCTACTAAGGAAGGTAAACCAATTCAAACATTTCATCACACAGAAAGAGTCCCTCAATTCTCAGGCCAAGAAAAGTCAGGGAGCAACAGGGTATTAGCTGAATTGGATTCTTCTGGAAAATTCAGAATGGCCAAGTTTCAATTTTCAGAAACCTGAAGTAAGAGCTATAAGCAGTAGAACTTAAACCTTACTTGAATAGAACACAAAATGCATAGGCAAAGTATATGTGGTACCTTGCTCACTAGGATCTCGGTCCTAGTGGACAACCATTTAAATATGAACCAACAGTTTGCAGCAGCTGCCAAAAAAGCCAACACAGTCCTAGGCTGCATAAACAGAGGGATAGAATCAAGATCATGTGAAGTGTTAATACCACTTTATAATGCCTTGATAAGGCCTCACTTGGAATACTGTGTTCAGTTTTGATCGCTATGATGTATAAAAGATGTTGAGACTCTAGAAAGAGTGCAGAGAAGAGCAACAAAGATGATTAAGGGACTGGAGGCTAAAACATATGAAGAATGATTGCAGGAACTGGGTATGTCTAGTTTAATGAAAAGAAGGACTAGGGGTGACATGATAGCAGTGTTCCAATATCTCAGGGGCTGCCACAAAGAAGAGGGAGTCAAACTATTCTCCAAAGCACCTGAGGGCAGGACAAGAAGCCATGGGTGGAAACTAATCAAGGAGAGAAGCAACTTAGAACTAAGGAGAAATTGCCTGATAATTAGAACAATTAATCAATGGAACAACTTGCCTCCAGAAGTTATAAATGCTCCAACTCTGGAAGTTTTTAAAAAGATGTGAGGTAACCATTTGTCTGAAGTGGTGTAGGGTTTCCTGCCTAAGCAGGGGGTTGGACGATCTCCAAGTTCCCTTCCAACTTTGTTATTCTATTCTATTCTATTCTATTCTATTCTATTCTATTCTATTCTATTCTATTCTATTCTATTCTATTCTATTCTATTCTATTCTATTCTACAATAGCCTAAAATAATAAGGCATCCAGTTCTCCTCCCCTCGTCTCAATTCTCTCTCTCACTCTCCCCCCCATCTCTTTTCCATTTTATTCTCAAAACAATAATTTAAAAGCAATAAAACCCATAGGACCTGCCACTTACTCTAACCCAAATCCTGGGCAAAGAGTCAACTTTTTAGGATTCTTTTTAACATGGCCGTGTGTGTGTGTGTGTGTGTGTGTGGTAGCTATATTTGGAGATAGGAGATGTTCGAGAGGGCAACTGCTGCAACAGAGAGGGCATGCTTCTTAGATCCCAACAGATGTCACTGCATAATGGAAGGGATCTGTGCAGCTCAACTCTGCTGGATTGTATAAACTGAGCAGAAACCACAGAAGAGAGATTACATCATTAACTATATCTAATCTGTAAAATACATTCATTGCCTCCAATGTTATTTTTTATTTAACTCTTTAATGACAACATCTTGTTAGTGGTCCAGTTTTAGCACCCAAGATGGAATAGAGTAATTAGCCAATCTCCAGCTTACAGCACTACAGTATGATCCAAAGGTATCAGAGTAAATGCAAAACGTTGTCTATTTTTGTGATGGAAGTGAAGATAATTGTGCCTGCACTTGTCAAACATGAGATGTTTCAGCAACAGAACCCTAAACTGTATACTGCAGATAAAAGGGGACCCAAACATCCGTTTTTCATTTGAGAGCAGTCTCTTATTTTTAGAAAGACAATATTGCCAAGAAAACTGACCAACAAATTTATCAACCAACCAGCCAAGCTAGCTATCTGTTGAAGGGAGGATTGGACATTAACTTTTCAAATACCCCATATCTCAACCTTAGGTAGAACAGATGGTGAAGTATAATGCACCCACTGGGTGTTAAATGCAAGCTGTAAGGGACAGAAAGGGGTTAGAATGAAAGGTACAAATAATGAAGGTACATTTGATTTGCCTTGCTTCTGATGAGGCATAAAATAAAATGTAAATAATTTCTGTGCAGAGGAAATTAGCATAATGGTTTTGGCATTTGCAGCTTGAATGAGTTTGCATTCCCTAAGCTAGCTCTGCGGAAAAAAAGAAAGAAAGAAAAAAAAGAATAACACCATTTACCTGGATTTGCAGGAAGGATTATATCAATTCTATTATCACTGTCAGTAATGAAACACAACTCTGATACCATTAACATCATGCAGAATAAAGAAGGTGTGATTAGTCTCAACTTGGATTTGCAATGCAATAAAAAAATATATGAAAATGTTGTGAAGTTGGATATGCGCAATGAAGAAGATAAGTGCTATAACCTAAGTTTCCAATGCAGAAAAGTGTCAATATTATGAATATGGTTTTGCAATTAAACCACCTTCTCTGTAAGTTTATTGTTACAAAGCTATAGTTAGCAATGACCTGGATTTCAGTAAAGACCATGGCTCATTTTTATTTTAAATTATTTAATTTCTGTATGGATAGAAAACCTTGTTATTAACAGTAAGTGCTTTAAAATTAGGAAACATCCATTTGATGACAAACAACAATTGCATAGAATCACTGGGTGCAAGCTAGACACATGTATGACATGCAAATGAACTTTTTTTAAGAAAAAAATTCTTACAGTGGAATTGTCAACTAGGTCCTTAATACATTGCCAAATACCCATTCTTCTAATTAGAATACTATTTATTTTCCCAAAATATTTTGAATCAATCTCAGAAAACATTTTTAAAAAATTCTTATTGTCCTGTATTTTGAAGAAGGAAGGAAGGAAGGAAGGAAGGAAGGAAGGAAGGAAGGAAGGAAGGAAGGAAGGAAGGAAGGAAGGAAGGAAGGAAGGATGTACATGCCTATCAACAAAAGGAGACATGTAATTCATAAACATAGTTTGCTATCTTACATTTACACACTATCCTACCTTTATCTTCTCCTTTGCTCTCCTGATTAGGTTTATCTACTTCAGGACTCAGAGGTTTCTCTTCCTTTCCTGTCTCCTCCTGGGTTATCAAAGTATCTGAAAAGAGGTGTTGGGTGAGATTATACGGAATAATGTCCAGGAGATACCATCAGTATAGTTTACAATATTTCCCCCAAATAATACACCACATGGTTATAAGGTTTGTACTAGGTAGTATGTTGCTGTAGTCAATCCAACTAAAGACCCCTCACATCTTGAATTAGTCCATAAAACCCAATTTCATGAAATGGCTATCAATACATAGTTTTCTGTGTATAGGACTTGAGCGTAACTCTTTATGACACTCACTTGTCAGTAAACAGTTTGCCCAGTTGGGGAATTTAATTTAATGTTAAGTGGTTCAAATCTACTGGTTATTTGGGCTGAGAAACATTCAGTACACAATATCTAAATTTCTATTAAATTCAAAATAAATAAAATAGGTATATAGAAAAGATGATTGGGCTATTCAGTAAAACCTAACAGGATTTAACAGACACAGCAAGGGGAATAATACTTATTTCCATAAAACCATGGAAATTCTTTGGAATATATAATTATTAGTTCTTGCTCAGGGTCCCAAAGTAGAATCTCAAAAAGACATTTGTTCCCCAGATCTATATTAAAATACTAGCCGTAATTAAAAATAACGTTTCAAATGGTATGGACTTTATAAATAATTGATTGAACATTTTGAACATTTCCCCTCTTCCTTTGAACAAAAACTACCTTCAGCTTCCATGTAAGAGATCTGAGAATCTGCCTCAGTATTCATTTCAACTTCTGAGGAATCATCTTGCAATCCTATTGTATTAAAAAATGGAAAATGTTGTCAGTATGATATTAATGTGTATTTTTAATTTAAGAAATGTTTAACAATAAAAAGGCTACTTTATTTCACTGAAAGGAAGATGTTCTTCTATTTAAGACAGTCCTCCCATACAGGAAGATAGACACAAGATGCAAAACCTCCGCACATTGCCCAGTTCCTACTCTGATAACTAGCAGAACTGAAATCAATTTAGCAAATGAGCATGTCTGTCTGTCATAATTAGAGTTATAAAGAGGGACTAGGATATTTCCAATGCTCTTCTTGTTTTTTTAATCTGGATTAAGGACAGAGAGAAACAAACACATGCCACAGGCTCTTCTCTAGAAAGGCAGGGTTGTTGGGAAAAATGGTGGTAATTGATATTAATAAAGGAGAATATTTGTAGTTCAGGGTTGAAATCAGGGGTCCTTGGTGCTCTCTGAGCTTGGCTGTTTTCTTGCAGACATTTCATTACCCGAACTAGATAGCATCATCATGCTGGTGAATGGAATTAATCACTATTGAATAAAATGAATTGTCTGTAAATTAATAGTTTGCAAAATCATTTTATTCCCCACTTGCATAGAAATATTTCACATACAAACTATTGTACTTCAGAGAGGGGATGAGAAGCTATCTGGGCTCATGCATCCTTATTGTGTACTAAGTACCATTTAGTTTGTGATGCTTTCTCTAAGACAGGGGTATCAAACTGGATTTCTTTGAGAGCCGAATCAGCATTGTATTTCTTCTTTGTGGGCCGGATGGGGTGGGGTGGGGGAAGACGGGCCAGATGCCTCCTGCAGCACCCTGCCGGCTCCGTTTTGGCTGGCAGCATGCTACAGGAGGCTGTCCAGGCCAAAAATGGGGTGCGGAGGGGCACACGCAGCCCCTCATGCCCCATTTTGGCTGCCAGAGGCACCGCGGGCCAGTCATTTGCTATTTCCAGGCCAGCCCCGCAGGCCGGATTTAAGCATCCCACAGGCTGGATCTGGGCCACAGGGCTTGAGTTTGACACCTCTATTTGGAGATATCTATAGGCTTGGCCTTTTTATTGGCTGATAGAAGGCTTTGTGATGGGTTGCAAACACAAGGGACCCTCCCCAATCTTGTGCTATAGCAAATCTCACACACTTCAGTATCTTTTACTCCCAGGTAAGTTTTGCATAGGAGTTTCAGCCTGCTGCATGCTAGCTTCATTCTCATTTCATTCCCATCCATCCATAAAAGCTGAGTGTAGTAAAGACTCTCCTTATCCATTGAGATAGCATTTTTATGGCCTGAGATTCTAATAAGAGAGAGTAACAAAGAGAAGGAAGGGCAATGATACATGTCCCTATGGACTTATGATATATAGCAGCTTCTTCCCTTCTTTTGCTCGGCTTCATATCACTTGTTTTCAATTGCCCTCTTATTAGTTGCCTTTCACCTTTCCTGTTCACTTTCTGTATTTTCAAAGCATGCAAGATGAACCCATTCTTAAATCACATTTGGGGAGAAAAACTCATCTTCATTTCTAATAAACATGATACTGATCAGAACATGTGTACAAAATTAGAGACTACACTACTGAAATTGATTATTGAAGTTTTGGAGTGTTGCCCTTAGCCATGTATGAAACAAGTTGATTTAAGATGTGAAGAAGCAAATTGATATTATTAATGAAAAGAACTGTTGATCCCATCAAACTATTTATTATGATTCTGTAAAGGCTTGTAGAAGACATACCATCAGCTTGATCTTCTTCACAGGTTGCATGAGGCACTGGATTAGGCTCTTTTGTATCTGGGGATTCTACAGAAAAATAAAACAAATAAAAATGACTTTGCTTCTCTATAGATTTTCTGAGCACTTTTTATGAAGCCTCACAGTTTTAAAGGTATTTAAAATAATGTTCACAATGTTTGATTGATTGACATTATATTACATTAAATTACAATGAATACAATTATTGAATTTTTAATATAAAATACTGAAACCACTAACAAATTTATGAATACACTTTGATTATATTCTTCTTCATCAATTTTGTTTTAATAGAATTTATAACAATCATATTCATTCACCCGAAATTCTGAAATATCTCACTAAGCAAAAACTCAGAATAAGGATTATGCAGATAACAAAAATTGGTACTTAATTTCAGGATTACCAAGGCAGAGATGTTATAGTTTTGGTGATTTCACAATTAACTCTTTCCCATAATAATAGAATGAACTGAATTTTACATGGAAAATAAAATGTAACCCACACATCCTTGTATTTTGGAACAGTTCACTCCAGACAACAATTATTCAGCCTCATGACCTGGGTTGTCTTGTCAGCATTCGGATCAGAGGTGGTATTCAGCAGGTTCTGACCAATTCTGGAGAACCGGTAGTGGAAATTTTGAGTAGTTCAGAGAACCGGCAAATTCCACCTCTGACTGGCCCCGCCCACATCTACTCTCTGCCTCCCGAGTCCCAGCTGATTGGCTGGGTCTTCTTTTGTTGCCCTGCACAGGAGAACGGAGCTGGAAAACAGGTTAGTGGAGTGGGGTGGGAATGGAGATTTTACAGTATCCTTTCCCTGCTACCCCCACCAAGCCATGCCCACAGAACCGGCAGTAAAAAAAAATTGAATCCCACCACTGATTCAGATGGTCACCTCCAAGGAGGAAACCACAGTGCTCTCCTTTTCCTCTCCTGGAAATCATTTCAGGAAAAGCAGGTAAAGACTTCTTTTTTTAAATAATTTTTTTATATCAATCTACACATACACAACAATACATTAACTATATGGCATCAATATATCATACATTTTAGTATAGGCAAGCTTAATAGTACAAATCATATTTCTTAATACCCACATTCACATTAAATCAAAATCCTTCCTTGTTTATTTTCAACATTCCAATACTCTCTCCTAATGCCAACCACCATATCGGTTAGACATACCTAATAATTTCATTATTCAATTTCCTCCTCAATTTTTTTTAAAATAAAAAATTCTCATTTGGCAAGCAGTGTGGTTCCAGGTTTCAATACAATACAAATCATATTTACCTATTCATTTTGTTTGTTCAATTTCATATCACATTACCCTAATTAGTATCAAATATTAAACTTATCCAATTCCAATTCATATTATAACTTATTTCATTCATTAGAGTATTCTTATATCTTATTTTACAATATTATTTGAAATTCTCCTCATTTCTATGTTAATTTCCCATATTACCTTTATCTGTCATATTTGCAATTTTATCATTCCTTAGTTTATTAATTCAAAATTGTCCCCTCCAATTATTGATTCAAGCCAACCATCTTCAATTTACCTTAATACCATCTCCCTATTTACTATATAACATATATGGTTTTTTTGTCAGATTCCACATTACATTTTCTCAGTCACCTTATAAATCATCTATACATTACAAAAATATTAGTCTAATCAATTAATTATAGCAACTGATGTTAGTCCTTCCATAATAGTTCTCATTTCATCATCTTCCCCCCTTTTCTTATACATCATTAATCATCAATACATGATATTTGTATTATAAATTCCCAATTCCATATTTATTCCATTAAATTCCATGTCTAGTATAACAATAATTCTTTAATAACAGGAAAGAGAAAAAAAGAAAAAGAAAGAAGCTAAAAGGAAAAAAACACACAATTCTTATCTATTTTCAATACTTATTCATTTATATCACAACTTATTACCTTGTGGAATCTCCTTCCTATCCTCTTTTTTTATTTTACCCATTATGTCATCATCTTCCCCCCTTTCCTTATACATCATTAATCATCAATACATGATATTTGTATTATAAATTCCCAATTCCATATTTATTCCATTAAATCCCATGTCTAGTATAACAATAATTCTTTAATAACAGGAAAGAGGGGAAAAAAAGAAAGAAGCTAAAAGGAAAAAAACACATAATTCTTATCTATTTTCAATACTTATTCATTTATATCACAACTTATTACCTTGTGGAATCTCCTTCCTATCCTCTTTTTTTATTTTACCCATTATGTCTCGTTCTTTTAACTATATAGTTTCTTTTCATCCTTGTTTGCTTCCTGATTCTCTTTATTTTCTGGTCCTTTCTTTTAATTCCCCCTTTCCCCATTCTTATTCCTTTCCATTTCTCATTCCAATTATTAACTTTTTCTCATTCCCTCTTTCGATTTTTCTTTTGAACTTTCCTTTTCAGCTTTTTCCCTCTCCTTTTTTTTCATTTTCCAAACCATTTTCCCTTTTATTATCACATCACAGGTAAAGACTTCTTACATGTTATTTTTCCAATTCTAAATAAACTAGAGGGGAGAAAAGGCCTCTAGCCCATGCTCAGCCTTTACTTTTTCTACTCCCATGAAAAAAATTCATATCATTTCTAGAAATAGCCAGCTTTGTAAAGAAGACTTGGCCTGTACTCTCCGTAAATAAACCATTGAATAAACTTCACAAATAAAACTACACAATCTAGGAATAACAGCGTAGATACGCAAAGGAATTTTGTGCAGAACAAACTCCTTCAAATCAAGCATCTGGTGCTGAATATGTATAAGTCCTTGCTTGATCAGCTCAGCATGCAAAACCCTTAACAGAACTTTAGCCATGCTTGGAGGATGAGGATGGGAGTAGAAAGAAGGAACTAAATCTGAATCCTCTCTAATCCCAGCTTCCTTGTTCTGTTGTCAAAAAATGCAAAATCTCTGCACTGAATATACTTTTACCTTTAACATTGTGATGAAGATGGGAGTCTCACAGTAAGTGAGAATCTCAGTTGATTTTCCTCCTTTTGAAACTTAGCCATCTTCAAATATCCCATGGTTAAGCTTTTTCATAATTTAGAGACTTGGAGTCAACCAGATTAATGGCAAGATATGGGGTAGTTGAAATGTAAAATACTTAGAGAAGACCAAGTTGCCATTCCTAAATGTGTATATCATTTATTAAATAATACACTCAATAACTACGGTAGCTGTCGTAATGGTATGCAATCTATGCCATAAAAGCCATTGTTATTTCAAAACATCAGCCTTAATGCTATTTTATCTCCAGCTGGGTCACATCCATACTAAAACTTGGACTAATATATCTAGCAGTAAGCAATGAACTAAAGAATAGCATGAAAGTAACAGCTTCTAAAGGCTGCCAAATACAATCATTGTGGGATGTATGGGAAACCTGGGCAGTTAACATCTGATCAAAGTTTAATAATCTGTAAAATGGGAATGCATCAAAACTTGGTGATTTTAATTAATTGTAAATAATTCCCCAAGGCAAATATTTAATTACCTACACAGCTTGTTTGTTCAAAGACAAAGTCAAAAGTTGAAGTAGAACTCTAGTATACATATTTTTCAAATCATTTGTTCTTAAGCTTCTCAAATTAATCTACAGAATATTATTAATTGTATTTTAAATGTAAAATGCTTTCTGCCAATACTATCAAAATAAGAAAGGGAAAGAGACTTTTGAATTAAACCACGGAAGCAGAAAAAGCTAGGCAATTTAAACAATCCTGATTAACAGTATGCTACAAACAGGGAACAGGTGTACAGCAGAAAAGTGCCTGCAGAGCAAATAACTTCAGACTATTCAAGCAAGCCAAGCCACAGGAAAGGGAAAGAAAGGAAGGAAGGAAGGAAGGAAGGAAGGAAGGAGAATCTCATTAAATAATCAGTAAAGTGATGTACCTTGTTCCAAATTTATCACACATTAGGCATTTGCTAATTACTAGTCACAATACTAGCAACTAAAATAGACATTAATTCACATTTTGAACAGCAGCAAGGTGATCCATTAAAATATTTTTGTGTTGAAGCAAGTGTTGCCAGTATTCAATATAATCTCTGTATGATCTTTTTTTCATTGTTTCTATGTCAACATTAATAAACAATTCAATACAAATAGACAAGAATCAAACCAATTAATATATATATGGTGCCCTACAGTTAGTCCTCAACTAACAATAATTTGTTTAGTGATTGCTCAAAGTTACAATGGCACTAAAAAAACTGACTTAAGTCCTTGCACTTAAGAGCGTTGCACCATCCCCACAGTTATGTGATCAAAATTTGGATGCTTGGCAACCAGCATGCAATTATGATGGTTGTGGTGTCCCAGGGTCAGGTGTTCATCATCATTTGTGACATTCTTAGCCGGCTTCTGTCATGCAAAGTCAATGGGGGAAGCCTGATTTGCTTAACAACTATATGCTTAAAACTTAACAATGTTGATTTGCCTTCCAGGTAGCGGTCAAAATTTAAGATGGCAGTATGCCAGAAGAGAAACTATACTTAGTGCTGGAGATTTCTTTCATATAGGATAACAGCCTTCGACTGAGGAGGCAAAGTTGGAGTTTCAGGCTTGCCTTGAGTGCAGTCTATGTTTTTGAACACTGCAGTCTAGTGTTTTTGAAGCTGTTTCAGCAGACTTGGATGAACTCACTGATACTGTGACATCTGTTTTTGTGAAAACATGTGTGCCGACCAAGAGTTTCATCATATACAGTAATAATAAACCTTAGTTCACAGCTAAGCTCAAGTAGCTACGTCACGCCAAAGAGGAAGCCTACAGGAACAGAGACATGATGCTGTGCAATCAGGCCAGGAATATATTAACAAGGAAGATCAGGGTAGCAAGGAATATATACTCTGAAAGCTGAGGAATCAGTTTTTAGCAAATGAACCAGCAAATGTGTGGAAAAGCCTGAAGAATATCATTGCCTACAGCAGATTTCTGTCCTTTACTGGAGAAAATCAGCAACTGGCAGAAGACTTATATGTGTTCTAGTGTAGGTTTGAGAGGAAATCACTGTCAGCTATCATTACCCTCCCCATTTCTGATAGACCAACAGTAGCCAAATCTCCTTCACCTATCTCTATCCTTCTGGGCCTCCCTCCACTGGTGATCCTAAAAAAAGATGCAAGAGGTCTATTTCACAGACAAAAGATTGGAAAAGCATCAGGCCAAGATGGAGTAACTCCTTCTTACTTGAAAAGTCTGTGCTGATCAACTGGCCCCCATCTTCATGCACATCTTTAATAAATCACTAGAGATGCATTATGTTCCTTCTTGCTTCAAATGCTCTACTATCATTCCAGTTCCCAAGAAACCCTCCATCAAGGAGTTGAATGACTATAGACCGGTTGCTCTGACATCTGTAGTTATGAAAACCTTTGAAAAGTAGTGCTGACCCACTTGAAAATCATCCTGGATCTGCTGTTAGACCCTTTAGAGTTTGCCTACCATGCAAATAGATTGGCAGCTGATGCTGTCAATATGGCACTGCACTATATCTTGCATGGATCCTTTTTGTAGACTTGAGCCTGGCATTCAATACCACCATTCCAGAAATTCTTCACTCTAAACTGAATGGAATGCCTGTCCATTCTTGTTAGGTGGGATTATAAACTTTCTGGCAGATAGAAAGCAACAGATGAAGCTAGGAAAATCACATTGGATACCAGAGCAAGTAGCACAGGGCTGTTCTCTGTTACTCTTTTCTCTCAGTACCAACAACTACATCTCTAAGGATCCCTCTGTTAAAATACTGAAACTTGCAGATGACACAACAATCATTGGTCTCATTTGAGATGGTGATGAGTCTGCATATAGACAGAGGTTGAACAACTCATCCTGTGGTGCAGCTGGAACAATCTGGAGCTGAACACGCTTAAAACCTGTAGAGGTGAGATGGATTTTAGGAGGAGCCCATTTATTCTACCATCTCTTACTATACTAGATAACACAATATCAACAGTAGAGTCCTTCAGGTTTTGGGGTTTTATAACCTCCCAGGATTTGAAATGGACACCTAACATTAGAATCATCATTAAAAAGGTGTAACAAAGAATGTTTTTCCTGTGTCAACTCAGAAAGTTCAGGGTGCCCCAGGAGCTGTTGATGCAGTTGTACAGAGGAATTATTGACTCTTGTCATTTATACTTCTGTAACTGTCTGATTTGTACAGCAACCAAACAGGACAAATACAGACAATACAACGGATAGTTAGGACTGCAGAAAAAAATAACTGCAACCAGCCTGCTTTCCATTGAGGACCAATATATTGCATGGGCCAGAAGAAGGGCTGAGAAAATATCTACAGCCCTTTTACATCCTGGACATAAGCTCATTCAACTCCTCCCCTTGGGACGCCACTGCAGTGCATTGCATGCCAAAACTACTAGATAGTTTTCCCCTCATGCCATCGCTCTGCTGCACACCAAATTCCCACAGTACTCTCTTAAGTATAAATTATATTTACCCATGTAGATGGCTGTATTACTATTATCCTTCTCATCTTTTCTACTACCTCATTTTATTGATATTATTATAATTATTAATACTCTGTTATTTAGCATGCTTCTGCACTGGAGACAAATCCCTTATGTATATAATGATAGTTGGCCAAATAAAGTATTCTACTCTATTCCACTATGGTTAGATTTAAAGTATGAATTGGACTTTTATGCATAAAGGGCTTAATGAATGTTTTCTGAAGTAGGAACATATATATCTTTGTTTTACATGAGCTGAACTACTGATCCAGCTAGTGCATTGATTTGTGTCAGCTGGAATAGCTTTCTGGGCCTTCCAGAACTTCACCAGATAGTCTTTAAACTGCAGGTTCCAGTAAATGAACCTTTGAAATACGATGTAAATATCAAGCATATAACCAATATAGTTGCCTATAATTTGAAATGGATGATCATATGTCCTTTTCCCTTTCAATGCTGGAGGGTTATTTTAATTTGGGAGGGTAGGGTATTGTCCATCAGTAACTTGGAGCAGAACCTTGTCATAAAATACAATTTCATTAGGGAAGATAAAATTGAAAATCAGATATTAGTGAAATGACATAGAATTTTATTCCACATAAAGATATGAGGATTTTCCATTTTAGTTTTTCATACATATCATGTTTTAAAGAAAATAACCTCAGAGAGTTAAGGCTACGTTATTTAAGCTGCTAAGACAGATATTACACTGATATGCAGATTCTGACTTTCAAAATCGTTAAGGTCAAGTCTGCATTGAAGACTCATCCTCAAATGCAAATATTAAATCAAATATTCAAGCCTAAGGATAGATTTACTTTTCAGATTAACAGGCATAAAATAAAGAAAGGTAGCAAGCCCATTTCATAAAGAAAATTCAGTGGCTGAAAAATGTGAGAAGTGTTAAAAAATAACTAATTATATAGGAAAAAAGGATGTTCTTGTGTAATCTGGTCTTCTATGTATTTTAAGGGGCCAGACATAGACATATATGCATGTGCATGCATACACACACACACACACATACCAGATAGAAAAGTTTTAAAAATGTAAGTCACTGCTTCAATAATGCTAGGATATAAAGTATTTCTAAACGGAAATATGTTCATATTTTTCCATTCTGGCTCTTGAAAAAAGTATTTGTTGTTAAAATATATTAACTTTCACTTCATTGAGGAGGAGCAAAAGGTCATACTGTAGTCAAACCAATTTTGACTTTTATACACACATCCTTGAATATAGAAAAACCAGGCATTTATATGAATTGTGTCTTTCTCTCTCTCTTCACTTAAATGCTCATTTATTATCAGAAGAATAATATCTGGGAGGCATTTTAGTCTAAAAAAAAGTAGGATGCTTCCAAGGTCAATCAATGGATTAAAATCTGACTTTTCCCAATGTTTTTCTGATATTCTATATGTCATCCAAATATGTGCTTGGATATCATACGGGACAACTATCAGTGGAGAACAAATTTGTTTTAGTAGAATGCAATATCCTTCACCAGTCAGATAAATATAATGCATGTCACCAATCTAGTCCTTTGCTTCTCCATTTCGCAGCAGAATTATATGATAATTGTTCTCCTTTTGTTCATTTATAGAGTACAGGTTCATCATTACTGCTCTTATTTAGGAGGTATTAAACATCATCCCAGCTATACTAATCAAACATATAAGGATGAAATATATCCTGTCTCTCAGAAAAAGGAAGAGATAAATGATTAAATGTGCTTTACTACAAGGCAACCTTAGAAAGCCATACTGACCATGTTTGAATATGACAGTTCATCTAGTTAATTCAAGGATTGGACTATAAAAAGCACATCTATAGCTTCCTAAATAATTTTATTTTTTGTTGCTTATTTATTTACAAATAGTTAAACCTTTTGCAATAAATGGTTAACATCCCCACCATCTTCACTTCTTTCTCTTCAGTCTAACTTTTTCTTTTCATCCTAGATTAAGAAAGGCAGCCTGCTGAAACATAAACACAAGCCAAGCTTTGAAAATAATGGGTATGGCAAGGCTGAAAGTTAAGCAGGGTTATAGAAATTTCTTCAGAGACCCAGTTAGTCTGGTGATTAAGGCACAAAGCAAGAGACTAGGAGATTGTGAGATCCAGTTGCACCATAGACATGAAAGCTGACTGGGTGACCTTGGGCCAGTCACTCTCTCAGTCCACAATATGAGGTTCAAGCAACAAGCAGATTGCGCAGTTCTTGTCATAATCAATGGACAAACACCTACGTAATCCTCCCCCCAAAACAGACTGTGCACTTGTGGGAAAATGCTATGAGGAAAAAAAAAACCAACCGTTTCTTCAGCTAAGTCTTGAATTTCTAATGGGTCATAGAACTAAGCCCTGGACAGAGCATGACTAATTTACCTGAATTTCAAATGGGAGAAGTTGGTTCTTATGAACAAGACAAATTAATTGCATTTTATTTTAAGTACCTTGTGAAAAATGACTGCAATAATTCCACAGGGAAAGAAATCAACCAGACATCCCAAATCATAGGTAATGTTGTGCACAGAAGCTGATGCATGATTACAGTATTCTTCTGCTTCATAAACTGAGAAAAAAATGTATTACAAATTGAAAGACCATAAAAATCTAGGATGAAATTCTTGAGTTTTAACTCCAAAATGCTTTTATATTTTTTTCCCAAGATTTCCTGTCAAGGTTTAGATTGAGATGAACTCCAATTTATACAGATTTATAGGCAGTTTAGATGTTCATTGGTGCAAACAGTGTGGGTGGTTAGTGGGTACTTTACTGATCCTTACTGTTGTGGGTGATATATAGGTGGCTGCTCCAGCAAAAAAAAAAAAAAAAAAAAAGCTTAAATACATTTACAACAGGACAGCAAAAACAAGCAAAAATTTGCATGCCACATTAAAGGATGCTTAATTGGAAAATAATAAAAATAATTTGGAAAAATAAAAACTGAAAAATAGTAATTTAAATAGAAATAGGCTGCCTCTTAACAGCGTGGTACCCTAGGACCGTGATGGCGAACCTATGGCACGTGTGCCACAGGTGACACGCAGAGCCATTTGTGCCGGCATGCGAGCTGCAGGTAAACTTACCTCACTGCGCATGCGTGTGCCTCACAGCTGATTTTTGGCCTTTTTTGGCATCCCAGAGGCTTCAGGAAGGCTTCTGCGGGCTTCTGCAGGCTTTTCAGGATGAAAACTAGGCCCGTTTTGTCACTTCCTGTTTTTCCGGAAATACCGGCAGTGATGAAACGGGCCTACTTTTCAGCCTGAAAGCCTGCAGAGAGCCCGCAGAAGCCTTCCTGAAGCCTCTGGGATGCCGAAAATCAGCTGTGAGGTGCAGTGCAGGTAAGGGGATGGTAGGGGTGGGTGGGGATTGTGTGTGCATGTGTAGGGGGTGTAGGGGGGCACACATTGCCTTCTGGTTGCTGGCATGCGAGTACGAGTGTGCAAGCATGCACACAATTGTTGGCACAGGAGCCCAAAAAGGTTAGCCACCACTGCCCTAGGATTTCTATGAGTCTCTCAACGAACCCAGATACTACCTAGTGAAAAAGCTGCCAAGCTTGTGCTCTTACTTCTCAATATTCTTTATATCCATACCAAAATTAGATCGGGTAGAATCAAAGAGAGGAGATCCCCTTCCATTAAACTGGAAACAGATCCTACTTCACATGACAAAGGAATTCTGATGAGCAGAGAAGGGGGAGCGGAGAGTTTCTCCATATTATAAAATCACCAGAGGAAATAAACATTATTCCAGCTTGGAAAAAAGAGTGGAAGATGTAGAAAAGAAAGGCTTCATTATAATACCTGCAAATGCTAAAGCAATCTTCTTTTCTATGAGAGAAAGATAATTAAGGTATTCTTGCCTTGACAGCACAGAACTGATATAACACCACCTCCGAGGTGGGAATGAATTACTCATTGTTCAGTTTTCTAGGCCAGTTTTTCTTTTGTCTGAAGGATTATTTCCTTAATTTGTATTTAAATTTCTAAATCGCTCAGTGGGGTGTTCAGTAAAACAGAAAGAAGCAATGTTTTGAAAGCATGAGGACATATCTGATGTTTGGGGGTGGGGGTGGGGGATGAAGGCTTCAGAGGACAGGTTGAAGATAGGAAGTAAGTATTACTGCTGTGGGCAGTTCCAACAATATTTATTTATTTATTTATTTATTTGTTTGTTTGTTTATTTATTTATTTAGGCAGGCTTAGGAGGAATTCTTGGGGTTTTTCTACTCTTTAAAAGAGTCAAAACCTGGCAATTTTGGTTAGGGTCATGTTTAAGAGGCACAGAAAGTTGACTTGGGAATTGCAAACGGCCTCAGTTGTCCCCTCAGTGATATATTCATATAAAGATCGCAAAACAATTCTTAAAACAAATACACAGCAATATTCCACCTCATCTTAACTCTCAGCAAACTCTTTGCAGGATAGCTGCACAGATCTCTTAAATATAGGGGGAGCCTGATTGATTTTTGGCATTAAAATTTGGAATTTGGGGAGGATATTCCAAATCATTCCATGGTATAATTATAATTTGTATAATTTGTAAGCCATCTGGAGGTGACGGTGTATGAGTTGAATGGCCATATGAATTTGTTCAATATATAAATTGTTATTATTTAATGTTATGATGAGAACATGACAGAAGAGAAAATAAACAAATTAATCAAAACAACTAATTAATCTTGATGTTTAGTATATATGGTGGCTCCTAAAGTAACATCTCATTGGTAAGTTTTGGGCACTCTCAGCACTCTCTTACAACTGTCCTAGAAAATGTTACAGGTATTATTTGATAGTGCTTTATCCAATAAAGTACCTAGTGCTTTTCAATGGATAGCAAATACATACACACTGCACGTGACAATTGGCCATCATAAAAGAAATTGGCTTTGTGAATCGTCCATAATCAATTGTAGAAAACATGATCCACATGAAGAGATGCTCTTAATATTTTATCTTAACATTTTATGTTCTATGCTTGTTCACAGTACTGCTACTCTAAAATAGCTGGTTTTTTTAAAAAAAAAATCATGTTAAATAAATACAAAAGCAACCACCCTCCCATATCTTGACTACATTATGGAAGATAAATGGGAGTTGCCACATTAGTTACTCTAATATTTAATGAGTGGCAGTTTCTCATTATCTGTGGAATGAGTTTTAAATAGCTTCTCCATCAGGCTCTAGAAAAATCACTGTATTCCTAATGGAAACATATGAAAGAAAATAGGACAAATGAGTCACCAGAAAATGATAGAGTGCACAAAAGTGGCAAAATATGGAAGAATAACACATGACATTATCTTGCTCATTATGCATATCTAATTTGGAAAGCAATAACTAGAAATTTTGATTTAGCAATGAATTTTAGATCAAGATATTAAAAATGATAGCACAGAGTGATACATATGCTCTACACAAAAAAACAAATAAAAACATTAAGTCTACGTTCTGAATAAATGGCTAGATATTTTGGGAGATCCCAAAGTAAAATCTTGATTTCATTGTGTAAATACTAGTGATAATATACAATACATGATGAGCGGCAGGGAATAATCAATAGAGGCATCACAAAACTTAATAGTAGCAGCCTAGGAGAAAATTTCATTGATGAAAGCAGAAAATAAAAAAGAAAGAAGGAAATTTTTCACTCTTAACTCTGGCAGCGTTGATCACATGGAAAACTAGGCATTCAATGAATTTTTTGCACTAAGTTCTGGTAGCCAGAAGGACAAGGCAGACCAGAGGGATTGTCCCCCTCCTTCCCTTTCCCTTAGAATTTTACAGGTTGCAACTTCTGCTTCATTTTATTCTCGGTTGTTCCTATTTTATGTGCCATAGTGAGTTGCCTGAGTAAGCAGTAGCGGTTACTTATGTCATCTCCTGGAAGATGGTTTTGATGTCACCACCTACCCATCTCACCAACCTGACATCATCTCCATTTGAATACAGAATAGAGAGCAGCCATGAAGCATAATTTTGTTCTTCCTCTCAGGCTAGGGAATTTGGAAGAGCTGCCGTAACATAAGCGTTAGGCTAGTTAGTATATTATCTTGGCAAGCCTTGACGTTGTAAAGTAAATACAATTAGATATCCTCCCCTGGCTCACCAGACCAGAAGTATAAAAACAAAGAGTAATAACTCCAGTTCATTTTAAGAAAGAATCCTTCTTCTTGCAAGTTTGGAGTGCTTACAAGTTGTGCAGTAGTTGTTTCAGTGGGGTATTATTATCCTGTGCTTAATTAGTTTGCCTGCTGCAATCTTGGCAACAAATTCCAAAAAAAAAAAAAAAAAAAAAACTCTGAAAAGCTATCTTGATTTCTGGAACTCATTATTTTGTCTTAGAGGAATAAGAATCTTTGAATATGACTCATAAAGCTACAGATATGCAAGTTCTTTTCTTTCAGACATAGACGTGAATGTCCCTTAGCTGTGTAAAGTTGTATGGTTTCCTGGACTGAATCCTTTAGTTACTAACAAGGATGGGGAGCTTTACCTAAGAAGCCTCATTCAGTCATTCATTCATTCATTCATTCATTCATTCATTCATTCATTCTCTATAACTGTCCAACTCAACCAAGTGATTCTGGGAGGCTTACACTTCTAAAATTCTAAAACAATTAAAACAATTTAAAAGATGTTAAAACACTAAAATAAAAAATAAGTAAAAAAATAGCACCAGCACCAACTAATAGTGAAGCCAAGTAACAGGACCCTTCACACATTCTCAGCCCCAGGCCTGGATACATAGCCAATTTGGATTATTCATTTGGATTACTTAAAGTCTTCACAACTTCTCTAACTATCAAAAACTTAGGTAAATGTTCAAAATCAGCATTTTCTTCAATATGTGCCTCTAATTACTGAGCACTTCACATAGAGCTACTTGAAAAGACTTCAACATCCATTGAAAGAATATTAGCCACTGCCGAGTACATCTACCATATTTTCCTTCAAAAATAAAGGAATGCTTTCAAGTTTTTTTTTGTTTTCTTTGTATTTTATTTGAATTATTTCTCCTAAAGATTTCAAATAACCAAATAACTGAATTATTTAAGAATTTTAGAATCTATTCAGACCTGCAATGTATCTTAGAAAGCTTAGCACCCCTCTGAAATTATACAGTTAAAGACTAGTTGAAACAAACACAGGGTTTAAATAAAACATATTTTCCCTTATACCTTCTTAATTTCAACAGTATATAGGAAAGCAGAAATATTTTCTATACATTTTCCCCATAGGAACCTAAGCTTCATGAACACCTGGAAATATAATAATTGGTACCTTAATTTTAAGATTAATTAACATATTATTTAATTTAGTTTACCTTCAAATGCACAATTACTTTTATTAAGTTGTAATGAATTAAAATTAGTATATTATGCAAGAAGGGGTACATAATGTGACAGATACTATTTTTTTCCCTTGTATAGTTAAATCAGGACATGGAGGAACTGATAATGAAGGTGACTGCTAATGTGATGCAAAAGCTTTCTCCTCGAGGTCATATATTTAAAAGAGCTATGGACAGTAATAATAAATGCCAGTTTTAAATCTGGAAAGGATCTGTATCAGCCATCCTCAGTCGTGTAAGCTGGGGTCACAACTCCCTGAATTTTCAGCCACCATGTTGTCATCCTTAACATATCTAGACAAAAGCAGATTGAGGATGGTTGTCCTCTATAGTTTCATGCATGCAACATTTATATAAAATTATTTTGACGCATAAAACAAGTGCTAGTAATTTCAACAGAACCTGGACTGTGCTGGAACATCCTGGTGAAGCTGTGTTTGGTTGAAGAACTGCAATCAGAAACTTATTTTTATTTTTGGATCCAAAACATTGTACAACTCTAATATTATCTGTCTCAAAAAAGGGTTATCTAATGTGTATTAAAACGTAGAAACAAATAGGTTATTTGCATGCATTAATTTGCATGGAGTGAGGATTACATTTCATTTTAAACTGTCATTACTCAGTTTGGGATATTTTTTAAATATGCAAGTTGATTATTCTTTGTGATGTTCTACTTTAAATCTGCATCTCACTTAAAAGAAAAAGCTATGGCATTTTTAATAATCCACCAACAGTATGAAAGCTTATTTCAAAAAACCGATGATGTACAATTGTACATTTATGAGAATATTCAATCATAAATCTGTAATAATTTGAAAACAGTGAACTATTAGTAGTTGAGGGTGACTCATTTTAACTTCTAAATCTTGATAGGGTACTATATTATCATTGTTTATCAGAGCTTAAATTAATCTTAAATAAGTTCTTTTCTTAAGTTGGTCTTCATTTATTACTATTTCCTCTCTCTCTCCCTCTCTCCCTCCCCCCTCTCTCTGTGTGTGTGTGTGTGTTTGTGTGTTTTCATACTGCAATTCACACAGCTGCATTTATTCATTAATAGTTAGCTTTGGGTTAAGTGTGTGCTGAAGAAAGCGCTTGAACCAGAATTGATCTGTTTGAGATGAGCCTGAATGGACTGGGAGAAATTACAGAGCAATTGGGATTTTCCTCCGAAAAGACAAATAAAGCAAGGCCAGATGGTAGATCTGAACATTACAAGACTAGTCTCAAGTGTAGGACAAAGAAACCGAACAAACTGCAGAGATTGCAAGGCATCATATATTGCTGGTGGAAGCAGTACACTGGCCTGGGAGAGAGGGAAACAATCTGAATAAGTATGAACTTATTTACAAACACTACCTCGTTTAAATATTTAATAGACATGAGGTGCCCCTGTTCAGATTCCATGTAACAATTAAGAAAAAACAATCAGGTGTAAAGTCATAGCAAGAATAGCAGCAACTCATAAATGGCGGAGTGGTATATACCATATTCTTCTTTCTTCCTTCTTCTTCTTCTTCTTCTTCTTCTTCTTCTTCTTCTTCTTCTTCTTCTTCTTCTTCTTCTTCTTCTTCTTCTTCTTCTTCTTCTTCTTCTCCTCCTCCTCCTCCTCCTCCTCCTCCTCCTCCTCCTCCTCCTCCTCCTCCTCCTCCTCCTCCTCCTTTTTAAAGGCTTCATCAGATTTGTTTCATTGTGGTATAAATGAAAATATAGAAATAATGAAAAACTGCTGGCTGCTCTTTGGAGGATTCTGAATCCAGAATTGGAATTGAATGACATCAAAAGTATCATTTTGTCCTAATAAGCCCAGGTTGTATGAATGATGCCATCATGGACAGGTAGTCCTCAATTTACAACAGTTCATTTAGTGAGTGTTCAAAGTTACAACAGCACTGAAAAAAGTAACTTATGACCAATTTTCACACTTATGATCTTTGTAGCAGCCCCATGAACATGTGATAAAAATTCAGGCACATGGCAACTGGTTCATACTTATGACTGTTGCTATGTCCCAAGGTTGCAACCTTTTGCCAAGCAAAATCAACGGGGAAGTCAGATTCAAGTAATAATTGTGTTACTAACTCATCAACTGCAGTGATTCACTTAACAACTGTGGCAAGAACAGTCATAAAATGGGGCAAAACTCATTTAACAAATGCTTCGCTTAACAAAACAAAAAGTTTGGGCTCAATTGTGGTCGTAAGTCGAGAACTATCTGTACATATACAAAAGATACAAGTCTTTGGTTGCAAAACTACACTCTCCATCTTGTGGACTTTAACTCTCCTGAGGCTGTGTGTGTGTCAAACTCTGATAATTTACTTATTGGGCAACTTATTAATGTGAAGGGTAGATAGAAACTATAAAAACATTGCTGAAGTGCAAGAAAACTTTAATTATGATTTCTGCCGTTTTAACTTGTCAGCATTTCTCCCTTGGAGTGGAACATGATGATGAGGCGTCTCTCTGTTATTTGTATAAACTGGAAAGTGTCCCAGTTGGAAAAATGCCATCTAAGGGTTTCCCCCACCCCTGTGAAATTACTTAGTCCATATCCCAAAGATGGATGGGTCAAAGTAAGCAGATAGAGAAACGTTATAAAAACTATTTTGCTGATCAGTCTTTACCAACCAAGCTAGTCTTTTTCTGCTTCTTCTTCCAAGGAAGTCTTGCCAAGTTCAGGAAATAACCCTGTGCTTCAAAAAAAAAAAAACTAGATAAGGAGCCTATAGTCTCTCCTTTTGAATGTAAATGACCTTTCCATTCTTGGTATCAGTTCAATTAAGCCTTTGCTTTCCACGCTCAGTTTACTTGTATCTTGCCTCCTATCCCCATTGAAAGATTTGTTGCATAGAACTTTGAGAGCAGGAAATGCTCCTCATTCTCACAAGCATGCTTTTGTTGATATGAATGCACAAATGTCCACCTCATGACCAATTCCTCTGGCATCCTGAGAGGGGAGTTCTCTTCCTTCATCCAAGGTTGGTTCTAGGTGATATGATGGAAGCTCCAGTTCCAGCTCAATGTCTCTGTTTTGTAGGGTGCCACAGGACTCAGCTCTTCCTTTACTCTTATTTAACATCTTTACAAAACCATTGGGTGAGGTTATCTGCAGCACAGGACAGGGCAGGGTTAACTGTCGATAGTATGTGGATAAAACTCAGCTATACACAGTACGTCTTCCCTGAACCATCACAGTGGTGCTATTGAAGTGTTTACTCAGTGCATGGAGGCTATGTAGATCAAGTCCAGAAAGAATTGGTTTTGGCTCATCCCCGATGAGACTGAAAAGCTGTGGGTTTTAGGGCCTCTGGCACCTACCGACTGGATATCATCTAACTCTGGATGGAATTCATGCTCCCCATAGAAGAACTGGTACACAATCTGGGAGTTACCTTGCTCATGGGTCTTGCTTGGGCTGGTGGTAGCGATGGCTAGGAAGACCTTTCCATAGTTATATCTTGTGCACTAGACTGAGAAGCATGACTCAGAATCATCCATGCCTCAGTAATCTCTCAATAGGACTAATACATCACACTATCCTTAAATGGCATCCAGACATTTCAACTATTTAACTATTCCAAAACACAACAGCATATGCAGAATGCCATGATATGCCCATCTAACACTACTACATGAATAATACCGTCTCCCAGGTAGCTTCTAGGTGCAATTCAAGATGTGGGTTTTCCTCTTTAAAGCCCCACATGTCATGGGGCAAGGTCTTGTGGCAATACCTATCCCTGATGGTTTCTTTCGTTCTTTCTTACTTGATCTTGCAGAATGGGCATGCTCCAAGTTACCTGATGGGCCCCACAAAGGATGTTGTCAGCCCTACTATGTAGACCAAGCCAAGAAATCAGTTCTACATGAAGGTTAAAACTACGTTTATTACTACTGGTTATAGCGACAGAATTTTGCAGGACTGTGCTTTTATTCTTCCCATCCCTTATACTTATGTGAATTCAGAAGTTGTCTAACTGAGCTTTGTGCACGTGCCCTTTTCATGTTTTGGATTCAAACCACACTTTTCCACCTGTTGTTCTGGTAATGGATTGGGTCTATTACCTTCTTCACTTCTTACATATGATTGAACTGTCATGACACCTTGTCTTTTGAAACAGCCTCCCCCTGAAATACAGGCAGCCCCTAACCTCATTGGTCATTCAAAAGGTTGCAAAACTGAAGCCTAGGTTGTTGATGGAACTCTGGCACGGATGTAATTTTGTTTGACATTGATAACAAACATATTAGGCAACTTGATCCAATTTCTTTTGAGTTATATTGTCATTTTTTGATTAGGCTTGGTGTTCACTGCCCAGACTTCCTTGGGAAAATGGGCAGCTCTACAAATGCAATAAATAAATATATTATACCACAAAATACATTCATTTTTCCACTGTGCTTGTTTGAATGCTATATGCTGATGCAGAAGGACCCTGCTCTGAATTATTCAAAGCTACAATTTTAAAAACTGTGTTCCATGCTCATTACTGATAGATCCAGAAGAATGAAAAGGAAGCATTACCAATTAATGCAGTGATGTCATGCAAGAGCAGTACGATTCTATAATTCATTCTTTGTTGAAAGATGAGCAACCCAAGAGGGTAAAACTCAGCTGGAAAAGATTAAATTAGGTATCAACTCTCTGTTATTTCAATTTGTGTTGTAACTCCTTGATTTTTAAGTATTAATGAAAGGTTAAAGCACTTCTAAAAACAACCTGCCTAGAAAAACTGCAGGTACTTATCCATGTCACCATTAGGAATCAAGACTACAAAGCAAAACAAACAGCAAACACACAAAAAAGACCAGAGTGCCCAGCACAATCCGTCATAAATGAAGAGGATCTTCCCTCAGCTCTGCCTTGGATAGTCAATTTTGTTTTCTTTCCTTTTGAATCACACTGCAGCAGACAGATCAAATGCTGCTGTCATGGAAGCAAGCGTACATTTATGGATGTGAGCATTCCCACAGATATGTGTCTCGCCATTCCCTATGACCCACACGATATTTTTTTATGGGAAATCTATAACTGCAGTTGAAAATGCATGCCATCGATCCCCGCTGGCAACTATGATGCCAAGTGGTTCATTAAAAAGGCTTTTCTAAAAGACATCCCAGAAGTACTTATCTGACATCTGGCCTTTAAAGCTTGAGCGTGGGTTTTCGTAGGCTTAACAGAAAATATTGCTTTTTAAAATCCCCTTTGAGGATTTGGTTTTTCTTAGCCAGTTTCGTGATCTGTACCTTTTTCCTTGCCCAGGTTCTCTCCTCCATCTGCTGGGCTGCTTGGAATTATAGATACTGCCTCATCTGTTTTGAAAAGAAAGGATAGATATTGAGATATAATTTGAATCCAGTAATGATTGTAAATGGTTACACCTGCACTGAACGATATAGGTTATGCATTTCATTAGCTGAAATCCCCTTTTCTTTTCTTTCGTGGAACAATAATCAGAGTGCGATTTGTAAACACATTCAATTTCCATACATATTTAAATGGTCAGGGGCACAGGGTACCAACATTTTGTATAACTGAATTTCAACTTCTACTTAAGAGTCATTCTACTTTATACTAACTTTGACTGAATATTTAGCTTTATCCTTTTTTTTTGACTGTGAATAGTAGCAAACTCTTCCTCATTCTGTCCATTCTATTATTTACTCACCTTTCTGGGTTTTTTTTTTCCTTTCACAGAGGAAAAAGAGTTTGCAGAAAGTATTTTATGTTGCAATATAACTTTGCTCCTTCCTATAATAATCTTTGGTCTTAAAAGCCAACTTTTGCGGTTGCAATTTACAAAAGAAAACAGCCAATGTCTGAGATGGAGGAGGATATGAAGTTGTGTGGAACATTTACTCAGCCTCTAATTCTGTGTATGCATGTCTGTCTGTACTGTGACAGCGTGTGAATATATGTGTGTGTGTGTGTATGTGTATGTATATATGTGTAAACCTTCCAGGCAAAAGTATGTGAAAAATAACAACACTATAATAATAACAACAATGTGTAATCATTTGTTAAAGTCTTTGCTCACTGGGAAGAAACTAAATCTCAAACATAGATTTCATTAAAAACCCTCTAAGATAATTAATATTTTGAAAAATGGTATCTTCTGACTAAATAGAATAATTGTAATGCTCAAAGAAAAGAGTAAAAGTGTTTTTTTCATGGTAACAGATTATGTTGGGCAGATTAAAGAAATATGGCCCCTACAACAGTTAAGTGCCTCATATAAATGTTTCTTAAATGTTAGTAAAATATTCCTGGTTGGGGAGGAGAAAAGGCCCCAGTGAATCTTCCAAAGGATATCTACCTCACAGGGGCAGGTTCATCTAATATACAGTCCTATAGGAAGAGAAGGAGATCTGAGACAGAAACTCTGAATCTTCCTCTTACATTATACAACCTGAAGATAAAGCAGCCAAGAAAACAGATCTTAGACATATTGCCATACTTTCAATTCTCCCATATTTTAAAATGATGGATTTTTTTTCTCAACTGCACTCTCAATGAAACTAAAGTGTGTGACTGCACATGTGTGGATGCTGGCCAAGAAAACATTGAGGAATAATTAGAAAAGTCGAGTGGACAGAAAAAGCCCACCTGCCTCTGACTGTCTTAAGACAGCCTTGTGCTTGTGAATGAACAGCTGAACAATGGGAGCTGGTGGAATTATTTCGCAGAATTGGCGCAGCGTTTTGGACATAGTGCTTCTCCTCCAGACTGTAACAAGAGAACGGGATGAAGGGCATTTTGCTGTAATGTATATTCAACTCTTTAGAAACAGCCACAATGCACAATGCCACAATGCCAGTATACACAGATCGAATGGCTGAATAATGTAGGATGGATAGCCTGGCTGCTTCGCTCTATTGCATTGAGTGATTGGGCCTCTACTGCTGTAGCTCCCAGGTATTAATAAAAGTTTTCCAACCCGATAGAAACAGTTTCCGTAAAGGATGAGTTGTGGTACTTGAAGTAAATAAGTGCAAGCTACAGAATATAAGCCATTAACCCTGCTTTGGTCGGGTGAGTCAGGACAGGACATCTATGCTGTTTGAAGTACATGTAAATAAGCCAATCTGTCATGCAACACTCAGGTTCGTATCTTAGAGGATAAGGACATTCATAGCAACATTTTTTGTCCTTTTAATTATTTTGATCGTTTGGCTAAAGCCAGAGAATGAGAAAAGACCATCTCTTGTCTGCCTGCCTGCCTGCCCCTATCTATCTATCTATCTATCTATCTATCTATCTATCTATCTATCTATCTATCTATCTATCTATCATCTATCTATCTATCTATCTATCTATCTATCTATCTATCTATCTATCTATCTATCTATCTATCTATCTATCTATCTACAGATCTATCTATCTATCTATCTATCTATCTATCTATCTATCTATCTATTATCATCTATCTATCATCTATCTATCTATCTATCTATCTATCTATCTATCTATCTATCTATCTATCTATCTATCATATCTATCTATCTATCTATCTATCTATCTATCTATCTATCTATCTATCTATCTATCTATCTATCTATCTATCTATCTATCTATCTATCTATCTATCTATCTATCTATCTATCTATCATCTATCTATCTATCTATCTATCTATCTATCTATCTATCTATCTATCTATCTATCTATCTATCTATCTATCTATCTATCTATCTGATGTATGGGAAGCAGAAGAATTCCTTCTGACTATAGCATGACTTTTTTCTATTTCTCTTCAGTTTTAAAAATGCAGTTTCAATTGGAGATATACATTGTGTTCAGTTGGTTTTTTAAAAAAAATATGAGTTTCAACATTTATGTTGAAGTGTTGTATTTGCGTACCCTGGCTCTTTCTTCCTCAAAAGCCAGTAATCCAATTTGTAACCACTGTGTAGAAAAGCAGTTATTCAGAAGCTAAATCAACAGAATAAATGCAGCACAGTGCAGGTTTATTCCCAGCCAAAGAGGTCCTTCATCTCTTCATGCTTATTTTCTACACATTCTTGCCTTCCTTTGATGTCTGAACTTTATACCTTGCTGCTGTAAACACTTTCTACTGAAGAGGTTTATAGGATCTCTTCCACCTTAACAGAATGTGCTGTCAATTACTAACAGGAAACGCTACATTCCAGGGTTGGAAGGAATACATTCACTCATGATGAATAGTGCTCTTGGCTCCAATGGGAAAGCCGCACAAGCCCTGATTTAATCCTGTGGAAATGTACAAACCTTGTCAGTCGATAGCATCGACTCTGATTATTGCTCACCAAGATTTGGAGAGCCTGGATGATAGAACACTTTAATAGATCTCAGCATAATACAAACCTTCTTCTTGGCTCTGAGGCTCCGGTTCATCATTGCTTGGCTTCACTTCTGTGCCATTCTCACCTGCCAGATAAATGACAAGCATAGAGGGTTATAAACCACATTTCTGATTGTTAAGCAGACAAACTCAGTAGGAACTGCAGCCAACGTAGCAGGTTGATGGCACTACAATATAACAAACCCAACAAGGAAAGCATAGGTAAGCCAAAAATAAAGTGCGATTGGATCACAGGATTGGATCACAGGATTGGATCCAAATATAGGCCTTTTTTAGAACTGATCTATTAATTGGGTCATCACTAACTTCAATCCTAATGATTCTGAGGTACTGTATGAGTAAACCAGAATTCTCCCGCTTCTAAATAATGAATATTTAACATTCTTCTTCCCAGTATAATAGGGAATTGAGGATTCCAAAACATTTGAGAGAGTTGTCTTCAATCCTGGAAAAGTTGTATAAGAGAGTCAAAATGCTTTCATAGCAATTAGGATTCTACAGTATGTAACATAATTTGCACGTGCATTTTTAGGACCACTACTGTATATCTCAGCTACAAAAATCTAGAGGACCACAAGATGGTAGCATAAAAATAAGAGAGGCAGCTAGACTTTATTGCTATTTAGTTGTTGTCTGGAATTCTATTGCCCAAATATAGTAGTTATCAGATTTTTATTTTTTATTTGGCTGAAGTTCAACAGGAATGTCTATGCATGACTGGAGGTATTGCAGTTTCCCTCAATTTTATTACTCACTTTAGGCTGCTTTGAAAGTTCCATAATTTTTCTAAGTTAAAGTGATGCATCCATAAAAGGTGTAAGTAGAAAATGAGTGAAAACAACTTAAAACACTGCTGTTAGGTCAAATCTCTATATCTTTGATTCCCAAGCTTAAACAATTTCTTTCTAGAAAGGAAGAAATTCAAATGGACTTTCAAATGGATATATGCTGGCCTTCTACCAGATGACTTTTATTTGCCCTTAAAAGATTTTATTTACCCTATAAGAAATTCCCTGATAGACTTTGATCTTTATTTATCTGCTGTTCAATGTTTGGGTTGTCCAATTTTCTTGGGTTGTCCAATTTTACACATCTATTCCCTCTGCTTTTCTTCTTCCTGAAATATTGTACTAATTTTTCTTTTTAGTCATGAACTTTCTGTTTTGATTTATTCTGATTGCTAACTTTATGTTTGTAACAGTAGTAGTAGTAATAACAACAACAGGAATAATTTTATTTCATTCAGTTTCAAGGCTGCTGAGCTCTTTAACAGCTTCTAATTAAAAAGAAAAGGAAGGAAGGAAGGAAATGGAATTTGACTGGTTTGATCATTCCTATTATTTTTTCTGTTAATCTTCGGGAATTCTTTAAACTTGGATGGTCCCTCAGGCAATAGGGTTAAGATATTAAGTGAGCTTTTTCATGGGATTACATGTTGGCATGCCCTGTTTTGTATAGTTGATTTTCCACTGAGATATTGTGGTTTGTTCTATTTATTTCATTCTTGTAAATTACCCAGAGTTGCATTTTTGTGAGTTGGGTGGCCCTACAACTCTTTAAAGAAAGAAAGAAAGAAAGAATAATAATTACTATATTTACCATGCACTAAATTCCTCCAAATGCTTGTCTTATTACAGAAAATGTGCGACAAATTACTTTAGGGCTGTGTGAAGTAGAAAGGCAAAATGTAGGCCTGTGGCTAAATTTCTCTCACTGCATAATCCTCCTCCCTTCCTTCTACTGACATTCATTTTTCAGTATTTCAGATCCTAAACATAAAAGTAGTGCTTTGGCTCAATGATGTTTCATTCAGAAAAACAGCTTTCTAATCTCTATTATGAATGAGCCAGATGACCTGCTGTCACCTGTTCAGAGCACTGTGCTAGAAAGACGGTCAGACAGTAAGATGGCAGAGTAATTGCTTAAATCATATTGCCAAACTGTTACATGTTCATAAGAAAAAAAAATCCCCCTTCTAGGAAGAAAAGAGGAATGGTATAAACTTCTCTAGGAAATAAATATAACACATTGATTTACAAATCCTTTAAAAGGTTTAATCATTATCATTACCTTTCTTTCCCTTCTAGTCCTGCATAATAGTTATACCTCTCTCTGCTTCTATACAGTGTCTATATAATTGCAATGTATGCACCCCTTTCTTTTATCTTCTAAGGGTCTTAACATCAGAAAGGTACATAGAAATCTGGCAAATTTTGAGGCAAAGGAAGGAAGAAAAAAGGAAAGACAACTAGACTAAATAAATACTAGCTATCTTTGAATACGGTGTTGTAAATCATTCAAGAATATTGACTTTTTTTGATGCTGTTGATTAAAAGAGCCAGCAGGTGGAGCTGGCGTAGAGACATTTATTTTCTTTTAAACCCAGAGGCCCTGCAATTTTGATCTTCATTCTTCAGAGATCAGCTTCGGGACAAGATTCTCAGCTGGTATAAATCAGTGTTGCTGCACCACGTTCCAGGCCGCCATGGTGGAATCCCAGAAACTTTAGCTGGCTTCAATCATTGCATTACTGATTTTCATTGCCCTTAAACAAATAGCAAACAGTACTAATTTTTTAGGACTTCAGAGACCTTTCAGATTCTTTTTGGTAAACTCTTTGACATCTATAGTGTTGTGCAGGAAACAAGCAAAACTCAAATAAAACCATGTTCTAATGCAAATATTACTCGATTTTGGAGCATTATTCTTACCAGTCAAATGTTGGTTGCATCTTTTGTTGTGCAACAGTATTTTTTGGCAATAATGCTTTAAAGCAGAGGACCGAGTTGAGAGATTTTCACCAATTTATCCATTGTTTTACTATTGTACTTGTTTCTTTGATTATTTATTTGCTTACTTGATAATTTTATGTATGCAGACTGGCTGATAGTTTTACAGCACCTGCATTACCATTACCTCTTCTTCTTCTATTTTATACATTTCCGTTTTATTTCTTTTAGACTGTTTCTACCTAATAGTATTCAATCATTACCACAGAGATGGGGAAATTGGCAGCCCTATCCATTAAAAGGTTAAATTCCACCAATGACCATGATTTGCTGTGAAAATGCCACACATTTGCATTCTGTCTAACAGAGGCCATCTTTTAATAGAAAGGACACTGCTATTTTAATATTTTCCTCCCTCTGTGTCCCTCAGAATTGACTGGAAGTGATGAACAACATGAATAGCAAATCTGTTCCATTAATGGAAATCCATTCATATGCATTGAATATAGGATTCTCAGTGTAAGCCTGCTCAGTTTCATTGCCAACCAGTGTTGTGATGGATTGTGTGATAGTAAGCTTTTTTTATCTCTACGGTTGCTAAATCACAGGATTTACATTTGTCTTAAAAATGTAACACGAGGAATATACATTGTTCAAAAAGGGGGCTGAATCTTTTAGCCTGCAATCCCAAGGCTCTTTTATATTCTGCATAAGAAACTGAGGAGAGGATATCTTTGAAAACTAATATTGGCAGATGTGAGAAGGGGAGGACTTTATAGAGCAGGGGTGTCAGATCCAGCCCATGAGGTGCTTAAATCTGTCCCACGGGGCTGGCGTGGAAATATCAAGGGACTGGTCCGTGGTGCTCTGGTGGCTAAAGCAGGCTGCGTGCAGCCCCCCGCACCTCGTTTTCACCCTCCATGGCCTCCTGCAGCACTCTGCCGGCCAAAACTGGACCAAAAACTAGGCTGGAAATGGACTGGAAAGGGGGCTGAAAACAGGCCGAAAAACGGACTGAAAAGGGGCCAAAAAGGGGCTGAAAACAGGCCAAGATCACACCAAAAATGGGCCGAAAGTAGGCCACACGGCCCATTTTTGGCCACCAGAGTGCTGCAGGAGGCCATGGAGGGTGAAAATGAGGCACGGGGGGGCTATGCATGGACCTCCCATGCCCCTTTTTGGCTGGCAAGGTGCTGCAGGAGGCAACAAATTAAGAGACCAACTTTTTTTTGGGGGGGGGATGGAATGTTAGGACTTTTGATATAAGATGTTGGAAATAATTGTACATAATGAGCACTTTTATGGAAATCACTTTGTTTGGTCTACTGTAAGATAAAACAGAAATCTGAGATTTTATAATTTCAGAAATTGAAACTAGACTAAAGATTCAGAAGGGGGAGGGGGTGGTGGTGGTGGTGGTGGAGGAGGAGGAGGAGGAGGAGGAGGAGGAAGCAGCTAATTGCCATAGTAGTTCTACCCTTCTCTCCCTTTCAACCTTTTCCTCCTCTTCATCTTCATATCCCTATTCTGTGATATGATGAACTAATGTGATTCATAAAATTAGGATCAAAATAAAAATAATTCAGACATCCAGGGTCTACCTCTAGATATATGGATGAAAATGAAGATTACCAAAGCCCTGTCTAACAACTTGATCACATCACAACCAGGACAAGAACATGACTTGCCAAGAATAATGTTAAAGGCAGCTATTCTAATTACGTTTAGAATGAGCAAATTAATTTTATGTGGCTGTAAGTCATACCAGTGAAGGAATAACCAGTATGTTTTGTTGTATAAACTATACTAAGTCATGAAATGATACTAAAAACATATGGCTAAAGGCAATTAGATGTCAATGCATAGACAGGGATATGCATAGACAGGGATAGGGGGCCCAAAGGAGATAAAAATAGAGAAAGAGAGAAAGGAAATGAGAATGGTTATATTATGCAAATAATGCACAGCTCCAAAGGATTTCTTTTCAGTCCTCAGCAAAAAAAAAAATTTAAATGTTTGCAGATGACAGTCACCCACTGAACATCTTTTATTGATGAAGAACTTTTTCCTAATTACTTCTTTCTACTAACACTAGAAGCAAAGCAAATGGAAGGGGGTTTAATAGTGTACGTCTCATGCAAAGAGGCAAGATTATTTATCTGTTCCCTAACTTCACCCTTTTCTCTCATTCATTTTCTGATCGTCAATGGTAAATCCAAAATTACCAACTCACATTTTATCCTGATGCCATATTAATAATAAAAAATATCTTTTCCTTTCCTTAGCTTGACAGTCTATAACTTTTTTCTAACGTACACTAGAAATTACAAAAAAATTGTTAGATGGCAACTGCCACATGCTATCTTTTATTAACAATAAGTGATGCGTAATGATCTGTTATTCCTCCCAAAGATGATAGGACCTCATATGTTTTTTTTTTACTAGAAAATGTAAATAGATCCAAATTCTATCTAATGTGAAATAGGAACTTCTGTCTGCTGCTGTGAGGAGAAAGAACCCATTTAAACACAAGAGTTTGCACATTATAATGGCACAGCACAGACAAAATTAGCCCATCTGTTGCTGAAATGCAATTTGCTGCAAGGGCTTTGTTTTCCTTGCCAAACTGGTCACTTGACAATTATTAAGAGTCTATTCCCTTCTTAGTTTTTTTTTTAAGTTAAGAGTTGATATTCAAATTTATAACTGATAAAGCAAAAATAGCAATAACAAAAAAACAGTAATCTTGCTCACAAAGAAGATAAGATTTAAAAAGCAAAATAGAAATCAGAGAAACTTGTGAACACCTGTATATGGTATTTTCTAACCACTTTTCTGGAGTTGGCATTGAGTATGAAATGAGGCAAGGCTCAATGTTTGCTGAAGTAGCAACCCCCAGATGAAACAGGGGATGCAAACATTAGCAAAAAGCAGAAGGTAATCTGTGGAGTCCTTGGTGCTCTCTGAGTTTGGCTGGTTTTTTTTTTTTTTTTTTTTGCAGAAATTTCATTACTCAGGTATATAATTTTTTTTAGCATTTTCAATGCTAGAAAGGAATGTGCTTAGCTCTATATATACAATAGTTTGATCCATCAAACTTACTTGGGGTGTTATTTCTTAGGGGGTAATTTACTGCTTGACTGTTTGTCTAAATTGTAGTTCCTTGATCACAGCATTGTTTACTGTTTGATTGTTTGTCTCATGTTAATGCTGGTGTTAATCCCTGTTTGTCTGCATGTTGATTGCTTGGGTGTTGATTGTTGGCAAAGAGGTGTTATGGTATTTTTTTTTCCTTTTTAGCTTTTTTATTGTCTCTTTTGAAGTGTGTACATGTGGTTTATTTCTATATGCCTGATGATAGCTGATTTGTCCGAATGCCAAGGTTTCAGGAATTTCTTAGCATTTTTGGATTTGGCTTCGTCTAGGAGGCTCACAATTTTCCAATTGAAACTATGATTTAGTCTGTCCATTGTGAAATTAAGGTGTTTTCATCCTAACTTCTGACTGCTAGTTGGCCTTCATGAATGCACTGGTCTTCTGCTTGTCTGTCCCACATAGTGGCTGTTGCAGTCTTTATGTTGTAAGTCCTGCTGTTCTTCTTATGTTACTGGTTCTTTTGGTAATCTCGTAGCTATAACAAGAGTCAGAGTTTCAGCATTTACCACTTTCACTGGAACAGCTCTCCAGAGAATGCTTAGCCACATCACTTTCCAATTTAATTATAACCACAAAAAGCCAAAAATGTTAGCTGTGTGTTATATGGCCTTTTGTTTTTGTTTTCATTTATTGTCTAGCTTTAAGAAATGCTGGAATGTTTCCTGACTCTATGAGCTGTGGAAGCTCTGCCCTTCTGTGCAAACAGTCTATTAAAAAGAAGGCAGAATATAGTAGATTCATGTAGCTCTTGTGTATGTGTGTTTCTTTATAAAAGTGCACACACAATCAGTGGGTAGGATGCTTTATTAAGAAAGTCATAGTTGAGGAAAAAAGGAACAGAAGCCACCTCACTTTCACACACATGTAATCTATCCCTCAAAAGACCAATGCTGGCATTGCAAATAAGCACATAGATAGTCCCTCCTATATGGTTTCTTGTCTCTAAAAGTGACCCAAGCCATGGATGAGATAAGGAAAAGGTGACCAAGGATTTAGATTACAACTTCCAGACAGCATGGCCAACAATTATTAATGATGAGAGTGGTAAGCCAAAATATACAGAAAAAGCTAGGTTTCCTAAACCTAACAAAGATTGTAATCGATTTATTTATTTAGCATATGGCATTGCTACATTAGCCAGGAGACTATAATGTTAATGGAAAGTAGTAGTTTGGCTACTTGTTTATCAGCTCTTATGTACTTTCCAAGGTGCACCACAGGAGACCAAGCTAACTTCATCCCAGAAAGAAAGTCGAGTGTTTCCAGCAACATCATCCAAGATCCTCTCCCTCCACAGAAGCTGCCTTGCAAATGGGCATTGCAACTGGGAAGGTTCAGTGCTGGCTGGGTTCTAACTACTGCTTGTCTCCCCACCTAAATTGTACATATTTATCTACTGACATGGAACATATTTTCAAATTGCTAGGTGGGCAAAAGTGAAGGCAAGTGACAGGAGTTCCTCCCACCACACAGTGCTAGGACTCAAACTGCTAGAGTAGAGACCATCTCCAGTGTCATTAAGCCACTGAGCCACCATGCCTCTATCTAGTCCATGATCAATTTGAAATATACAGTATGTCTACCTAACAAGACTCTATGGGCTTGATGTCAATGAATTTCTCAATATGTGGGTTCACTTCTAATGTTACCACAATCACAGACTAGAACCCACATTGTTGGACACTTGATAGTATTTTGATTCATGGAAGAGTAGCCAACTATGGCTTAAAAAATTCAGATGTTCCATTAAGCACTACAAATAAATTACTCCATAGTGTAATGTTTGTATCCAATCAAATCTTCAAATGAAATAGAATAATCTTAGACTTAAAAAAAAGGAAGAACAAGTTTGAGGGTCATAAAACCACTTGTATAGTAGACCCACACATAATGAAATAGCACCTACTACACGACAGTAAGTGTCCATTAGCCAGATAGCAAGCATTTGCCAAAGTAGTCAGAACATCCTATAGTATTGTAGATAATGGGTCTTTCATTAATTGTTTCCACTCTTCCTACAAAGTTTTTGAGCTCAAAACTGACACAGAATCAGTTTACAATAGATTGATCCAAAAGTATATTTGGCAATCATGTTGTTACAGACAATAGTGGCTTTGTCAAAAAGTTTAGAATATATAAATATATGATGCGTTTTCTGCAACAAATACATACAATTATGATTAATGATTAATAGAAACAACTTGCATTTTTAAATTTTTCTTTCATTCTCAGACTTTCCACTTTTGTTTTATGAAATTCCAAAGACATTAAAATGAATCATCAGGTCAACAGCTTGATATTACTGTAGTTTTTGTGTGAAGTATTCCTGAAGTACTTCTGAATCACTGACAAAGCATACCTAACCTAATTTATTTGTTAACCTGCTACCTGCACTAGCTTCCAGCACTAATGATAGACAATTATGATTCATGAAGCCTTTCCTCATAATATGTAAAGGGTGATAATCTAGGTCATCTTTCTGAGGTTTACCCCAAAAGGTTTCAAAGAAGCAGTTCCAAATTATCAAACACACACTTCTCAACTAGGTATTAGGTATTTTCTATCAGCTCTGAACCCTTTTTGATCTGGTGGGCATATTTTGAGAATATATGGTAGGTACTCTTTCAAAATGGCTCCATGTATGAGTTATTCAAAAATGACTCTGACCAGGTACAAATAATTCACCAGAATGCCAGATGAATGTATACAACCACTTCTGCAGAATGGTCTCAAAGAAAACAATGTGCTACAACCAACTACCATGATTCTGAGGCTGTTGTGGTTAGCCAGCAGCAGGTGCAGACGGCTGAGGAGAGCGAGGACTCAGATGAGGGGCCAGGACCATTAGGGAGTGGACTGCTGCCTTCAGAGAATGTAGGGGCTGGCAGCAGTGATGAGGAGGTTCCCGAGGAGCCTGTGCCATGTGCGTGTGCGCGCAGGATTGCTTGTAGGAAAGAGCAGTTACAACAGCATGGGCGATTCGGGAGTAAGGTTGCAAGGTAATGGCCCCTCCCTCAAGAAGATAAAAGCCAGCTGTGAAACAAACCTTCTTTGCAAAGACATTTTGAAACTACAGCCTCGTGGACAATCCAGCATCCTGAGTTTGTATTGCAAATTGTTTCTTGTCTGTTATCTTTTGGCAAGCCTCGCACAGTTTGGCAAGGCTTGTGCTTATCACAGCTAATTATTTTGTAAAAACATTACAAGGTTTTTGTTCCTTCTGAATTTGTGTTTGATTTGTCGGAAAAGGGCATGGGTCAGAACAGAGGCCCATATGAAATCCAGGGGCATTCTTACCATTAAGATGATACTAGGTGCATATACCAGATGGGACAAGAAGCCTGGCTGGAAGCAGGGAATGATTGGAGAGGGATGATACAGATGCCACATCAATGGGCACATAAATAAGCATTTGGGGACACAGTATGTATGTACACCAAGCTTAATAAAAGATAGCTGTTTGCCAAGATGCAGAACCTTTATGCCAGATTCTTTCTCATAAGAAAGCAACAGAATCTTATGAGGCCTCTGTGGAAATCTGCTTATCTATAAATTACAAATAAATTATTCTTCAAGAATGTATTCTGTTAAGTTTGAGGCATGGGTTAATGAACGGAGACCAGACTGTAAACCGTGAACTTCAGCTCTTTATTCAACAAGCATAATAGAGACGAAAACCCCCGGCTAGCAGTCACTCTTTTATAGAGTAAGCTGCTATCCAGATAACCAATGGAGAGTGTTATAGCGTTTGAATCTTGGCGCGGCCCGCCAACAGCCAATCAGATTGCTCGGAATGAACCAATCATAACTTGCCACTATATGGGCCAATAGGAAGTGCAGGATTACGATCCTGCTATGCAAATGAATCTTTATTAATTACATTTCTTTAGTTCACAACATATTCAATTCAGGCAGGTTATTTCCTGATGCAGAATCAATACTATTCTGCTGGTTTTATTTAAAGACCAGTTATGAATGACCAGGTTTTCTTCTAAACAATCTAGACCTTTAAACAGAAATGTTTAACTAACCACAAATTGTGAGGTCATGAAGATTGTTTTTTTCTGCTACCTGCAGCTTGATTTTTAATTTTGGAAATAAACAGAAGCAGGGAGAAGTCCAGGCAATCAATCACCAGGAGTCAATATTGATTGGAAGGCGGGGGGTGCGCCCACACACACCCACACACATCCACACACACCACAGCATATATGTACATTTGTTTCCTTCCCACTTTATTCAATGTGGCTGTATGTCTGGAAATGTGCTTAAGGTTTTTAGATCTTCTGATTTTAGTTAGCTTTCTTTAGTAAGTTCTTCCTTCCCTCTATATCCCTATAAAAATCTGCTCCGTAATGTTATGGATTTCTTCAGAAATGGGGAAGGCAAAATGATGCTTGCAGAACCAACAGAGTCTTAGCTATCTTCTTTAGTGCCCATCAAGCTGTATTCCACTTGAAATTTCTGTTTAATTTTTAATTTCATTATTAAATTCTCTAAACAACAACAACAATAAATTGGACAAAACCCAAATTGGAGTACTATAACAATAGACTTACACTCTGGAAAACTCAGACTGGCACAGTAGATAGTATCCTGGAAAGCTAATTCATCCTTTATGTGATTTATCTCTCACCTTGTGCATAGTCACTGTATGGCAGCCATTTTGTGACAGTACCATGTTCTCAAAATTCTAGAGGTGCCCTAGGGTGTGGGAACTGGAGGGGCGGGTGTGAATCAGCAAAAACTCCATCTCTCCCATTTCAGTCACAAATTATACTGGATTGCAATTTCTTCCGGAAGATACAAAACCCAAAACAGCCTCTTTATTCATGTAAGAAGTATTCTGGGTATAGCCTCTTGTTTTTAAAAAGCATCATTTTTTCTCCCTGAAAGCTAAAAATAGAAATATTCCACCTGTGACAGACACTGTCATACAGGGTTTAAAGATGATGATGATGATGATGATGATGATGATGATGAAATCTTTAGTGAGATTCACAGCCTTTAGGGCTGGTTGGTAGCTCAACAGCTCGAGTCCTAACCAAGGACCTAGGAACTGTTTAGGTAGCGTCAGAGGATATAAGCTGTTCCAAGTAGGGTGGCTTTTCTAGAATCAGGATATTCGAGTCTGATAAATTCAGAATTTCCAAATAGCAAGGTAGCCCTTTAGGTATTGCTCCAAGGGCTCCAATTACAATTGGGATAACACACAATTTCTTTTTTCAAAGTCGCTCAACTTCAATTTGTAACTCCCGATACTTTGTAATTTTTTTCTTGCTGTGTGTCTACAATTCATGCATCACCAGGTATTGCAATGTCAATAAACCAAACCTTTTTCTTTTCAACTATTGTTATGTCAGGTGTGTTGTGGGCCAAGTGCTTGTCCGTCTGAATTCTGAAGTCCCACAAGATCTTGACTTTTTCATTCTCCAGAACCTTCTCAACCTAATGTTCCCAGTAGTTGTTACTATACTCAAAACCAAACTTTTGGCATAGTTTCCAGTGAATGATTTTAGCAATTCAGTTAAGGCATTCTAAGTAGTCAGTTTGTGAAATTTTGCTGCATCCACTGATTAAATGGTCAACTGTTTCATCTTTCTCATTACAGAGGCGGCATTTGCTGTTGGTGGTGACATGCTGAATCTTTGCCTTCATGCAATTTGTGGCTAAGGCTTGTTCTTGAGCAGCCAAAATAAAGCCTTCAGTTTCTTTTTTCAGTATTCCTGATTTTAGCCAATTCCAAGTGAGCTTTTGGTCATCTTTGCCTTCAACTTTTCAGGTATTGGCCATGCATAGCTTTGCTTTCCCAATTTTCAATTTGCTTCTCAGTTACTTCTTTTTTGTATTCAGCTTTTGACTTGGTTGTCTTCAAAAGGCCTCCTTTATGTACTTCCTTAATCATTGGCTCTTCACTTTTCTGGATGTAGTCATTCAAGCTGTGTCTTTCTTCTTCTGCAGTCTGCTTTACTTGTAGGAAACATCGACCACCCTCTGCTCTCAGTAGATATAATCAATCAACATCACTTTTAGGATGCAAGGCATGATTCATAGTCATAAGCTTCCTTGTTTTTCTGTCCAAATTGTCCAGCTCCATCTGGGTCCAGTCAATTATTCCTGCAGAGTATCAAATCACAGGTATAGCCAGGTATTTATTGCTTTTTTGATGTTTCCACCACTCAATTTGGACTTTAAAATCTTGTAAATTCTTTGAATGTACTTGGCTGAAGTTGATTCCTTGACTTTCTTATGCATTAAATCAGAGGCTTCTAAAATTGTAGGCTGCTTCTGGTTTCATTGCCTTTATCATTGCTTCATTGTCAAGTTCTACTCCATCATCTTCTATGACCTTGCCTACTTTGATTGCCATTGTTGCACATTTGTCAATTCCAAAGTGCATGCTGATGTCCTGGCTAAATTCTTTTGTGCTTTCAATTAGTGAATTCAGTTCACTTTTTGTTTTACCAAACAGCTTCAAATCATCCATGTACAACGAATGTGAAATTTTCAATCCTTTCTTTGCAAGTTCGTATCCACAGTTCACCTTCTTTAAAATGGTTGTGTGGTAGCATTGACAGAATAAATAATAGGGGTGAAAGGGAGTCACCCTGGAAGATGCCTCATTTAATTTCAACCCAGTTCTTTTCCATTAGCCATAAGCTTTGTTTTCCAGAGGTTCATTGAAATTTCCATGAATTTTCGAATGTTGCTGCTGATACCAAAGGTTTCCAGGCATTTCTTAATCCAGCTGTGGGTGACTGAATCAAATGCTTTCTTGTAGTCTATCCAATAATAATAGTCTTTATTATTATTATTATTATTATTATTATTATTATTATTATTATTATTATTATTATTATTATTATTATTATTATACACAAAAATGACAGTGTACACAGCAAATGAGATAACTATGCTGGGTTTCATATCACAAATCACTAGTTGAACACTTCCCAAGTGATTAGGACTGTGTGATGTATCGGTGGATTATGCGAGCAGATCCCAGTAAGGTGGCCTTCTGTAGCTGACCAATGGTGATTTTTTTTAGCGCTAATTGTTTTTAAGTGCTTGCCTAGGTCTTTAGGCACAGCACCCAGTGTGCCGAGTACTACTGGAACCACCTGAACTGGTTTATGCCAGAGTCTCTGCAATTCAATTTTCAAGTTCTGATATCTGGTGATTTTTTTCAAGTTGTTTCTTGTCGATTCTGCTGTCACCAGATATGGCAATGTCGATGATCCACACTTTTTTCTTCTCCACAATCATGATATACAGGGTATTGTGTTCCAAAACTTTATCAGTCTATATTCAGAAGTCCCACAATAGTTTTGCATGCTCATTTTCTACCACCTTTTCAGGCTTATGATCCCATCAGTTCTTTGCCACAGGCAGATGGTAGTTGTGATACAAGTTCCAGCAGACCATCTGAGTGACTGTGTTGTGACGTTGTTTGTAGTCAGTCTGAACGATTGTCTTGCAACAGCTCAGTATGTGATCGATGGTTTCGTCCGCTTCATTGCAGAGCCTGCATTTGGGGTCATCAGTAGATTTTTCTATTCTGGCTTTGATTGCATTCATTCTGATGGCTTGTTTCTGGGCTGCAAGAATCAGGACTTCTATTTCTTTCTTCAGTGTTCCATTGGTCAGCCATAACCAGGTCTTTTCCTTATCTACTTTTCCCTGGATCTTTTCAAGGAACTGTCCATGCAGTGCTTTGTTACACCAGCTGTCAGCCTGAGTTTGCATCGTTGTTTTCCTATATTGATTCTTGGTTTGCTGCACAGCTTCCTAGTGTTGACCTCCATCAAAGCTGGTTCAACACTGTCTTTCACATAATCTGCCAGAGCATGCTTCTCTTCTCCGCCTGTCTACTTAACTTGCAAAAGTCCTCTGTTGCCTGCTTTTCTGGGCAAATATAGCCTGTCAACGTCATTACGTGGGTGCAGCGCATAGTGTATTGTCATCAGTTTTCTTGTTTTCCTATCCAGGCTGACCAGCTCTGCCTGTGTCCAGTTTACGATCCCAGCAGTATATTTGATGATGGGCATGGCACAAGTATTTATAGCCTTGATGGTGTTACCGCTATTCAGTTTTTATTATTATTATTATTATTATTATTATTATTATTATTATTATTATTATTATTATTATTATTATTATTATCATCATTATCATCATCATCATCATTATTTACATATATACCATGAAGAGAATTATCAAAATTTGGATTATTATTATTTTTTTGGCCTGGCTTTGCTTCCAGTAATATTTGTGAGAGAGAAAAGAAGTGAGGAAAAGAAAATGAAAATATACTTAAATGTCTATCTTCAGCATCCCCGCCTGCTGCACTGATTATACCATTGTTCATTCTAAGGTTGTGGAAGCTATTTTTGAGATTAACACAGTGCTGCTCGTAAGTGGAAGACAGTTCTTTTTATGTGCCACAGATTAGTAAAACCCTGCTGTTTGCACACAGTTTCTTTGGTCTGTATATGGAATGGCAAAGAGAAGCTGAGGTCAGTAAAAGATGAAATTAAAATTAAGACTGATGAAAAGAAAAAAAAACTATTTACACCACCATTATCATCATCATCATCATCATCATCATCATCAAAAAGACAGCATGGCAACTCAAGTGTAAACACTACAATTTAAAGCAGTGGCTGTATTAAAATTTCGTAAGCATGTCTATCACTGGCAAATCTCTGTACAGCACAATTATGGAGCTTGTGGGGTTATTGGTTATTCAGGTAATGGATAGAAATGTGTGATGAATTCCTTGATGGATATGTATCCTGGAGATACCTTGGTTGTCACTTTATATGAATGTCTTCTGACAACATTCTATTCGTCACTTTAGAAAAGTGTAACTTTGCTCCTTATTTTATTTCTACAAAGGAGGAATGAGGAGGAATGCTAAAGCTAAAATTCTTCATATTGCATGCACTGCATGACTCACAGAGGTACAGATCTATCCATGCAAATGCATTTATATAGATATCCTTTTTAAAGCTCATTCATATTAGGAGCATGTATTTAAACAAAACACTTCCTTCTTACTCCTGCCCTCCCTCTCTTCACTGTAGAGACAGCGCTAAATCTTCTGTGCTAATTTTAATCCAGATGATATATTCTTTCCCAATTGATTGTCTTTGTGGTTTATATTGATTCCTGGGTCTTCTAGCCTTGGATGTCATGAAATGGATATTAAATACTCCAATAAATAAATGTTAATAGTATGGAATCAGCTTAATTGTACATAATGTCTAAACACAGAGCAGATTGAGAAAACACCGCCCTGCTAATTGTATTTATAGCTGAGACGATGCCCAACAGATCCTTTCTCTGAGCAGCACCAAACCAACAGGTGCTGTGCTGTCTGAGTCTGCCATGAGTTTGTCCCCTGACATATTAACAAGTGCAAGAATCCTCCATTCGGGGGAGAACGGTGAGAGGGTGGGCCCAATTTAGAATTCTGAGAGCTGTTAAAAGTGCTCTGACTTCAGATGCCAGGAGATGGAATCATTTACCAGAGTTCTATTTTGTCTTCCCACGTGCTAGTCCTTACTACCCCGTTACCATTATACTTTTCAAAATTTCTTTCCAAACAAAGAAGTTGTAGGGGAGGGGCAGACTGTTACACACTATTTCAAAAATGTTCTAAAAATACCAATGAGTGCATGTGGTGAGAACAGAGGGACTCTCTGCAATGAAGTTCTACTGAACACTTGCACTTTGCTTTCCAATCTGTTGATTTCGTTATTTGAATTTTTTTTTTTTAACTGTAAAATGTCAACTGGAACAGAAAGTCCAGTGGATACCTCCGGTTGTAACCACAAGCATATTGGCATCCATGAGTACCCACATCTTATTTTAGATCAGCTGAAGGTGGGAGTCAAAATATTTTCTTTTTAAACCTTTGTTTTGTTTATCTGATGAATATAATAAACTATATGTGGTTAAAATGTGTAAGCTATGCTTTCTAAAAGCATGCTGCAGGTCTCTCCAAAAGTCATGAAATAGTGGTGGTGGAGGGGGCATTAATTTCCTTACCTCAGTGGAGAGGTAAGCATTGTTCTTCAGTAAAATGCCTGGCCTATCTTGTTCACAACATTCTTCAGATGAAGGCAGAATGAATTAGCTGTCTTTAATTTATTGCTAGCCAATTGAGAAGACCTTGTAGATAAAAAGTAAGAAGCAGAACAACTGCTCACGTTGAGTATTAACTGTGTCTAATGAGACCCTTACCTCAGACTTCAAAAATGCAGGTTTTAATAAACAGCGGGTAAGGATTACTTCCCTGAGGCAAGAGAAACTAATGAGGAAAGAACTCTAAGAGAGGCAGAAGTTCCTGCTGATATTAAAAACAATACCACTTGGGGGGAAAATGTGAAAAAATAAGTTGAAGAGCCCAGTATGGCTGAATGAAGTTTAAATGTATAATATACAAATGAAGAAGGATCTACATTAGATGGGGAATGAGGCAATGGTGGTATGCTATCGGTTTGGCCCGGTTCTGCCGAGCTGGTAGTGGTGATGAGCAGCAGAGACCGAACCGATTCTACTCTGCCACTCTGCTGTTGGGGCCACCTTCCCGGGCTCCCATACTCACCCTTTTCTTCTGTTTTTGAAGCGCAGCTGCTTTGCGCAGCACAAAAGATTGCTGCGCGGCAGCTGCTGAAGTGACCAAGAGAGTGCAAGCTTGAAGGAGGTGAGTTGGAAATGCGTCTGTACCTGCGCAAAGCTCGTGTGCATGCAAAGCGTGCACAAAGCGCGCCCACCAAGCCACACCCACAAACCGGTGGTAAAAATGTTTTAATCCCATCACTGGAATGAGGCCAGATTACTAAGGAACAAGACTTAGTTAGAGGCACTCTAAGGAAAGCTAAGTTTAGAATGAGGTATGATAGACGAAGGATATTATTTTTTCTTTTTGCAGTTGTGTTCAAAAGAAAAGAAACAATACAAATTATCAGCAACTCACTGAAAATTGCACACACAAAAAAAGAGCAACAGATAGGCTCCTATTTCAGCTCAATCTTCTCTGAGAAGAGGATAAGCATTCCATCTGTCAGTTTTGAAGAGTAGGCTGAAAGAGCTTATTCACCTTGAATCAATTGACATCTTCAGGGCCAGACATATAGCATCCTAGGATAGGGAATGGGCTGACAAAAACTGTATTCATAATCTTTGGAACATCCTGGAGGAAGTACCAGATAATGTCCTTATTTTCAAAAAAGAGAAAGATGGCTCCAGGAAACGATAAATCAGCCAGTCTGACACTATTAACTGGGAAATATGACTTTAGAACAGGTCATAAAGCAAATAATTTGTAAGCATAAAGCAGGGATTACTAAAATCAGCACAGATTTGTCAAGAACAAATCTTGCTAACTATTTTTTTTCAGTTTTAGATCAGGTAAGTTCCTTAGTATATTATGTGAATAATGCACATATAGCACGAGTTCATCAAAGGACTTGAAGTATCTCATGATTCTCTATTAGAAGGCTAAAGTATAACTTAGATGGTACATCTATAAATTAGATGAATTGTTAGCATGAAGTCATCCATGGAAAGTACTCATCGATGATTCCTTACTGAAGGTTTGATCTCAGGATTAATACATTTCAACATTTACATTAATGAGACGAAGTGGAGATGGAGAAATGCTTATCACATCTACAGGATGACACAAACTGGATAGGATACTTAATTATCTCGAAGACAGAACATTTAAAATGATCTTAAAATGTTAGAGAAGTGGACTGGAAAAAATCAGAATAAAATTTAATACAGACAAATGTGAAGTTCTTTATTTAGGAAAAATTAATTAAACCTAGGGATACAGGACAGATAATAATTGGATGGAGATAATAGGTGTGAAAAGGACCTTGAAGTTGTAAATGGTTCACTACTTAAATATGAATCAGCAGTGTGATCTGGCTGGTAAAAGGAAAATGGGACTTTTTTTTTTTTTTTTTTGCTACAACAACAGAATGTGAGTTTCCAAGTCACAGGATGACAATTCCACTATAAGTCTGCATTGGTCAGACCCCACTTCAAATACTATGCCCACTTACCCAGTTCTGCACAACATACTTTAAGAAGGATTTGGATCAAATAAAACAGGCTGAGAGAAAGATAATGGGGCTAAATAAGAGATTAGGTCTTACAAGAGAGATTGATGGAAAAAGTTAGCCGTAGAAAAAAAATCATTGAGAATATGAGAACATAATGCTGCACAGAAGATCAAGACTTATATTCTAGCATTCCCAGACTTCAGAACACAGAATATTAGGAAGTAGGGGTGGGATTCTATCAGTTAGGCTCAGTTTGGCCAAACCGGTAGCTCCGAAGATCATCTGGGAGTGAACCGGAAGATCAGCTGTTGGGGCCTCCCGCCTTCCCCAGCACCATACTGACCTTTATTTCCTGCTTTTGATGCTCAGCTGCATTGTGTGGCACAGCGGATTGCCACACGTCAGCTGCTAAGAGACAGGAAGAATGCAGGAGTGCAGGAGAAGGTCAAAGTGCGTTTGCCCCCAAGCATTCAAAGTGCGCATGTGTGCACAACGCACACCCACCAAGCCACGCCCACCGAACCAGTGGTAAACCAATTTGCATCCCACCACTGGTAGGGAGGATTCCAAAGTGAATGTTTCAAAGTGAAAGACCCCCCCCCAACAGTACAAGCACTTTCATATGATAATACAATCAATTATCTGTAGTGCTGATTGGCTCACCAATGTATGTATTGAAGGCTAGATAGCTATAAGGCTGACATCCCTGAATTGAGCACAGGTTTGGACACAAGCCATTAGGTCCAACTCTGTCATTCTGTGGTTCCCTGAATTCTTCTGCAATCATGAATATGATTTTTTAGCGAGTCTATGCAATAATATTCAATGCAGTTTCAACAAAGAAAGGCAAATTTGGAATCTGGTTATAGTGTTTTAAGATAAATGGATACTGTCAAAGGAGAAAATAAAATATTAAAGCCTAAACAAGACTGTAGAAAATGAATTCCTGTAAGTATATTTTTGCATTAAAAAGGGAATGCTTTGTGGCCACATTAGTTTCTTGGCACTTCCCAAGAGGCTCCTTCTGTGGTATTTTATCTTCATTTAAACTGTTCTTTTCAAGATATCTATAAAATTTACTTTATTGAAGAGAAAGGATTTGACTGAATGCTTTAAAAAATGTAAAAAGGAAAGGGAAAATAAAGAGAAAAATATATGTTTTTCCCCCCAACAATTTTGGTGAAGATATTTTGCATAGGTGCTCTTTAAGTACACTAGTAAATGAGGCTGAGATTTAAAGTGTACACTTACTTTTAATCCCCTCTGGGGATATTCTTTTAACATCTGTTCCTGATCACTGCAAGTTTTGTATATTTTGGGTTGCAGTAAGTTAACTGGGAACAATAGTTTTATATGGTACTTTAATTCTTGTTAGCCACCTAGTCACTTTGGTACAAACGGTGGCCATATAGATGAATGGATGGATGCATGGATGCATGGACAGCTTAGCAACTAGATAGAAATAGTTTTAAAAGGCAAATGTTCACTAAGATGTCTTATCCCTCAAATATTTGTAACAGAGGAGAAACCCCCAGAAACGTTTATCTCCATACAAACAGTAGAAATAATTACAAATTAATTCTCCATTGTTTTGTCAACTTTTTACCAGATGTTAAACAAAGTTGCATGAAAGGATAAAATGAAACTGGTTCTCTATGAGAGCAATGAAATAATCTTCTGTCAATATATTTACACCTCTTATTTCCTCAACAATATTTCACAAATTTCATGTTGAATATAAAGGCTAAAAGGCAAAGAAGTCAATTCATGGCTAACCATGTTAAAGATGATTGGCTGGTTTCTGTTTTCAGTGTTGATGTAAGTAACCCATCAATTGCTTCTATTTACTAACAAATGATGTACACAAACAGGGTATCTATCTAATGGGCTAAAGTACTGCAGCTTTATGTTTTAGATAGCATGTACCAAGCAGAATGCTTGACTAGTGTTCCACAGTGTCATGTTCATTATAGACAGATGTACAGCTCCACATATACTGAACTCTGAAGGCCTCCCTAACTTAGAATCTTCTAAGACAGGGATGTCAAACTCGTATTGTCACGTTGTCATCATGTGATGTATTGTGACTTTTCTCCCCAAAATGGGGGTGGACCTGGCCAGTGGGTGACGCATCTGGCCCATGGGCCATGAGTTTGACACCCCTGCTCTAAGATCAGAGACTACAGATTTTATCATTTTATCCAGTAAGCATTGATCCCTGATTGCATCATTAAGATAACAGATCAAGGAAGATTGCCAATCACAAATTGTACAAAGCTGTTTGTGAAAAATAAACTGTCTTCCAGTTCATGTATGACATTGCTTTAATTCAAGATCGCTAGTATTGCAATACTTAATACATCTCACCTAAACTTAAGGAAATGGCCCAGTACTCTAATAAATGAGAAAGGGGGGTGGATAATCATAATAATTTAAATGAATAATTGTGCAGATTATCAAATGTAGAAATAGAGGAATTACTGAAATTTCAGCAAGTAAATCCCTAGTCTTAAATATTAGAGGCTCATATTTTAAAATTGTCAACATGTTTCTTTCTTTTAAAATAAGTGCAAGAATGTCACACTCCAACCTAAGAGCATTTCTCCAAAATCACCTTTCCCCTGAAATAACTTTTGAAAGCAAACACTCTTTGTCAATTTCAATAAGCCTCGGTAGAAGAATATACAGGATATTTTATTTTCTTGTTTTACTATGAATTTTATTTGACTATAAGCCTCTTTAGCTCTTACCAAGAACTAAGAAATGCTTAAAGATTTAATATAACATATCTGCAAGGCACGAGTCAATGGAATTTGCCAAATTTTATATTCAGCAATTCAATAACAGTACTCACCTTCAAATGTAACAATTAACAATTTTTTTATTGTGGTTACATTCACATATAACATCTAAGCATAATCTCACTCCCTTCTGTCTCTTTCCTTCCCAGTTGATTTGCAGGTAGAATAAAGGATTCATTTCTGCTAATGCCTTGATTTGACGTTTAACAGAATAGCAGAGTATTATGAAACCAAATCAAACAGCCAGATGGCATTAATATTTCTAGATGTCCAGAAGGCATTTAACAATTTAAACTGGCAATTTCTGATTGAGCAAATATCCAGTATGAAATTTGGTGAAAAATTTATAGGGCTAATTAAAACAATATACTCAATACAAAACGCAAAAATAGTAATCAATGGAGAAACCACGGATAATATAAAAATATGCAAAGGAGTGAGACAGGGATGTCCGCTTGCCCCATTACTATACATTCTATCAGCGGAAGTACTGTTAACGCAGATAAGGAAAAACTGAAACATTCAAGGGCTAACAATCAAACAGGAAACATAAAAACTGTAAGCGTTTGCTGATGACATGGTTTTTATACTAGAGGACCCAAAAGAGTCAAGCAAAAACTTACTACAAGAAATAGAGGCATTTGGCAAAGTAGCAGGACTTAAAATTAATAAAGAGAAGACTAACAAAAAATTGTACTAAAAGGCAAAATGAGGAATTGACAAGAGAACTAGGGATTCAGACAACAAACAAAATAAAATATCTAGGAATTTGGCTCACAGCGAAGTGTTCTACAATAAAGGCTGATAGCTACGACAAATTAATAGATCAGATACAGAAAGACCTAGACAGATGGGCAAACCTACAAATCTCCTGGATGGGAAGGATAGCCACCATTAAAACCAATGTATTACCAAAATTGTTGTATCTCTTTCAAACCGTGCCAGTCAAACTGGAGAAATTTTTTTTCAAAGACCTGAATAGAAGAATTAGTAAATTTATTTGGCAAAAGAAAAAAGCAAGAGTAAAATATAAATTAATGCAGGATACTAAAAGCAAGGGAGGACTGTCCCTTCCAGACTTCGAGCTATATTACCAAGCTGCAGCGAGTACTTGGATTAAGGATTGGATTAACTTGGAGGACAAAAGAATATTGACAATGGAAGGTTTTGATTTACAGCTTGGCTGGCACGCGTTTCTTTGGGATGGGAAAAACAGAACCCATAGTTACTTTCAAAAACATTGGATAAGAGACGCTCTATTATATATGTGGGAGGCAATAAAAAACCCCATTATGTGAAAATATCTGGCTATCTCCAATGGAGGCATTAATATATCCTAATGCCATGGATCTGAATAAAACAATAAAATACAAAGAACTCATAACAGATGAAGGTGACCTGAAATCACAGATACAACTTAAAACACAAGGAACTGCAATTAGGTGGCAGCCGTACCTCCAAATTCAAACAAAACATAAAAAAGACAAGGAACAATTTGGATTTTACAACAAAGAACAGGAACTAGACAAAATATTACAAGGAAATGAAACAAAATGATTACTAAATTATACAATTGCTTATTGGAATTTAAAATGGAAGAGGAAACGGTTAAGGATAATATGATAATATGGGCTAAAAATTGCGGTCATAACATTCACTTAGAACAATGGGAACGAATATGGCAAACCAACTATAAATTAATGTTATCTGTATCATATAAAGAGAATATCTATAAAACGTTCTACTGCTGGCACCTTCCACCGGCAAGATTGGCAAAAATGTTTTCCAATATGTCACCTAAATGCTGGAAGTGCAATCATAGCCAAGGAACATATTTTCACATGTGGTGGACATGCCCCAAAGCTCGAAAATACTGGTCTAAGATACAGGGATGGTTGGAAGAGATGACAAAATTAAAGATCAAACTCAATCCAGAGACCTTCTTATTGGGAATATCAGAACTGTCATGGAGTAAAAAACAACAGCATCTAATACTACACATAATCACAGCAGCAAGAATAGCCTTTGCCCAAAATTGGAAATTAACAATGGTACCCATAGATTTAGCAGTAATCAACAAAATTTACCAATGCGCAGAAATGATTAGATTAACTATGATATTAAAAAACAAGGAAGAGGGAGAATTTTTTACAACATGGAATACATGGTACAAATGGCTAAATGAAAAGGAAATAAAGATGTATAGTGAAAATGATTCAAGAAATATCATGGAACAACAGAAATAAGGATAAATGTATAGCTATGTATATATGTATAGTATAGCTATGTATATAGGTGTAGTAGTGTAGTAACATAGAAAAACAAACAATGTATCACGACATATTAATAACATAGATAAGAAATTAGTAATTAGATTTAAGATATTTTTGTAGTAAATTATTTCAATTAACACTAATAGAGATGTATACTGTTATGAAAACACTGTAAAATGTGAGAACGTGATTCTCTTTTTAAAATATTTTTTTCTTGAATAAAAACTTATTTTAAAAAAACAGAATAACAGAGTTGGAAGGAGCCTTGGAGGTCTTTTAGCCCTCCCTACTCAAACAGGAGACCCTACACCATTTCATACAAATTGTTGTCCAATCTCTTCTTTAAAACCTCCAGTGTTGGAACATCCACAACTTCTGGAGGCAAGCAGTTCCACTGGTGAATTGTTCTAATGGTTGGGAAATTTCTCTGTAATTCTAGGTTGGTTCTTCCCTTGATTAATTTCCATCTAGTGTTTCTTGTCCTGCCTTCAGGTGCTTTGGAGAATAGCTTGTGTTATATTCTGGGCATGGGCGCAAGGAACGGAGACGAGGCAGTGAACAGTGAACTTCAACTCTTTATTAACGATCAGGAACAGAGCAAAAACTCTGGGCAGCAGCAGCTCTTTTATAGGGCTGGCTGCTGTCCCATTAACCAATGACTTACGTTAAAACGTTTAAATTGTACCCAATGAGAGACGTTCCGCTAATAGCCAATCAGGTTGCTCCGTAAGGACCAATCCCAGCTCGCTATCCACGGACCAATCAAAAGTGCAGGATTACGAGCCTGCTTTTCTATCAAGGTTGTCAAGCTTTATTAAAATACGTTTATGTTAGTTCATAACACCCCTCCCCCCTAGGTTCCGTTTGAGGGATGTGGTGATATAATCATGTAGATATGCAGGTCGTTTCACCTGCCTGTTTGATTTTCACTGTTCCACCAGTTTCTGTCTGCAGTCTGATTCCGGTGGAATGCTTCTAAGTTTTTCTGGTACGGGTGGTTCCGTTTCAGTGCGGGAGGACTCGGCGCGGCTGCCATTGTTGTTATCCCAGTCCCCAAGGGTTACTTCCGGGTTCCGTGGGCTTGCCTCCCTCGTGGTATTTCCCCGCGGCGAAGCTACCCCGCTTCCTGATTCTTCTTCAGTTGGCGCGCTTCTTTGGGTTGGTTGCTGGGTTTCCCTGATTACATCATTATCTATTTTGTTTTCGGTCCCCTCGATATCCCCTCCCCCCTCAGTTTGCGAATAAGGGGAGTCGTGGGAAATGGGTGGCAATCTGGAGCGAAGCTGATCTATATGGCGTTTCCAAACTCTCCCGTCATTAGTCTGTAGGCGGTAGGATCTGGGGCCGGTGGGTTGGGTAATGGTTGCAGGGACCCACAATGGGTCGCCGGAGAAGTTCTTAGCAAACACCAAGTCGCCTACCTTGAATTCGTGGCACTTCCCGCTAGATCCGAAGGGTTTTTCTGGTGAATAAGAAGGATGTAGACGGTCGAGGTGGGAGCGAAGTTTCCGTCCCATTAACAGTTCGGCAGGCGTTTTATTTGTGATGCTGTGTGGGGTGATGTGTTGAAGAAGCAGGATTCGGTTCAGCTTGTCGTCGATGTCTCCAGAATCCATTTTTTGTAGTGTTTTTTTGACGAATTGGACCATTCGCTCCGCCCTTCCGTTGGCCGCAGGGTGTGCTGGCGAGGTTAGCGCATGGCGGATGCCCCGGTCTGCTAGGTACTGTTCAAATGCCAGGGCAGTGAACTGGGGCCCGTTATCAGAAACTAAAACGTCTGGTAACCCATGCGTTGCGAACAATTTGTTCAGTTTGTTAATGACTGACTCAGTTGTGGTTGTCTTCATTTTATGTATTTCTAGCCAGTTGGAATAGGCATCCACTGTTAGTAGAAAAGTGTGTCCTTTGGTGGGTCCCGCAAAATCAATGTGGATGCGGGACCACGGACCCCGAGGGGTTTCCCACTCGGTTGGCGTCGCTTTAGGTGGGGCGTTGCTGATGTCTTGGCACTTCCGACACGTGGTTACCCAGGCTTCGATCTGTTTGTTGATGCCCGGCCACCACGCGTAGCTCCGTGCGAGCGCATTCATGCACACAATGCCCGGATGTCCATCGTGCAGTACTTCTAAAACTGTCTGTTGTAGCCTCAATGGGACGACGACTCTATCTCCCCAGAGAATGCAGCCCTTCTGAGAGAAAAGTTCTGTCTGCCGGTTTTTGAACGGCGCGAAGTTGTCGTGGAGTTGGTCAAGTGGCCACCCTCGTTTGACCCAGCTGAGAACTTGTGCTAAGACAGGATCCCGTTTAGTCTCGATGGTGATGTCTCTCACCGTTAGCGGCGGCGAGTTTCAATTTGGAGTGTCGTGAGGGTTGGAGCTGGGTCGTCGACGGCTTCCGGAAGTGGGGAACAGCTTAAAGCGTCAGCGTGGGGAATGGCTTTCCCCGGGCGATGTTGCAGTAGATAATTGTAGGCAGCTAGGAACTCTGACCAGCGAGTCATTCTTGGCGATAATATATAGGGGGTTGGTTTGTCTCCCATTATAATACCAAGCAATGGCTTGTGATCCGTAATTATAGTAAATGGTCGTCCATACACGTATTCATGAAAATGCTTTACAGATGATACAACAGCAAGAGCCTCTTTATCGAGTTGGCTATAGTTCCTTTCGGCCCTTGATAATGTACGTGAGAAAAACGCAATAGGTGCTTCATTTCCGTTTGGTAATACATGACTTAAAACTGCTCCTACTCCAAACGGTGAAGCGTCGCATGTAATAGTCAAAGGTAAAGTTTCGTTATACTGCATTAATACAGCGTCGGAGGTTAGTAAGTCTTTCACTTGTCGGAAAGCGTGTTCCTCTCGATGTCCCCAGACCCAGGTTGCTCTTTTGTCGAGAAGTCTGTGTAGGGGCTCAGCTACGGTCACCTTCTGGGGCAAGAAGATGTTGTAAAAGTTAATGAGCCCCAGAAAGGCTTGGAGGTCTGTTCTATTCTTAGGTGTTGGGGCGTTTTTTATTGCTTTTTGTTATCAGAGGGATGGATTCCTTGACTATCGAGAAGGTATCCAAGGAACTCCACCCTCTCAGTACACAGTTGACATTTATTTTTTTTAACCTTGAGGCCGGCGTCTTTGAATTTCTGGAAAACCATTCTGAGACGCCTTTCTAAAACTTCTCTATTCGGGGCGGCAATTAACACATCATCAAAATATGGCACGACTCCTTTTATGCCTTGTAAAAGTCTCTCCATCAGACTTTGAAAAATTCCTGGGGCTACGCTCACTCCGAATTGGAGTCTATTGCACTTAAAGGCGCCTCTGTGCGCAACAATAGTTTGTGCTTCCGCAGTTTCCACATCTACGGGTAACTGTTGGTATGCCTGCGCTAAATCCAATTTTGCGAATATTTTCCCGCCACCCATGGAGTGGAGAAGATGTTGAACCACCGGCACCGGGTAAGCACTCTGCTGAAGTGCGTGGTTCAGGGTGGCCCGATAATCCCCACAAATTCTCAACGACCCATCCGGTTTGATGGGTGTTACTATTGGGGTTTCCCAACGGGCGTGGTCGGTTGGTTCTAAAACACCCTGGGCTATTAATTTATCGAGCTGCTCGTCGATCTTTGGTTTGAGTGCAAAAGGCACCCGACGAGGCTTAAGGCGGATGGGAGCTATTTCAGGATTAAGGCTAAACGATATTGGGGTCCCCTTGTACTTGCCTAGCTTTTCTGAAAAAACGTCCTGGAATTCTTGGATGAGAGACTCCTCCCAGTTGTCACTCTCGGCTCGGTGAACGCCGGCTACCTCGATCCCGAGCGGGGCGAACCACTGTAGGCCTAACAAACTAGGCCGGTCACGATCGACGATGGTCAGCGGTAGTGATGCGGTACGATTTTTGAAGGAGACTTGGACTTGGCTGGAGCTGATGACTGGAATTCTGTTGCCTTGGTAATCTTTGAGTATGATTCTTTGGGAGCTGAGATCCTGACGACGGATGGCCGGAATTAGTTGTTGGAGGGTCTTCCAGGATACCATTGAGAGAGACGACCCTGAGTCTACTTCCATTATGCAAGGTTGGTTCTCAATGGCGACCCTTACTCGGATCTTTCTCACATCTAGGGATGATGCGTGACCGATGGTAATAGTCTGGTGTGTTTCTTCCCGTCTAGTTGAGGTGGCAAGTGCTTTATTTCTGTAGTAGTGGTTGTTCCATTGGTGGTTCTGGCGATCTCGGCTCACAGGAGGATTTCCTGTAGACTGGCGGTAGTTATTTTCCTTCTGAATTGGGCTGGAACCTTGCTTGCTTCTACAGACCTTTGCGATGTGGCCTCTCTTTCCACAGGAATGGCAGAGTGCGTTGAGGAATTTGCAATCAGATCGTGGGTGGTTTGCCCCACAACCCGCGCATTGACGCGGGAATCATTGGTTTCGTTGGTCTCGTTCTGACCGGAGTTGGTTGACCTCTTCCTCATCACTTTCTAGGTCCTCATGGTGCGCCGTTGTTGAGTGCCTCTCTGGACGAGGCGAAGTATCATTTGCGAGTTGACGGAGCGGTGCGTTGGTGTGGCGCATTCGAGCGGCCGACTTCCTGGTTGCTTCTGCTGCAGTAGCGTCTGCGATGGCGTCTGCAAGATCAATGTCCCCTTTGGCCATGATCTTGCTCTGCGTTGTGTGGTCATCTAATCTCAGAACTATGCGGTCTCGTAAGGCTTCCTCGAGGTTTGAAAACCCACAGAGGCCACCCAAGTTCCGGAGGTCAGCGATGAAGTCTGCAAGGCTTTCGCTTTTCCGTTGGTCCCTCTGGTAAAACTCGTGTCTCCGGACAAGTGTTGGCACTGCGGGTGCATAGTGGGCCCATAGAAGGGGCGCGAGGGTGTCCCAATCCATCGTTTTCACCTCAGCCGGTTTTGCGAGTGCTTTCGCCATCTTAAAGGCGGCAGGCCCGCAATGGGTCAGGAACACTGCTCGTTTTTTGCCGGTCGTAGCGTCCTTTAAGTTGTTGGTCTCCAGAAACATCTGGAACCTGTCCATATACGAGTCCCAGTCTTCGTTAGCCGGGTCAAATGGAGCGGGTGGTATGGCACCGCTGGACATCTTGCCGTTGTAGGTGCTCCTTCAGCCACGTGCTCTGTTCGTTGCTCTGTAAGTGTTCAGTCAGCTCTGATGTCTCCGCATCCCATCCTCGTCGCCAGTGTTATATTCTGGGCATGGGCGCAAGGAACGGAGACGAGGCAGTGAACAGTGAACTTCAACTCTTTATTAACTATCAGGAACAGAGCAAAAACCTTGGGCAGCAGCAGCTCTTTTATAGGGCTGGCTGCTGTCCCATTAACCAATGACTTACGTTAAAATGTTTAAATTGTACCCAATGAGAGACGTTCCGCTAATAGCCAATCAGGTTGCTCCGTAAGGACCAATCCCATCTCACTATCCACAGACCAATCAAAAGTGCAGGATTACGAGCCTGCTTTTCTATCAAGGTTGTCAAGCTTTATTAAAATACGTTTATGTTAGTTCATAACAGCTTGACTACTTCTTCTTTGTGGCAGCCCCTTAGATGTTGGAACATTGTTATCAAGTCCTTCTTTTTGATCAACTAGACATACCCAATTCCTGCATATCCTACTTTATATATAGTGGGAACTACAATCAACAATAAACTATTTGAAAACAAATTTGGATTGATATTGGTTTCTTCAGTAGCTAATGAGGTATTCTCTTAAACAATTGTTCTTGGCTTGCATATTATACCAGTCAGAAATCTTCTTGTCAGTTTCTGATTTGTTGTTTGTTCTGGTCATATGGATGAAAGGTTGAGATTATACCAAAGCTTACCATGGACTGTTTTCTGTTCATTCATGCAATGCTAATCCACGCAACATGCAAATGCAGCCAACATAATTCTTACTAAAGGTTCACAGAGCCAGAGCCAAAAGTAATTCTATTTTGAAATTGTGGTACATTCTGCATAACTGGTTAATTTGCTATTTCCTATAATTGGAATACATACATTTGGTTTTCAAAGCTAGTTCATTCCAAAGAATACTATAACATTTGTGAACATTTTTCACACTAGAAAATATTTTACCATTGCACAACAAGGAAGCAATGTTACAAGTAGGAGAGTTAAGAAAGTATTTTACTTTGCTTGCAAAGCCAGGGCTCAACTGCACCTGAGCTTGTAAATAAGAACACTAGGAATACTGTCTAACAGGCTGAAGAATATATTATTGAACAATGAAGGAGATCTTACCATCCAGAAATTTTAAAAAAGAAAGCAGATAAGTGATTTTTGAGGGGTTGATTCTACCTACCCTCATTATCATCCTCCAGATTCTCAGGCAGTTTGGTTTTGCATTTCACGGGTGAAGGAGAGTGAGTTTTCTTCTCAGCTCCCTCTGCAAGTGCAAAAAAGGTCAGAAAGAGATGTTCATTCTCAAAAGCTGAGGTTATCATGCTCGAAGTTGGATAATGATGAACATTATTACAATTATGAAATAGGAATGTGTAAGGTATTGGAAAAATAAATTGACTGCACCTCCATTTTGCTCTGGGAGAAAAATCACTATACTTTCAAGCTTTGTGGAGATTGATTTTTGCCTCCTGTGCTATTATCACAGTTAGGAAGAGCCCAAGGCTGAACCAGAATGCCATATTTCAAAAGATATTAAACTGCACATATCAATAATTATATTCTCTCTTACTTTTAATCTACATTATACCTATACCATTGGATTATTATATGTATTTTACAGTAATTACTTTATCAAGTATGGACTTCACTTGCTAAGCACTGTGAAACACATTCTGTCTTAACAGTATAATAGTACCGTCTGAATGCACAGAGTTTCAAAAACTTCAGCAGCTTCTAGATGAGGGACAGTGACCTCAGTCTGGAGTATCGAATCAGTGTATGGGCTATAGTCTAACTATGCCTGAGTTTTAGTAAAACATTGATAAGAATAAAAGAAAACATTATTTTCTCAGCTGACAGTGAGAAATCAATCATCTTGGGCAGATTTGTAACTCATCAGAATTGAGTTATGTCAAACTGTGCTGGACACTAGAATAAAAGTGAAGATAATAAATATACTGTATAACTATTATAATAGATTAATGAACAATTAACAGAAGATACACACCTGACTCTGATAGTACAAAATCTAGATAGATAGATGATAGATTGATAGATAGATTGACAGATAGATAGATGATACATAGATAGATAGACACAGACAGACTGACAGACAGACAGAAAGACGGATGGATGATTACAGCAAACCTAAAAAATGATGATTAAGATTCATGTTCTAGAAAAATGAAACATATATTATCCCTGTTACTTAAAATGTAGATAATATAAAATAATATCATGCTAGAGAATTCAATGCAATGTGTTGTAACCCCAAATGACTGTGATAAGATTAATGTTCAAATAAATATGCATAGGATTACGCATTGGATTAAGAGAGAACAAAAAAAAAAGGGTTAAGAGAGACAGAAATGGAGATGGAGATGGAGATGTAGAGAGCTGAAGAAAGATGGAGAGACAGAGAAAGGGAACACAGGTGGAAGAAAACCATAGGAGCCTCATAGTTAGTGGTTTTGCAAAATGCTGGCCTTATTAATATGTAACAAAAGAAATGATAGAATATATGGAATCATCCTATGAGGTTACAAGTTGTTTCAGAAATTAAAAATATACCCAGTGCAGTCATATATATTTCATATATAATACTGTATTAATAGATGCTTCCCAAATTTCTAACTTCAATACAGAGTGCACTTCATAAATAAACAAATTAAAGTAATCAAATTAAGGGAACTTTAATTCCAGAGTAACTCAATCCTCAATTAGGACTGATCTTACAGCAGTAGGTGCTTATTTTATGCATTTAGACTTAGAGTCTTTGGCACAGCCTGGTCCTCATATTAAGCAGTCAGAAACTTGGCATCTCCTCTCTTTGGTGTTTTTTTTTTTTTTAAGGGAATGGTCTTTATTCTTGGGTTTATGGATCCAAAGTGGGAGAATGGAAAAAAGGAAATTTGTCTTCCCTATGAAATTCAACCAGGAAACTGGGTCAACTCAAGAAAGGATAAAGCCACAGTGGTAATGATGACCAAAGGAAGGTATGGCTTCATTGATAAGTGCTTTGATTGTTCACATTTAGATTATTGCTATAAGTTTTCTGGCAGCTTTCCCAGTTCCTCTTTTCTGCACCTCCTGTGTTATTCCCAACTTTTGCTGACATGCATACAAAGGAGTACAATACAAAAGACTTTACTCAGGTTGAGCACCAATAGACAGGGCATCGATGCAGATGCACACACAGTCTCAAGCAGTCCTGCATTCCTTGGCAAACTTACAGGCAAATTCCTAATAAGCAAAGTTCAAAGCATCAGACAGAAGTGTTGCTAGGGTAGTGTAGTAGCATCATTGTTAGATCATTGGTGGGTCTGGGTTTAAAATAATAGTTTCCATGAATAGCAGTTCTGGTCATTGCAGCAGATTTTCCCAATGAGGGATTACTTGCTAGCAAACAGGGCCTCTCTCAGATGCAAGAAATAAACCAATAGGAACCCATTTGCCTTGCAAGGAGCTACACAGACCTTTGCTCAGCCCTAGGTGTCTTGGGAATGAAAGGATCAGACCCCTGTATCAGACCACTTATCTTCTGCTGTTTCCAGCTGCTCCTCAGGCTCTGCAGTCACATCAGTCTCTCCTTGCTGATCTCCCATGTAGACACAGGGTTCTCTGAAGTGACATCCTCCTTGAAGATTCCTCAGAGTCAGAGCTGGCTCTGACACTGGCTTCCTGTTTGAATCAGAGCTCATTTCAACGACCTAGTTGTGTTCAGAGCCAACCAATCACAACCCCACCAGTATCCACTCTTGTTTCTTCTTACAGTCCTGAGGGTTCTTTTCATTCCTCTGAGCAGTGTCTTCTTTCAATTCTCAGGCTGCTGGAGACTTCTTCCTGTACTTTGGAATTGACTCTTTCCTTCCATTGCCCTCTCTGAACATTTGACTAGTGCTTTTTCTTATTTTGACTAGAGGGTTAATATGGCGCCTGATTTTTGACCAGTTGTTAATGTAGGGCCCGATGAGTTGTGAGGCCAGAATATTATACCATCCTTTCATTACACTTGATATTTTTATAGTTTATATAATTAATTATAGATAAATTACTAGTATTCATTAATGTAGGCATTCATTATAGATGTATGTGCACTTTTCAGTGTTGTTGTACGGCATTCCTTTAAAACTGAAAGTTGGTTTTATGGATTGGTTGTAAAACTAATTTAGCTGGATGGAAATTTGTAGCAATTGTTCTTTGTTCTTTATCTATATTGTGCCTTAACTACTAATTAATAATAACTTAGTATCCTATAACTTTTAAAAAATATATCAAACATAGATTTTGTAGTTTTGTGTAGGTTTGATTGTAACACTTCATTTCAATAATAATGAACAGGTCATTAATACACAGACACACACATACACACAGAACACACACACACATACACACAGCAAAATGGCAAATATTTTCCCTTATTTATGTTGCAGTTTCTGGAAAAATACTTTTGATTTTTATTTATAACTGGGACAAGATAGAGTTTTTTCCAAACAAAATGTTTAATACTCATATTGCTGTAAACTAAAGATATAAAAATTTACTCAGAACCACGTAAAGAAATTCAGGGCAGATTAATACCGAAGTCTTACAATGATTTAAATCTGAAACTATGCATTTTTACAGCAAGCCAGTATGAGGTTACAGTCTGAGATATACTGTACTTTCTTGAGAACAAGCCTCACTGATATCCAAAGGACATGTTTTTGAACACATATGCATAATATTGCACTGCAATATGAGATTATCTGCTGTATCATTATTTATTTTTAAATAGTCAAACAAAAAGGCACAAACTCTGCATGTCCAGTTTCTGTCATGCACCATTAAATCACATCATGTAGAATAGAGAAAATCTTACAAGGTGCATAATGTACAAAATCTTACTCTTCTAACAATGCAGCATGGCATAACCAGACAGAATATCCTTTAGATACCAAATTATTAAAGCCAATAGCTAGTTTTAACTTCATCTGCCTGTTGGTGTAAGCCAGATCAGCAAGATTCCATAAAAATTATACAATTGGAGACCATCACAATATATGCTTACAGCAGCTAGAAAACAAAAGACATAAAAAATAAATAAATACTACAGTTCTGATCCATTTAATTCAGTGGGAAATGTGTCACTGATATCCACAAAATTGGAGTTTTATTCAAGATTTACAATAATTGACTTTACTATACATAAATAGTGAAAATAACATATAACTATTATTTTACAATACTTTGCTCTTCATCCAACTAATTTTAACAACTTTCTGAACCCAGTGGCTGCTCTTGCAAATGGATTTATGATTATCATAAATGTCCTGCTGTTCATTTTAGGGAGGAAAATCTGGATGTTCAGACCATGTAGGTATAGTTTATGAAGGTAGTAAGATATGTGTCTTCCTGGGTGGCACAGAAAAGTAAAACAGAAGGCATTTATCACAATGCCTGTATGTGTTAATTCTGCCTTAGTATTCTTTCCTAACTATTTCAAGAGCTTCATAAAAATCTAACAAAGAAATTTCCTCTTCAACTTACTCACTCATTGACTTCAAACAGCTCTGAATTCTGTCCTACGTGGGAATCTGAAATTTCTTCATAGCATCACAGATGTCTTTTAATTGGAACACTGCCATCTATTTGAAAGGTAGTTGCTTGAAAAATGGCCTAGAAATATGTACTTCTGGAACATCATATTTAGAGGCTATTAGGGAAAGATGAGTAGGGACTGCAGGAGAGCCGAGACAATAATTCATGAAGATGGACTATAACTACAGCTTCCATCTGCTAATGTCATGACCCACAAATGAAATTAACTGGAAGTGCATAAATGATAGGAAGTGGCTAATTGCAGTCACAACCTTAACTATTACTCCCTTGTCCCTTCAAAGACTAAGCAGAGAAGGTGCTCTTCCAAACTGAAGAACAGGGTGGCATTCAATACAGAACTCCTCTGTATTGAATTACAGAGTATATCATAGGTACATTACCTTTGGCAGTGCTATGATTAATAGTGAATCAAATTTCCCCAAATCTCATTCCAAAATACTTTATGCAAATTCATCATTTCTCAGAAAAGAGATATTATATTAATTATGTTGCTCCATTTTTACTAAGTTCGATCCATCTTCTTTTCTGCTGGTGAGAACATTCTCTTGAGTGGACATGGATACAGAGCACTCCCATTGAGGTATAGAGCAAAAGGGGGAGGGGGAGCAACTTTTGCCAGTTTTCACTTCATGCCCCAGTTCTCAGTGCTGACTCCATCCCTCGTCTTGTCCCCTCCCTCCCTTGGACCTATCAACTTTGCAGGAGAGGAATATCCTATACCAGTGTTTCTTAGTCTTTCCACCATCCCGATATATGAATTCAACTCCCAGAAGTCCCCAGCCACCATTGGTTGTTGTTGTTTTTGCTAAGGATTCTAGAAATTGAAGTCTACACATCTGAAAGTTCTCAAAGTTAGGAAAAACTCATCTATATGCATTAATCGTGGATTTGAGGTGTTAAAAATCTGATCTGTTTGAAGGATGGCTTTCAGGTTTTTTGGGGTTTCAGTAGTTTTGATTTAATTAAAGTAATACTAATTTGAAGATAGTAATGCTAAGGTGAATAATACATAGGCATATTTGCTCTAGACTTGTAATATTGGGGAATAATTATAGGGATAAATATGCTATTTATATGCATGCACTGGAATGAATACATTTGCAAAAGGTTTCAAAAGAGCAAACCACAAGGAACTCTAGATGGCTGTTGAAAAGTATTATCGGTATGTGGCACATGCTTTAAATTAAGAAGGATGAACTGAAGTTGGGCTTTGAAGGGCTATCTGGGTAGGCACACATACATGTTCAAAATATTTAAAGAAAGGGAAGTCCACGTGGCTGTCAAAAATATTCCCTCCAATTTATATTTATTTTGAGAGGTTATACCAAGAGCCCTTATCAGTCATCATGTACGCACAACACGAGACAGGGTCAGGAAAGCAAGACTTCAGTGACTTTTATACTAACCTGGAGTAAATTTAGAATCATGGAAATCGTAAGAGGATTTTTCCAGTTTCATTCATAGAGAGTTATTTCAGATGAAGCTTCTTTGAATGATCCGAAACATTTCTTCCAAGTTGCTCACCGCCTTGCCAGATAGTATGTATGAGATAAGCTATTTGGTTGCCTAGTATATCTCAATTGTTTATGTCAACTTCGTTATTCAACACTTTCTCATTCTCTAAACAGTCCCTCACAAAATTATCCATACCCTACTCTAGCACAGCCTTGACTCTTCCATGAAGGAGGCAGGGAGGGAGAGACAGAGAGAGACATAGGGGGAAAAAAACCCTCTTCCAGTTGTCAAACCAGTCCTGGATACCATCACCAGGAGGCACAATACACCAGAGTTCAGTCCCTTCCTTACAGCGCTTCCTGTTTAGGTGCTCAGGTGCTCATTTAACCTCTTTTCAAAGTTTATTCTTAAAAGATTATGAACTCCTTCCAACAGGTGCCTTATGTCTGGTCGCTCCAGCTTAGAGAGTGTCTGATGTCACCGTGAGTGATGACATGCCTGTGGCAAGCCTTGACCCTTGGCTAATAGAAGGAGAACAGATGCCGAGCCAAACATTCCGGTCTAATGGGTTCATTTTGCATGGACTTGTAGTCTAGCCTAATTGGAAGTAGTGGGATTTCAAAGGCCGAAAGTGCAGTGGAAACATGAGTGTCTTCTGTTGACATACTGAAATGGTTAAACTCTTTCTTTTTAAATTTGTAACTTGAACTTTAAGCCAAAAGCCGGTCACTGTTCCTCATCTGTAGAATTTACTTAGCATGCGATTTGATTTATCCACTGTATACATTGCGTATATGCAGAGAAGTCCATAAGAGATGCGATCAGGATAAAGGCTTTTACTGGATTTTTGAAAAGAAAATATCAAGTAGGAGTGCAAAGATAAATATTTAATTTAGGCAATTTGTTGTACACAGTCACACACACCTGCCCCCATATTTCTGTATGTGGACCTAACCAGCAGCCGGTACTTAGAAAAAGGAAAAAAGAAGCCTGAATCTGCCTATGAAACCATGTAGATAAAAATCTATTGATAGAAGTAAACATTAAGCCATTATTTATTTTCATTTTCTGCAGTGTATGTGTCAATAATATGAAGGATGGTAAGCATACAAATAGCATTATTTATGAAAATTATAAATGATGCATTTATTTAGTAGTTTAAGGTAAGACTAACCATACAGGTCTCTACACCTTTTTCATAACACCATTACTGTCATGAAAAAGCAACAAATCACTAGTTTTTCCATTTATTTTTTATTTTATTTTTGATGACAGAAGGACGGATTTTAATGGCCAGGACCTTCAGGATATCATTCATTCAGCTATGTGTTACATACCCTATTCTAAGTAGGTCTGATTTTATAGCAAAACAATGAAGCAGATTAGTAACAACAATAACATCAAAGACCATCAATAAAACAACCCTGCCCAACATGAAAAATAAAATATATTTTGCATTCTCTCTAAGGAGCCAGTGGAGAGCCTTCAGAGTATGACCCTTGAAATTCTTTTTAACCCCTTTATCAATAAAGACCATGGACACTATCTATATAAGAAGTTATGTGTCTACATTATATATTGTATATTTTCTTCCCAGAGACTAATCAAGGTGTGTATGTATATATGTTGCCAAGTATGTGCATGTTTACATATGTGTTACATTCTTATTTGAGTGGTGGGTAGATATCTGTTGCTGTTGTATGTGAGAAATTTTAATCAGATAAGTATATATATATATATATATATATATATATATATATATATATATATATATATATATATATATATATATATATATATATATATGCATTTCTTCTGTATATGCATGTTGGCATGGGTGGGATTCTCCTGGTTTGTACTGGTTCAGGTGAACCCTTTGTTCCAACGATCAGCTGGCTCCGAACTGATTTGCTGTGATGAGCATGTGGGCCCACCTGCCCGCCCCTGCTCCTTCCTGTGCTTTATGTCTTTTTGTTAGAGCACAACTGATTTGCGGGGCAGAGCAGTTTGCCGCGCCTCAGCTGTTTTCTTCAGCTGCAGTCAGGGTGGGATTCTATCAGTTTACATCTATTTGCTAGAACCGGTTGTTAGCATTCTAAGCAGTTTGGAGAACCAGTTGTTAGAAGAAACTACTGGCCTAATCCTGTAAGGAAGGCAGGAAGGAAACATTCTGGTGTTGCTTACAGAAACTGCCTCTCCGTTAACCCTTATTACATTCTTGGCAGGACTAGACTTCCTGTCTCAGGAACCTCTCTGGTGTTTTTTTCCCCTCCTTTGCTGCTACTTTGCTTGTGTGGAGTGACCATTCAAAGTTACAATGGCACTGAAAAAAGTGACTTATGACCATTTTTCACACTTACGACTGTTGCAGCATCCCCACAGTCATGAGAGGCCAGGCAAGGAGATGTGTGCCTCGATGTGAGTGATATTGAGTTGGCCACACCCAGCCAATAACATGACCACCAAGCATGTCCACCCAGTCACATGACCACCAAGCCACGCCCACCACCTAAGCCACGTCCACAGCACCGGTTGTTAAAAAATTTGAATCCCACCCCTGGCTGCAGTTAAAAGTAAGTATTAGCTTTTTAAAATGCGGAGAGCGCACTTACTGAAACGGTTGTCATATCGGTTGAATCACACCCCTGCATGTTGGTCAGGGTTTATCATAGTGAGTACACACACACACACACCCCTGCACTATGTTCCCAGAGCTAATCAGAGTGTGTGAAGACCTGCTTCCTGTTTATGTGCAATGTATATTTATTTGTAGCCCGCCTTTATTATATTTACAAACAACTCAAGGCAATAAACATATCCAACACACCTTCCTCCTCCTATTTTCCCCACAGCAGTAATCCTGTGAGGTAAGCATATGTATATGGGATATATACTGTAAATCAGGCATGTTTACCTATTTATAGTTTATTTGTTATACAGGATTATAAACGGCTTCACTCATGATTCTAAGTGACATATATTCCTGTCAGTAACAAAGATTAAAAGAGAAAACAGCAATCAACAACATTATGGCAACTCGAGAGCTTGGACTGAGGCCAAATGATTTAATTAGGACATCATCTCTGTGCATGTGTATATGTGTGCTGCTGGCTGGAGGGGGGGGGCGCATATGCTCCATTTTGACACCTGAGGAGGATGGAGGAGGGAAGCCATTGGCAATAATCTATATTGTTACCCAACTGCCCTTTTATACGGATCCATTGAGATTTCCCCTACAGCTCCCAGTTGACCTGGGCCATTTTAAAACATGAATCTGCCTTTTCCATTCCCATTTTTTCCTCCTGCCCCAAATTTGGTCCTGCTCTGTTCAGGGTTTGGAGTTATTCTGCAAACACAGAATAGAAAGACCCTTTCTTTGCACAATTTCTTTCCAACATTCCATAGGGCTGGAAAGAATGAAAGGGAGATCCCACAAGATGTTTACAAGAAAAGTCAATCCTCCTTTAATATGCAACATTATGAGCATATATATTCCCTGAGTAATTTTGATGTAATGTTTGGCACTTGTACAGTGGCACTCTTTATAAAAATTGAAAAATTATAGTAAAATGAGTTCCCAGTGACAGCTTCTTAAGGAGCCACGTTTTTGTACATTCTTCTTATATATCCTCTCATGGCTACACACTGAAAAGTAACTCATTCCAATATAACTTTCCCATAATTCTGCCTATAGTGTTACAATAAAAAGTCATTGTGTGAACAGAGTCGTGTTCTGGTTTTCATCTAATTTTTCCATTTCCAGAAGTAGGAATGGGGTGGGAGTGGGGGGGGGGAATCTCCTGAGAAATCACCTGTGCTGAAAAAGAGCATATTTTCTGATTTATTTTTTTTTTTAAAATATGTCCTTGAAAATCTGGAGCCTGAAAGGAAACCATATTATCCAAGAAAAGGCTAAAATCTGTTTATATCATCATATGTCTGAATGTGCCTCACATACTCTTAAGCAAGATGTGAAAAATTAGATTTAGTAGAAATATGTTTGGATGGATGGACTGACATTTTAGCCAGCTGAATGGGTAGAAGTTTCCAAATGGGAACAAAGCAGAGAGTCCTAGAGAGTCCTGCTTCCCCTTATCTCCGTAAGCTGGAGATATGAAGGAGACATATACACATAGGTGGCTTGAATTCAAATAAAGCAAGGTTCAAAATCACACAGAACTTTCTAATATTCAGATAAATCAGTTTCTATTTAATTTTCTAGTTGAATGTGTGGAGGTCAAAGGCAGAAAGGTCAATGGATATTCCATTCTCTTTCGGGTTGGATGCCTCTTTGGAATGAGTTAAATGCTTTCATTCACACACATAAACTAACCCACACATACCCGGTTTCATTCATTTCAGCATTTTCCTGATTTTCCTAATTTAGCTAAAGCAGTTGAGAGGGATGATTAAAAATACATATAATTTTTTTGATATACTGATGATTAGGCTAAAATCCTATACATATGGAGCACAAATTATTCTCCTGCCCTCACCTCACCCCCTGCTCCCAAGATGAAAAAACATAACTCCAGTGTCTCCAGAATGGGAATGCTCACTGATACTTTAGATCAAGTTAATTTATTGGTTGTTGACCTTCTTTTCTCTCTTTCATTCAAAACATAACTGAACAAGTGATTACCCCATTCCACCTTGTCATAGTGTCTGTTTTTTTTGGGCATGTTATATCTCAGCTGCAAAAATCTAATTCTTTGCTTCATCAAGTTTTATTTTGTATCTAATAAATACTGCAAGTGTTCTACACTTGTATTCTCCATTTTCCTGCTGTATTTATTATGGCCTTGCACTTAGACATTTCTGCGAAGAGCCGTGGGGGCACAGTGGTTAGAATGCAGTACTGCATGCTAATTCTGCTGTCTGTTGACTGCCAGCAGTTCAGCAGTTCAAGTCTCACCAACTCAAGATTGACTCAGCCTTCCATCCTTCCGAGGTCGGTAAAATGAGGACCCAGATTGTTGTGGGCAATATGCTGATTCTGTAAACTGCTTAGAGACAGCTGTAAAGCACTGTGAAGCAGTAATAAGGAATAAATCTAAGTGCTATTGTTATTGCTATTCTGGGCTCCAAAAAGCTGGAGGATCACTAGACATGGCAACACAGAGATACAATCCTCTGCTCCACCTTGTTACTGCCTAATCTAGTGGTCCTGATTTTTCAAGAGTAGTTATGGTGGTCCTATCCCACATGATTGGGTTTGTTGAAGGCACAAGCCTGATCATGGCCACGGAGTGGGCAACAAAGGGGAGACGGTTGGGTCCCCAGTGCAGGCAGGACTCAAAATGTCCGCCTTTCCTGTCTTCACTATATTTAGTCTACCGTCAGGATGCAAAATGACTTCAGCCAGAAAGGGATCATCTTCTCCAGTCTCTCTCCCTTAAATAGTTTTCATGCAGTGTTCCCTCTTTGATCTAGCTGAACTGCCTCAAAGGACACAGCCTCCCAACAACCCTTAGAAAACCTGAACAAGAAAATAAAACACTGTAGATGAAACCAGGCATTACAAATATGAGACACAGATGACTCATAAGGCTAAAATCATTTGGGATATCTAATATATTAGACTACCAAGGCTTTTTAGGTTACCAGGAGTATATTACAAATTGTTTCTGAAATGTTTCAATATTCAAAAAAATATTGCCTACTTAGAAAAAAGTTTGATAAATTACAGTGGTTAAATTTCAGGTTACGGAAGAACAGAAACCCTCTTTCTAGTCAGCCAGGCTTTAGAAACCCAAGGATTTTCTTATTAGGGATAATATATCTGATAGATGAATAAGGATAATAATAATAACATCTGACACCTTTCTAAAGTGTTGCTGCTTTTTATACTGAACATTTGGAAAATCAGCAAAATAAGTCTCTTAAATATAGATCAACTTATTCTACTAAATTGAAAACAGCATTTTGCCTTTGCTCCCGTTTTTAAATTTATTTTACTTTTAAACCATATTGGACAGATGCATACATTTGCTAATTAGCATGTTGAGTTCGGTGTAGTGATTAAGTATAATAGCAAGGGACAATCCTATTTTCAGTTTGCATATGCTTACAATGTTAAATTTGAAAACATTCATTTAGTACAGCGTTTGTTGTTGTAACATGCCTTTTTTTAAAAGCCATTTCTATTATTAGTGTATAACAGTTTTCTAAAATGAAATAAATAATAGAAAAAGTGGGGGCTAAGTCAGCCTTACTATTATTGCCCAAAGAAGTGCAATTAACAGGCATGCAATCCCTAATTAAAATGTCTCGGTATAAAATATGTATTAATTAACACCCTTTATCTTAAAACACACCTTCTTCCTTCTCTTCTATATGCACAAATCATAATTGGCCTGTAAACCAGAATTGAAAATGCACGAACCATGAATTTTGATAAAAACTTCCAGTGTTAATTTATAGACAATTCGTGGTTAATTTCTCTAGTGATTGTTCTCCCACAGAAGACCAATAAACAAAGGGAGAAAACAAGGAGTATGTGTGCCTAGAACCTTCTTGTATAATATTCAATTCTCCAATAGCTAAAATGAGATATAATGTATTTATTTATGTATATTTCATGTTTCTAGACTATCCATCTCCCTCAAGGAAGGGCTCATGATGCCTGACACTTTATGAACAATGCTGTGTTTATAAACACTGTACAAATCTTCCTATGGCACTGCACAGAGGCATAATGCCCTTGGCATGCAACTTCTTTAAAGAAGGTTTGCAAACTCTGGCTGGTAAAAAATAGGAATTACACATTTATTTCATAAGACATCATGGTTACCAGCCTAACTCTTACTATTTAATTACTTTTGGCTAAGCTTCTGAAGGACCATTTTCACCCAGTCTGGCTGCACTGTGAACCACAATGTACCTGGTGTTTTAATCTACTCTGCTTTCAAAAAAATAAAATAAAAAATGCCGCATTTCTCTGGAATCAATTCAGCATATAAGACCGTATTATTGGTACGGTGCTCTCTCTCTCTCTCTCTCTCTCTCTCTGTGTTCTACTGCAGTAGTCTATTAACTATGGTATATTGTTTCTTGACTAAGTCTGAAATTTTTCTCCCTTGCTCAATTTCAGTTTAGTTTTTCCAGCAGGGCTACACAAGAGTAATACCCAATAAACGTTCTAGTATGTTTCTTTTAAACCAAACAACTTGTTCGAATACAACTTAGCACATACACTCAATTCTGCACTAGGCAGAGAATGCCTTTATTTTTATATCCTCCACAGGGCCACCGTGCTTGAAGAAAAGCAGCTGCTCCCTGCACGGTTGGATCTCATCTTTCATCCTTCCCAACTCCTGTTTTGTCTTTCTGCAGTTCTCTTTTCATCTCTCGCCTCCTCCTTCAGTCACAGTTCTCTTGTTTCTGCTCATTCGATTCCCATCAATTCCCAGAGGTCTCTTTTTTCATTCCCATCTGAACCTGCTATTCCACTTCCCCTCCTGTTCACAAGTGTGTCTGTATGCAAATGCATGTGTGTGTGTGTGTATACACATGTATGTATGTATGTATGTATGTATGTATGTATGTATGTCTCCAACTGCTGTTCAAATCTAACTGTATGCAGACACTTGGAGATACAGGAAAAGACGAGAGCATAGAATGCTCCTGAGACAGACAGACTTGTATTAGCAGAGAAGCAGGGGTCATACAAAAGGATCTAAGAAACAGACTAATGAACACCAGTCCATTACTGATGGTGTCATTTAAGACACTGCAAAATTTGTTGCGTTACTCTACACATATTTTGTTGAGCTCTACACATACTCTGTTCATTATATCTCACTGCAATAACCATTTAGAACTCAAGAAGTAAATCAACAGTCAAGAAGTAAATCAACAAAGCTGGCAATAAGAACTAAAGTGCAACTAGTTTGGTTAGGTTTGTGTTTCCAACAGATGTGCAACATATTTTACTGTTTAAAATAATATCCTACCAAAAATCAACTCTGACAATCAAACTAAAGTTACAGTTAAAGATCCACCAGCATTTTTCTACTCAAAGGGATGAATCCAGGATCAAATCTAATTAAACATTAGAGATAGTATATCCTGAATTAAACTAAGTGTCTTATGTTACAATACAATTCATGTTTTAAAAAAATGACAAAAAAAGTGGCAAAAAATTAACTGGAAAGCGGGGAGGGGGAAGCCCAGAAGGTTATCTAACAATAAATCAAATAAATAAATAAATAAAATAAATCACTCAAATAAATCAAAGCCTTCATCTGTGTTAGCAGATTTCTTCTTTCCTTATATTTATGTGCTGTCTTGAACTAATATATAATTAAGTTCATAGGTGGTATTCAGCAGGTTCTGACCAGTTCTGGAGAACCAGTAGCGGAAATTTTGAATAGTTTGGAGAACCGGCAAATCCCACCTCTGACCGGCCCCACCCCCATCTATTCTCTGCCTCCCGAGTCCCAGCTGATCGGCTGGGTCTTCTTTTGTTTCTCTGCACAGGAGAACAGAGCTGGAAAGCAGGTTAGTAGAATGGGGAGGGAATGGAGATTTTGCAGTATATCCTTCCCAGAGGTGGTATTCAGCAGGCTCTGACCAGTTCTGGAGAACCGGTAGCGGAAATTTTGAGTAGTTCGGAGAACCGGCAAATTATACCACCTCTGACTGGAGATTTTACAGTATCCTTCCCCTGCCACCCCACCAAGCCACGCCCACAGAACTGGTAGTAAAAAAAAAATGAATCCCACCACTGATTAAGATATGTTCTTGTGAAGTTCTATGCCCATTTAGTAATGAGAAGGGTATGAAGCTCAAGCAGCATTTCGTGATCCTCTTTCAACTATTTTTGCCTAAATGAACATCACCGTTGTGACTCTCATCCCCAACCAAGTTATTTTGCTAGAAAGAAAACCAAAAAAAGCATATCATATTTGATCAGAATCCACCCCCTCAAGTTAGTGAATAATTGGAAGGTAGCAAAAAATAAACATAGGTGTCTGTTTCAAGAATTTGAGGAGCCTGGAGTAAAGGACTACTAATTATTAATAAACCCAGAGTTCGTATACATTAATTTAGGCCTACAACAGAGAGGACTGTTGTGCCACATGCTTGGTAGACAGAAAATAAGCAGTAACAGCAGAATGAACCAGCTTTTGTAAATATGACCCTTGCGTAAATATAACCTTAGGACATATATTCTTTTGTGACACTTTCCCCCTATTGTATTGGATTAGCCACTCACACCTTATTTTACCCTAGTTTCTATGCATAAGGTTCATTTTAATCATATGCACTGTTTATACTGTACAGTTTATACTATAACTTAAATGTTTCTTTTTCTTTTGTAAGTGTTACAGTTAATAAACAAACTGTGATGTTAAATACATAAATAAATTTAAATAAAACGCAACCATGATTCTGAGTAAATTCCTAACTAACTTGGTCATCTCATATGTTTCAAACAGCTGGACAGATGGCCAAGAGCATACACATAGACTCTGTCTATTCCACTAAGAACCTGTGAGAATTAAATGGCAAAGCACATGGCTCTTGCTGAAGACAATGCTACAAATGTGAAATATCACACCATACACAAAATCCATTTGGAGTTCAAATCAAAAGTAAACTAGTGGAGTTAGTTGACAGTCAATAAACTAGAGGAACTGGCCCATGTATTAATAGCATCTGATCAGTTGGCCCTCTATAAGTAGCCATCATGGGCAGCTAATGAGCTCAAGAAAGCCTCAGCTAAATGGTGGAAAAGAAGCATGGAGGCAGGAACAGGATTTTGAGCATGTCCAACAAATTCCTAAGAAATGCTGCAATTATTTCTGACACCAGAGATCCCTCCAATGTCATAGTCCAAACTCTTATAAATTTAGAGATATTTGTTGTGTTATAAGCTATTCCTGACTATCTCTTAGGATATGTCACAAAAGTAGATATACTAAGGATAGAGAATGGTAAAAGAGCAAGGATTATATGAGAAGCAATAGAAAGTGTGGAAGGCTTAGATGTAACAAGAAAAAGAGAGAGAGGGAGGGAAGGAGGGAGAGCTTGCCAAAAGGAGTTTAAAAAGATTCAGAGTTAAGCAACCAGAAAAAAGAATCATGTTTTCAATTTTCCTTATCTAGAAGATAAACAATTACTTATGGTGATTATGGAGATTCGTTTCAAGAACAGTTCCAGTTAAGAACTAAATTGATTGTATTGATACAGTTGTTTGGTGCCTTCAAAGTATAAATCCTTTCCAAGTCTGAATCCATGGTGGTGGAGTTCTTTCAAAATTCCATATGGAATAAGATATTGTAATCTGTCAGGAGAGCAAGTCTCTTGGAAGAGGATAGAAATAAATCTAATATTTCCAGAACTGCCTCCAAAAGAGGTAAAGAGGTGTGAAGAATTTAACCAAGCACATTTCATGGCCAGACAATTGTGCATGTAATAAGCTCCACTGAAAAAATGCTTAATGACTGTAGTGTTATTTTTTTGTTAATATAGTGAAATCTACAAAAGTTAGGAAACAGTCATTCTTTCTCTTTTTGTTCCTTCCTTCCTTCCTTCCTTCCTTCCTTCCTTCCTTCCTTCCTTCCTTCCTTCCTTCCTTCCTTCCTTCCTTCCCCTTCCTTCCTTCCTCCCCTCCCTCCTTTCTCTTCATAGCACAGAAGGGAGGGAAATTGGAATGTCTATGATTATATGCCATTGAATTGGTGTTGGTTCTTAGTATTATATCATTTCAGGAGATCCAAGACTCCACAGTAATCACATCTATCTATCATGATGTTGGTCATCCTCTTTTTTTCTTCCCTGCCAGCTTTCATAGGATTATGGACTTCTCAAAGATGCTATGTCTTCACATACAGGTGAAACTCGAAAAATTAGAATATCGTGCAAATGTTCATTTATTTCAGTAATGCAACTTAAAAGGTGAAACTAATATATGAGATAGACTCATTACATGCAAAGCAAGATAGTTCAAGCCATGATTTGTCATAATTGAGATGATTATGGCTTACGGCTCATGAAAACCCCAAATCCACAATCTCAGAAAATTAGAATATTACATGCAATCAATAAAACAAGGATTGTACTGAGAACAATATTGGACCTCTGAAACGTATAAGCATGCATATGTACTCAGTACTTGGTTTGGGCTCCTTTTGTAGCAATTACTGCCTCAATGCGGCGTGGCATGGAAGCTATCAGCCTGTGGCACTGCTGAGGTGTTATGGAAGACCAGGATGCTTCAATAGCGGCCTTCAGCTCTTCTGCATTGTTCGGTCTCATGTCTCTCATCTTTCTCTTGGCAATGCCCCATAGATTCTCTATGGGGTTCAGGTCAGGCGAGTTTGCTGGCCAATCAAGCACAGTAATCCTACGGTCATTGAACCAGGTTTTGGTGCTTTTGGTAGTGTGGGCAGGTGCCAAATCCTGCTGGAAAATGAAGTCAGCATCCCCATAGAACTCGTCTGCAGAAGGAAGCATGAAGTGCTCCAAAATCTCCTGGTAGACGGCTGCGTTGACCCTGGATGAATGAAGCACACTGGACCAACTCCAGCAAATGACATGGCTCCCCCAAATCATCACAGACTGTGGAAACTTCACACTGGACTTCAAGCATCTTGCAGTGTGTGCCTCTCCATTCTTCCTCCAGACTCTGGGTCCTTGGTTTCCAAATGAGATGCAAAAGTTGCTCTCATCAGAAAAGAGGACTTTGGACCACTGAGCAACAGACCAGGTCTGTTTTTCTTTAGCCCAGGTAAGATGCTTCTGACATTTGTTGTTCAGGAGCGGCTTGACAAGAGGAATACGACATTTGAAGCCCATGTCCAGGATCCGTCTGTGTGTGGTGGCTCTTGATGCACTGACACCAGCCTCAGTCCACTCCTTGTGAAAGTCCCCAACACTTTTGAATGGCCTTTTCCTGACAATCCTCTCCAGGCTATGGTCATCCCTGCTGCTTGTGCACCTTTCTCTTCCACACTTTTCCCTTCCACATAACTTTCTATTAATGTGCTTTGATACAGCACTTTGGGAACATCCAACTTCTTTTGCAATTACCTTTTGAGGCTTTCCCTCCTTATGAAGGGTGTCAATGATGGTTTTCTGCACAACTGTCAGGTCAGCAGTCTTTCCCATGATTGTGATTCCCACTGAACCAGACTGAGAGACCATTTGAAGGCTCAGGAACCCTTTGCAGGTGTTATGGCTTAATTAGCTGAGGAAAGTGAGACACTTTGAGCCTAGAATATTGAACCTTTTCACAATATTCTAATTTTCTGAGATTGTGGATTTGGGGTTTTCATGAGCTATAAGCCATCATCATCACAATTATGACAAATCATGGCTTGAACTATCTTGCTTTGCATGTAATGAGTCTATCTCATATATTAGGTTCATCTTTTAAGTTGTATTACTGAAATAAATGAACTTTTGCACAATATTCTAATTTTTCGAGTTTCACCTGTAATGTATCTATGATACTTTGAGCTTGGTTATTTGTGCCTCAAGTTTTATTATCTAATTGCTTTTTTCCCCTTAGCTATCTGTGATGTTCTCAGGAGTCTTCTCCAACATCAAAGGTAAAAAGTATCAATACTCTTTCTATACTGCCTTTTCAAAGTCCAGCATTTGCTCCCATAAGATATCATAGTGGAAACCATTACCTATATGTTTTTGATCTTTCTCAGCATCTGAATATCTTTCTTTGCTTCTTTACCAAGTACGAATCTGTGGAGTATTTTCTTTCTTTTTAAAGTCAATCTCACGTCCTGTGGCTTTGAGGTGCTGGACCAGGGAAGAGGTCGGTTCTTTTTTGATTGAGTTCTTGTGTTTTTCAATGCGTGCACTAATTCTTCTGTTGGTTTGTCTGATGTATGTGTTGGGGCAGGCAGTGCATGGGATTTCATATTTTGTAAGAATTTTTTGATCCCAATCAAAAAAGAAGAACCGACCTCTTCCCTGGTCCGGCACCTCAAAACCACAGGACATGAGATTGACTTTAAAAATACCAGAATTATCGCCCAAACTCAACACTTCAACAACAGAATAATCAGAGAAGCCATAGAGATAGAAAAACGCCCACACAGCATGAATAAACGAGATGATACCTCCTGCCTACCAGCCATTTGGAAACCCACCCTCATTAACAAACAAGAATGACACCAGACCCACACCCACGAGGGCCACACAAGATGCTACCGCCACACTTCCACGTGATTCACACCCACACAGATGATGAGACACGACCACGGACCAGAAGCCATACCACAGCTGCATCACTACCCGCTTCAAACCCCTCCGACCCATACATGAAGCGAACTGATGCCCAACATGAAGATGTGGCACGACCACGAATGCGAAGCCAAACAACAGGATCACAGCTCACCAGCTCAAAGCCCCCGACAACTAAGACTAACCTGAAAACAGAAGCCTGATGATGGCAGATGAGATTCTGCCGAAACGTTGCTACAACTTTAAAAGCACAACTACAATGACGTGGGAAAATACCCGAACAAAGCTGAATGCCATACATGTAAGTACCCGTGAAAACTTAAGAATATATATATATATATATATATACACACACACACACACACACACACATACATACATACATACATACACATACACATATACATTTTACAGCGTATATTGAGCAATGGTTAATTTTTTTTTCTTTATTTTTATCATTGATGTGGTCTGCCTTGTTACAATAACTCCTTCGTTCTTTTAATGTTTTAATTTCTCTATATAGTTTATAATTAAATGCACGTCTTCTGTCATTTCCATAATTTATCCAAATATCAAATATTATCTTTTCTTTAACCAATCATACCAAATGTTCCATATTTCATAATAGTCACTATCTTGTTTATTTTTTAACAATTTGGTTAGGCTATCCATCTCAGCACATTCATGTATTTTTTTAATTACCATATCCTCTGAAGGAATGAAAGACAGTTTCCAGTTTTGTGCGTAGGTTATTCTGGCCGCAGTTATAATGTGCAAAATTAATGTGGGGTATTTTCTTAACTGCTGGTGCCCTGACTGTTAATATCAAACCTAAAAAGCAGAAGCTACCCACCACCACAGTAACTTCACTGTTGATTCTAAGATGGTTGTTATCATTACCTTAGTCTTCTTTGCATTTAATCTTAATCCCATTTAAATAATGTTCTGGATTTCAAAATGTTTCCTAATCAACTCCTTGAAATTGCCATATATACATACCCTCAGTATCATACATTGGAAACTATTTGCTATTCTTTTTCTGCTACTTCTGTCAATTTTATTTCTGTGTATTCCATCTGGTGATGTCTATCTGTATAGATGTCATTTTGGTTGTTTCATGAC